>NC_065586.1:9119277-9719277 GCF_024542745.1 Macaca thibetana thibetana
AAAAAAAAAAAAAAAGGCTGGACAACAGCAGCAGGGTAATTTCTGCCTAACTTTTGTGGAATTGAGCTGTTTAAATGTTTGCTTGATCATAGAGTGTGTCTAAAAAAGCTACATATCAGCAGCAGGGCCAGGATTGGGGGTGGGGTGCAGCTCAAATGTTTGTGAGATTCTGAAAACACCAGGATAGACAGTGATAGCTATCCAAGGGAATAATGCCTTTTGCAAACATTAACAGTGTGAGATTTTTACCTTTTTCAATAATTTTTTCAACATCAAAGTTGAGCGAAAGAATGCAGTTTTTCATGTAAGAAAAAACTGTCATACATATGTAAAATAAATATAAATGAGAAAATAAAAAGAAGATTGTTGAACTGTAAACACTGCTAGCACAAATAGAAAAGAATGTGAGACAGAAGATGTCACAATGGAAAACTTAAAATTGACTTCAGCTGTGGCGAGCAACATAATTGACATTGTAGAAAATGAAATCACTAATAAAGTAGACAGTTCTCTAAAAACACCAAGAAAATGTGTAATAACAATAATAAGAGATGCTATAGAGGAGAGAAAACAAAAAATAAAAATATATGAATCATCGGCTTCCACTGGGAATAAATCAAAGGAATTGAAGCTAAACAATTATTCTTTAGAAAAGAATACTTTGCATAGTTAAAAACAAAACAGACAAAACAACAACAAAAGACATTACTTGAATATACAGGTCAAAAGTGTTCACTAAATGCCACGCAAAATTAAAAACAAGGTAAGTTAGAATAAAAGTGGCAAAATTGTTGAATTTCAAGTTTTAAACAAAAAAGTTGACAACCACATGGGCAAAAGGTAAAGAATTTACACTGGTTTCCAATTCTATTTAACTCAGAGTGCCAGGATATGATGTAATAATGAGATAAAGTTTTGAGAGAAAAATATGTCATCTAAGGACATTTTAACCAAGCACAAACTAATTTATGTGCTGGTATAACACTGACCACCCTGCTCAGATATGCAGAATTTAGAACATAAACTGCTCATGGATACTTGCTTTGAAACTTTTACTTAGAAGATGTCCATCAGCAGGCTAAGAGATGGATAGTATTTTAAAATCAATGAATGAGATACGTGAATCTGAAATTACTGTGGTACTTACTGTTATAGTTTTAAAATATATTTGTTTAACATGCTAAGGGCCACCCTGAAAGATCTGTCATTGAGACTTTTCAGAGTTAAAAAAAAAAATTAAAAATCAAAAAAGACCAAAAAGCAGAGATGTTCACATTGAAAGAAATAAGTTGTTTGTTTATATACTAATAGCATAAGGGTATCATAATATAAGTAACAATATAAAATTTGCTATATGATCATGAATATCTTACAAACATTACATAAACAGATGTAGTATTGCTAAATAACTTTGGATTAATTGGTCTTTTGGAAAATAATTCTTAAATTGGATCCTTATCTTACACTTTAACTTAATGTAAATTTAAGATAACTTAAGGAATAAAATTTACCAAATAAATATTTTTGCAGAAAAGATGAAAAAATAAATGGTGATGTTTCTAATCCTGGAGAAGTAACAGAACTTTTAAGCATAAATATAGCAAAATTCACGAAGTACAAAATTAAATATTGAAGTGTTTCTTGGAAAATCCTATGAAATTTTCTCTTATCATAATCAATAAGTGGATATGCGGCAGAGTTTTCATTAATAAGACAAATTATAAGCCATAAATATTTTAACCAATGGCCATGTGTCATCTCTGCTTAAACATGTTGTTACAACTGTTTATCAATAACATTATTTTAAAAAGATGCTAACAAGTATTAAATAATATGTAGCTTCCACTTATTATAAGCTCCATATATATCCCAGCACTGTATTTAAAAACTTAAGTAATCCCGTTTGGCATTTGCAACCAATCTCTGGGGTAAGAGTTATCCATCGTTTTACAGATGAATAAACTAAAGCTGAGGAATAAGTTGCATAACAACCTAACTTGTAGGAATTGAAGCAGGAATTGAACTCCGGCCTGAGGACAGACTCTGAGTGATTAAGTCACTACATGCTTCTTTCTAAATATTAATCGTATGTAATGTAAGGAAAGGATTACATCTGTTTTGTTCTTGGCTATATCCCCTTAGCTTAGCAGAAGGCACAGCCTACAGTAAGCACTCACTGAACAGTTGTTGAATGCGTGAATATGTTTAAATAAGATGTTATACTAGAAACTAAGAGATGGGAGGCTAAAAACAAACAAAATGATTACTTCAAGGAAGTTTTCAGTAGGGGGTTTCTGGAAGATATGGAAATGTGGACTAGAAAGAACTATAATACAAATAGCAGCTTTTTTTCAAGTGCAATCCAGTATTCACAAATGCAATGTTACCGTTTCAAAGGAAGAGTCCATGACCAAAACAAGGTAAGTGGATTCCTCATACTCACTCTGCTATCATGATTTAGCTTTGAAAACAGGCAATAGGGTGTTCTTGAGTGCTTTTTCATACACCCAAGATCGAGTATTCTTGGTCACCTAGGATACGATAGCATTATTAAAATTTCTACTTATGGAAAAGATTAATCTAGAACAATCTATCTTAGCAGTAAAATCAATGTGTTATGAGAGATGTGTGTGGGGATACATTCACTAAAAATTAAGTTGTTTTGAAGATGTGATGGCTACCCTATATGATGTCAATACAGGAGAAACACTGATATAATCTTAAGCTTGTTATTCTGTACAGTAAGATAAATTCTAATACTGAAGTATTTAGCTATGGCAATAAATTGGATTCCTGTAGATATAAAGTTAGGAAGTGGTTATACATGACGCTTTAATATTATGTGTTAAGGCAAATCATAAGAAAGAACGATTAGAGGAAAATACCACACAAATAGTGCACAAGCAACTTGCCTGTGCTTTTCTTACATTGAACTTTTTATTAAACTAGATTTCTTTGCCACCCTATGAGGCTTACTGTGTTTCTTTGCTTCTCTTCTATATTAGGTACTATCCCCATTACATTGAAAAAAAAATATTACTTGTATGTTTAAAATATAGAATCTAAAAGTTGTTCATCTAGCCAGGCGCAGTGACTCATGCCTGTAATCCCAGCACTTTGGGAGGCTGAGGAGGGTGGATCACGTGAGGTCAAGAGTTCAAGACCAGCCCGACTAACATGGAGAAACCCCATCTCTACTAAAAACATAAAAATTAGCCGGGTGTGGTGGCACATGCCTGTAATCTCAGCTACTAGGGAGGCTGAGGCAGGAGAATCGCTTGAACCCGTGAGGTGGAGGTTGCAGTGAGCTGAGATCATACCATTGCACTGCAGCCCGGGCCACAGAGCAAGACTCCATCTTATAAATAAATAAATAAATAAATAAAATTCTTTATCTAAAGCTATTAAATGGGGTGATTTCTATTTAGAAAGAGTCTATACATTTGTCTGCAAGTTATTAGGTATCTGGAATTCCTGTTTGGGTTTTTTGTTTTTTGGTTTTTTTTTTTTTTTTGAGACATCCGTCTTTGTGACTCTTCCATCTCCAGACTTCTGGCAATTGATGCTCAGATGCCTGATGGGCTTCCTGGCATTTTTGTAATATATCACTGAGTATTGGCTTACAAGTGTTAGGAGAAAATAGAGCCAAAGACCAGCACTTTCCCATTTGGCAGCTCTTCACCATCAGTGCTCACGTCTGAATTGTTGACTATCATTAAATCATGAAAGGACTCCTGCAAACCTTGTAAAGACCTTAGTTCAAAAACATTTTTATATGTAGTTCAGAGACCCACAGAGAAAGTGAACTTTCAAGAAGACTGGTTCAACCCAGAGAATGAGGAAATGGCTGAGAACAAATATTAACCCAGTGAAATGAGTATGAAGAAGGCCAAGTAGGAACAGAGGCAAATTATGGAATCCGTACATTTTATTGGACTGAAAATATCCTTTGGCAGTGCCTAGGGAACCATGAAGGCTGGGGAAGGAGAATGTAGACTTAAAAATATATAATCACTACATAGATAGCCATTTGTCCAAGAACTTTCCAACTATGAAAGACTAAGAATTTGCCTGACTGTTATCATTTACTTGTATCAGAATTTGAACTCTTACTTTTATTTTTGTAATGCCTAAATACATAAACACCCTGCAAATAAAAGCTGCAACCTCCTGGAATGTGGATCTACTTTCATCGCTGTTCTAAAAGAACTTTTCTCAAACATTCTCTAAAGTGAATACTTTACTGATGACCAGTGCCATTGCAATACAAACCAAGCACAGAACAACAGAGACTGGGCAACTCACAATCTGCATTCAGCTTTAAGACCTTTGAGGATGGGGTTCTCTCTGCACTGTCTTCTTCTGTGGGACGGTGGTGGTGTGCGTGAACAAGCGCAAACTCCATATCCAGTGATACACTATTAATATTCTATTCCTTAAATGACATATTTAATGCAATGGACATTTATTGTCATGCATTAATAGGCAAACATACAAGTCACACGAAAATTCCATCGCATGCAAACTTTATATATATCATCATTTCCCAAATTGCAACATCAAAATATAGCCCTACTCTGAGTTATGTGGTCCTAGAACTCATGTGTCTTCTGGTATATGTGTATAGGGGTGCATACCTAAACACTAAACATACAAATTCAAATTACTGTTTATTCTCATCATTACATTCTTAGCAAGTGTCAAAATTTAGAACAAAATTATTGCTTATAATTTTCTAAAACATTGATATTTGTTTTCAACATCAAGATCAAATACCAATGCTTTAGAAGCATTATAATCAATGATTTCTTTAAATCTAAAATATCCTTTTTTGATCTAAGAAATTTAAAATTTAAAAGTTACTTCTCAGATATAAGGTCAACAGATACGAGAAAAAATATTTAGGATCTCATTTTCCATTTTCCAAGATTTCAGATTAGGGTATTTTTTCTATCCTTTGAAGTCATAAACCTTTGACTAAATTTTCCCTAGAAAAATTGATGCTGAGACTTAGGACTCTAACACTGAAAACTACAAAAGGTGGAATACTTGGAAATTGTTCAAGTTTTTAAATCATACATCAATATATACAGTTAAAAGGGAGATTGCTGATCCCCAAGGGGAGTGATTTTAGCTTGAATTATCTGTTTGATTTCATGTATTAGACACGCTTTCATATATATGTCATATACATGAAATGCCATATGACAGTATTTCATATGTGTATGACAGTATTGCAAATTCACCTTATTTTATGTAAACAAAGTTCAGTCCATACAATTTTAGTTTTCAAACAAATAGAAAATTAAAATATGCACCAAGTAATTTGTCTCTATTTATATCTGGCTTTGTGACAAAAGTGAAGCAAATTTTGAAAATTAGTGTTTTTACTCAGCCAAGTATCTAAGAGCACAAAGGAGGATCTAAGAGCACAAAGGAGATCTGCCTAGGTTATTTTTACGTGCTCCTGAATGAGGTCACACTTCAATGCAAGAATCTGCCAGTGCGATGGAAAGACAGAAGCAGTCCCTTCGGGTTGCTGCTGTTGTTGTTGTTTTGAAATGGAGTTTCGCTCTTTCGCCCAGGCTGGAGTGAAGTGGTGCGATCTCGGCTCACTGCGACCTCTGCCTCCCGGATTCAAGTGATTCTCCTGCCTCAGCCTCCCGAGTAACTGAGACGGGATTTCGCCACGTTGGCCAGGCTGGTCTTGAACTCCTGACCTCAGGCAACCCATCTGTGTCAGCCTTCCAAAGTGCTAGGATTACAGGTGTGAGCCATCGTGCCTGGCCCCCTTCTGGTTCTTAACCAGGAAACCCCAAATGTATTTGACTGGTTTGTTGTCCCATAAGGTATGGACTTCTTGTGGGAAGTAAACAAAAAATAAATATTCAAAACCTGGCTTTATCTTGCCTAGTTTGTTTTTACAAATCCAAATATATCCATGTAAGGTATATACAAAAATATCTCTTGATCTAGTGACAAAATCTATGCATGCAAAATTACAAGGGCTTTATATTAACAGAGAGAAAATTTTCTTTTGATATGCCTACTACTCATTGAATAATATATTAATAATTATTCAGCTAGTGTTTTGTGTTGTGAAGAATAAGAAAACTTAATTTGAAATTTGGTATTTAAAGCCCATTTTTTTCTATGCTAGCTAAGTTTAAACATACTATAATATGCTTCAGAATTTTCTTTCTGGTTTTGTTGTTGTTTCATGTTTTGTTTCGCTATTCTGTGGTGTTCTTAACCATTTCATCTTCCATCAGAGGGTGTGACCATCATTTTCACAAGCAAATGAAAGATATATAAGAGGTCTAGTACAAACTGTAACTTCCATAGATGTCAGCTAATTGTAGAGGTTAATTACTAAGTTTTGTTCACGAGAAAAGCTTGACATGCTGTTTGCCAAGGTTTTTATATGTTAAAATAGTAACAAGGAGTTATAGATAAGTGTGTTTCCTGAACTAAGGATAATTAAATTTATCAATATTGATTTATTTCATGTA
The DNA here is from genome assembly GCF_024542745.1 of Macaca thibetana thibetana. Lineage (NCBI taxonomy): Eukaryota > Metazoa > Chordata > Mammalia > Primates > Cercopithecidae > Macaca > Macaca thibetana. The sequence goes on from NC_065586.1 coordinate 9,125,790, forward strand.
TTTACACAAATTTTATCCCTCTTCAGTTTACCTTAAAAATACGATCATTTTACCCACTCATCTTTCCCATCCATGTAACTGGGCAAAGTCATTTGGCATTAAATCCTTCCTTCTCTGAACAGAAGTGATTCATTGTTCCAGATAATATCTAACACCTTCATAATTATCATTCTTTGAATTAATACAAATTTAGATATTTACATATTTTAACACCACACAAAACTCGTTGTAAAAACCTTTATCTTCTTTAGTATATCTAAAATAATGTTTTGAAAGGTTTTTTCCTTACTGTAAGTTTAAAACCAATTCACTGTGGAAAACTAAACTGTCATCAGCTAATTGTCTCAACTACAAACATTTATTTGAAGTATGTATACATGTCAGAATGTGTGTACGTATAGCTTGTGAGAACAAGTGATTTAGACTATAAAATGCTGAAAACAAGTGAAGGCTATTCTTGCTATATGATAGAAAGTGAATTCATAACAAGTGTATTTTTGAGATGTTGGTCCTGTGCAAGCTTAACATCATTCAGTGGCAGAAAGGAATCTGGTGCCCTATTTGTACTTGCATCTCCCCTCCTATTCACTTTCTTTGTAATCTTTTTTCTCCTTATGAACTTGGCATTCTATCGAACATCAAGTTTCCAAAGACTGATTGCAAATCAAACAAGGAAGCTTGATGGGCGGCCTTAGCATCGGGTGCACCAGAAGACGACAGATCCCGAAGCTATGCGAGATGTGTGCTGGAGGCTTACCCCAGGGTGTTTACACTTTGATGGTCCTGAGAAACTTAGGACCCCAGGGTTGTGGCGCTAAATCTCATCAAATGTACCGTGCACATTTTAGAGACAAAAGGTGGCATTGCCATCCAGTGGCGACATCCGGTATTGCATGTTCAACCAAACCCCGTTTGTTTTGCTTGGAAACTAGGCACTGCGTCCTAAATAGAAAATAAAATACAATGACTTTGTTTATTTTCTCTTCTATCTTAACAATTCAATGTATGCAATAAGCAAGCAGAAGTAGTTGTTAAAGTATCTTTCATTTTAAGTTTGAGTTTTACTATTTCCCCTCTAGGTTTGGATGTAGCGTGTGTAGAATGAACAAATGTTTAGGTAAAATAAAAATTTACTAATATTTTTGAATGAAGATTTAAAGTACTTAAAATGGACTCCGAATGAGCATCTCTTTGTAAGATCAGGGAATTTCTAGTGATTAAAAATCGCAATGGTTCCGCCCATTTATTTTAATAGCATTACTATTAACTCAAAGATGTATTGATATGGACTCACACCAAGGTTGTGATTATACCAACGTTAAGTTCTCCAACTTAGAGTACATGGTGCAGCTCACATGTGTGTGTTTAATAAATGCATGAACTAGGAAAGAAGAACGTGGAGAGATTTTTCCTGTTGTCGGTTTGATGTTGAAGGGCACATTGTTTTTCAACTACATTGCTGACTTACGTATTCCACATATATCAGAAATATTTCTCCCGTCTTCTGGGTAAATTGCAATGGAGGTCTCACCCAGTCCCTTTAGGTTTGAATTAGCTAACAATTCAAAAATCCCTACTTTTCAGCACTTTTTATTTCTTTAAAAAGTAGCATTTTATTTTTCCTTCAAACCTCACATCATCCAAGCCCTTCAAAGAGCTAGACTGACAAACGCATGTTTTTAATAGACTTCAAGAGGATTATCCCAGATGCCTGGTGTAAGTTCAGGGGTCCCCTCCCCCTTTATTTACCTGTTGTGTGTCATTAGCTCCTGCTTTTTTTTAAATGTTACAAACTCTGTATATTTTTTGTAAGCATTGGTTTTCAATGCTGCATTGCCATTAGATTTTCATTCATAGGAGAAGTTCAAAAGGAGAAATGAGATCTTATACAAAAGATTGTGCTCAGCACTTTGTATTTGGCAGGGACAGGTATGAGTGGAATTATTTCACTTAAGACATAGAATTAGTTTGTTATGTGGAAGACATTATTTGTATTCTCTTATGTGAATACAAATATATAACAAATTCAAGGTAATCCAAAAAGCTACAATGAATATCCAGTTATCTGAGATTAGTTTCCTTGGTGTTCACACTAACCAGTCTATAGGGGGCCTTTGGCACGTAAATAAATGTTCATTTACTTTGAGCTTAGTGGCATCAGCCATTTTTAACAAACCATAAACTGCTAACAAGCTTCAACATTAACAAAAAGCATATAAAGACAATAAGTATAAGATATGTATACAGTAACACCCCGACTTACAATGACTTTTTAATTTGAAATAACTTTTATTAAGCGGAATGAACTGAATGGATCGTTTTCATGTATATTCACCAATTAAAATAATTTAAATATTTTCTTTAAAAAGAAAAAAATTGGTATTTGTTACCTTTCTGTTTTTCTGCTATATATTTTCTTGATATGTAAGCAAATGCTTTCAGAAAAGTTGGAATTCATCCAAATTACAAGAACAAAAAAATCTGCACACAATTAAGTATTCTTAGAAGTGCTATCCAATGCCCACTTTCTTCTTGTTTGGACTACATGTGTTTATCTTCCACTCTTCAGGCCTTGAGCCTGCGTATCGGGCTGTCTTTGTGTGGCAATCTGGTTAGTTGATTTAATAAATTCATCATTTTGTTACTAATATTATTTTAAAATGCACATGTACCATTTATATTTCTGTTCTGATCTCAATTACTGTTTGGAGTACTTGAGTTTATAAAGTGAAACACTGCTGTCATTATAGGATCAGTTTTTGAGAGTTTTGTGGTGGCTTTGTCATTGGAAATGCAAGAGACCCAGAGTGACAACAGGAAGTAAGAAAGACTAGGAAGACGTGTTAAGAGAGAGCAGGGCAGTGGATCTCAATTGTCCTTTGCTAGGAATTATTGTCATGTACTCAGTGCTGACAACTATAGGTTGGAATTTTGCAGTGCAGTTACCTTAACTTTAAAACGTGAACATGAGCCATTTTCGTACCTTTCCCATTGAAAACGGTTTTAAGGCTTGGTATGAAAGTCTGCATCTAGGAGACAGTCTAGTACTCTGCTAGTCACTTGGTAGGCCTTTAGGTTATCAGATTGACAGATCACAGAAACAAGGGTGAATATAGTATAACAAGATACTTTGAGAGAGAGAACCTTTATTCACCTAATTTTTATTACAGTATATTGTTATATTTGTCTTATTTTATTATTAGATATTGCTGTTAATCTCTTACTGTGCAATCTAGTATGAAAACAGGCCTCATGAAAAGTGAAACCTTCTTAAACTATCTCTTCAAGCTCAATGTAAAATACAGACATGTAAAGGGGAAGAGATAGTTTAAGATTGACTGTAGGAGAACAATCCGGAATATAATGGCGCATTTAACAGAACCTAACACCTGGGCAATGTGTTATGATGTTTAAATATTTTAAAAGAAAGACTTTATACTGGGAAATTAAGTTGTAAAGATGCTACCATTCCCATCCATTGAGTCCATATACCGCTATCCTCCAATGCCAAAGTCCGCAGAATTTGGCTATCGAATATCTATGTATAGTTTTGATGAAGTTAGGAGATTTGCCTGAAGTTATGTAATGTTTTATGCTTGTAAATTAGATCTAAATAGAAAAAGTAAAGTAAACCATTAAAAATTTCAATGGACAGTTGATCCAAAATATGGAAAAATAAGAATATAAATGGACGTGATCGAGTATGAAACAGGTCTCATTAAAAGCGAAACATTCTGTCCTCCTCCTTTACAACACACTTACAAGATTTCCAAAATCACATTTAGATGGTAGTTTTAAAAATGTATGAAACTGAATCAAAGTAAAAAATGTTTCACAGTGACAAAAACATACAAAGCAAAAGTTGCTGCTAAAACCAAAATAGATTACTTCCAGTTTTAAATATATACATTTTTGACAAAATTATGTTTTAAAACAATCTTTTACAATCTATAAATAATAATTCTGCCAAATTTACTGAATGTGAACAGGTCATAAATAAGAATAATGGTAACTATGAACAGAAGAAAATACTTTCCCTATAGTATATACCTGACTTCAAGAAATGTATCTTTCTGCTGTCATTCTGCTAGTTTGGAAAAAGGAAATTAATACCATAATAATTTTTGGTATTACACCCTAATTAAAAGGGCAGTTGGCAAAATTTTGTTGTATATATAACTTGATTTCTAGAGCTACAGTTTTTGAAGACATCATCTGGGCTAGAGATACAGGGCCACTAATAAGACTATCTAAAATAATCTGTCACTAATCCAGAAACTGTAATTTCCTATCAAAATGAGGCATTTTTCTTACATGTCATGTGAATATTCTTTCCTAAAAGCATAAAGTGTGTAGTGTAGGAGAAGAAACTCAACTTTTGGAGGAACTCTAAAGGCTTGCTTTTTATCTGATGTTGATAAAGAATGGAAAATATCAAAGCATAACAGTGATTTAATTTTTTAAAACACCCACGCTAATTCTCTTCCCATGAATTCTCAGTACTTTCAAACAAGCAATGTTGTAATACAGAAGCAATTAATTTCTGTCTTCTTTGATTTGTATGACCTTTACGAGAGCAAAAATCCTCAGGATACCTGAGCTGTAACATGAGTAATAGACCTCAAAAATGACACAGGAAGATGCCATCAGTGCCTGTATGTTACACAGGAAATGGTGACACCCTTATGGCTGCCTTAATGTGACTGACTTCCCTAATGGTATCAGACAGGCTTCAATCAGGAAATGGACTCTATCCAGTAAATGCAATAGAGAATGTGTAGAATACAATTTTTTTTAACTGTAACAAAGTATTGGCATCAAGTGATATTCTGGAGAGGTAGAGTAAGACAGAAGCAGCCCAGCCCTTAAGAACTTTAGCAGGGCAGAGCTCCCACATCAGCTCACATCTGTGTGTGAGAGAGAAAGGGAAAGAAACTTCTATTTTATTTAAGCTGCTATTATTTGGGGGCTTTGCAATCATATTATTTTGCTTCTTATATCTCCCTACCACACTGTTGTTGACTAGAAAGTTAGCAAATGTGTTAAATAGAAAGAATCACAGAACTATTAGTTAAAAACTTTCTTTCCTTCTCTCGCTTCCTTCCTGCCTTTCTCTCTTTCTTTCTCTCTTTCTTTCCTCTTTCTCTCTCTCTTGCTTGCTTGCTTGCTTGATGGAGTTTCACTTTTGTTACCCAGGCTGGAATATAATGGAACGATCTCAGCTCACTGCAACCTTTGCCTCCCAAGTTAAAGCAATTCTCCTGCCTCAGCCTCCCAAGTAGCTGGGATTACAGGCCTCCGCGCCATGCCCAGCTAATTTTTTGTGTGTGTTTTTAGTAGAGATGGAGTTTCACCATGTTGGCCAGACTGGTCTTGAACTCCTGACCTCAGATGATTCACCCACCTCAGCCTCTCAAAGTGCTGGGATTACAGGCGTGAGCCACCACACCCAGCCACAGTGAAAAACTTTCATCTGGAAACTTCCTTAGACATGAAAAAAAGGGCAAAGATTTTACACAAAAGTGGAAAACAACAATTCCCTTGAAAGTTTAGAACTTGTTGTATTCATAATTATATGATTATTTTCAGAAAAATATTTTCTCAATGCTTGAAATGTAATAACAACAGTCAGTCTTATGTTTCAGCAAAGCATTTCATATATTGTCATTTTTGAAGGCCGCTTCTCTGATTCTAATGCCTTATGAGAACATATGCTTTAGAAGAGATAGGGTTCTAAAGCATATGTTGATTAGGTTAAGACCACACGGGCACCAGTGTGTACTCCAGCGCTGGTTTTCCTCACTCATCCACATAAACCTATATGTCACTGATACTCAGTGTTTCTGCCCAGCTGCCTGGTCAAGAATAAATAACCAAGTGTCCCAAGTGCTGGGCTTGCCATTGGCTGACAATCCTCTGTCTAGTAATTGCACTTGGCTAAGGAGAGCTGCTTTGCTCAAGGGTGCACCCTGCCTTCATTTTCAATGACACACTGATGAGGGTATAAAGACGCAAGTTCCTGGATTCAACGTGTGATCACTTTGAAGGGCCACCCAGCTCTGGAGCTATCTGGGGTCTGAGGTCTTCCTTGTGACTGTATCACCTGCAACCTCATTCCCTGAACAGTTTTGCTTCCTTCCCTTCTCCTACAGATGTGAGTCCCAAGAGCACTTCCTAACAAACTCCCACTTGCTCATTTTCATCTCATGGTTACCTCCCTGAGATCCTGGCCTGCGTACTGGGCTAATTAGATGAGAGAGCAGATGCAAGCTATTCCTCCTGCCAAAGTTCAGTCCTCCCCCAAATGCTGGCACTGTTCATTTAACCAGAGCTTTTTTTAAAAAAAGGTAATTTGTAGATTTCCACTTTGCCTTGTGGATTAGGTTGAATTACACACCTATCATTTAGAGATTCAGAGACTGGATTAGAAGCAGGTTAATAAGTTGATCTAGAAACATACTGAAATATAGACCCATGATAGAGCGGATGTTTCTCTCCTGAATGCAATCCTCTAGTAGTCTGTGGTATTTAATAATTGAACCAAGTCAGAAATCCCAAGAACAACCAGCCTCAACAAGAAGACAATTAAAGTAGAATCGATTTAAGGGGTATAAATTTCTTCCTCAACCTGATGAACAGACTTTTTTAAGGGTGAGAGAAATTTCAGTTGAATATTTGTATTTCAAGATTAAATCCAATAACAAATTATACGTATAGAAAATGTAACAAATCCATTTATTATTTAAAAACATAGGCAAGGGCACCATTATTTAACAAGTGTCTCTATAGGTACCTGGACACAATTTAATACTGATATTTTTGAAACGAATCATTAGATACCATAACTGATAGTTGTCCAATTTATAAAAGGCCTTTCTTGTATTAAAGAAGGATGACATGAATTGGAAAATCATTATTTTCTTATTGATGGAATGATTCTATCCAAACTTCAGTATCTTCATCAATAAAAGGTTTGTAGGAAAGGGATGAAGGTTTAAAAACTTTACTTTTTTAAAAAAAGAAGTAATTAAAAAACAATCATTCCTAAGGTTTTGTATAATGCCTTCTATTGCATAATGATCTATCCCCATTAAAAGATATTAATTTTATTATTAAAGTAGAAATTGGTCTCTAAGCATTAGAGATAGGAAAGTAATAGTTACATGTGCTCAGATAAAATTCTCTCTTTTTGTTTATTTTGTCTAATTTGATGCAGAATTACCTAATTTTAGGAAACTGGTGCAGGATTTTTTCAAGGTGATGAACTGTGAAAATTATGTAACGGCATTCCACTTCCTAAATTATTTTCAGGGGTACGCTTTCAATATACTAAGAACTTACTAATTAAACACAGAGAGAAAAGTGAAGAGTAGAACAATTACACGTTTTTCAACTGTATTACTTTTGAGTTACTTTATATGACCAACCAAGATATGCAAATGCAAATTTCAGAGAAGGAAAATGATAATTCAAGATTGATCTACATCAATTAATAAAATGTTACAGACACAAAGTCCTTTTCCATTGAGGACTTAGTTGTTAAAAAAGAAATTGAGAAAATAGTAAAATCGTTTCTAATTAAAGACACACACTTTCTAGTCAGATTTGGGTTTTGATTAATTGATACTTGTAACTGTGTGATCACGGCATAGTCACCTAAGCTCTTGAGCTGCCGTTTCATCATCAGAAAAACTCAGATAATACAGCTTCCTCCATCAACACTTGAACATTAATAGAAATAACATCCTCGCTTTTTTACAATTCCTGGCACATCACAAGCATGTAATAAATGGCAGTTTTAGTTTTCCACTATTGCCTGCTCTTTGGATCCAAAATTCTCAGATCTGGTACACTGATTTTCTTCCTTTTAGACCATAATCTTTTTTTTTTTTTTAATGTATACTTGCTGTCTTTGAATGATTACTAAATCCAAATTAGCAGGATCAGAATTAGTGATTTTAGATAGCATTTTTGCAAGTTATAGTCTATACAATGCTTACTCTCGCAAATAAAATGTGACTTCAGTATTCGTTCTGTATCAAGCTTTAAAATTTTGAGTGTGAATAAAAGATCGTTTAGTGGTTGAGTGCAATGACACTCTTATCAAATTTAGATGAATTCTCACTCACCTTTGCAAGACCTTAGTCAGTAAAATGTCTCGAGGAATTATGTAAGAACAGAAAAAATTTAATATACATTGCTGTGAACAATAACTCCACAAGGTAAAACTCCTTCAGCATAATTTGTAGCTTAAATGTAAAGTGTATTCATACACTTTTATTCTGCAAAAGAAAGTAATTTAAATATTTATCAAATGTGATTTACATGAAAATGCAATCCTGCTTTTCATTTGTGGTGCTGTTCTCCTGTCCCTCAGAGTTGTCTTCTTTAAACATACGTTTGGAAACAAATTATATTATGATCCAAAATACAAAAAGTAAATACAAGGTGGAATGAGGGAGCTTGTAGGAGGAAAAGTGACTGCAGGCGCAGTGAAAAAAACTAGCTTGTTGAATTTTCACACACTGAACTACTGAGCAGGCTTATTTAAATCTATTTTCCTTTATGAATTACACATGGCTATCATCACTGAGGTACACTCTCAGGGTAAAAAAAAAAAAAAAGAAAAAAGAAAAAAACATTTTAAAAGACAACTTACTGATGAGCTATCAAATGGGAAAAACACACTCATTTCCTCAAATCTGTGGTTGATTTTTTATTAATATTTTAAACGATCTGGCAATGCATTTTATTCGTGTTACTTTTGACTTTCCAGGAGGAAAGAGATGAGAATGCTTGATCTCACTTTTTACTTTCAATATAGAACAAATCTACAAAGGAAATTGTGGAAGCAATGATGAGTGTGGTTTGAGGGTCTTCCTGCAAAGAACAGGTACGCTTCTCTCACCTGCCTGGGCCAGCGGGTAAGATTGTGCAGGTGTTTGCCTGCAGGAGAATCCTGCTAATTAGGAGACAAACTAGGCTGTGGAAAGCAATCTGCAGGCATTTTCAGGTAAAACTACTGAAGAGACAAGTCTAAGGAATGATCCACCCTATTTCGGTAACTAGAAAATTTCCATCACTTGATTCAACTCGCAGACCGACCAAATTCTATTATGGATAAGGTGTGGAAGTCCTAAGGCAGTGATAGTCCCATAGAAAATCTCTGGATAAAAATACTAACATTAACAACGTCAAAAACGATCATTTTCATCCTGGTAGTAAAGAGATATCGTCAGCATAAATTTCACTTTTATTCCTCAAAGACGTATGGCCAGTACTCTCGCTACCCGTCGGGGAGCCGGTATTTTTCCAGAAGAGGAGGAACAAAGGCAGCCAAGCTTCACCTCTTGCCCTGCCATGGCCTCATCTTCTAATGACACGATTCCTAACAGCGCAGTCCCATTCATCATCTAAATTATTTGTTTACAAAGTACACCAAATATTTTCTGTACTGGGTTAAAGAGACATAGTTCCTGCCCCACAGGGTTTTATCACCTGGTCCAGGATACCACCCTTGGAAACGTCACTTCTTGTTTTCTTGCTCCGTCTAATGGACCCGCAGAAAGGAACGTTTCCTTGTTTGTCAGTAAGAAAACAGGATATAGGCCCTGGCTCTAAAGAAAATGAATTTTAATAGTCTTATTATTATAATTCTGTGACTGCAGTGTTAGTTACCAGGGCACCGTATCTATACTGCTTCCTATTCAATATGTCACTGCCCCTACACTTTTTCTAAAAAGAGAAAAATGAATGACAGAAATTGTGGAATCTGAAGTGCATTGAAATGGCTGTAGAAGAAGGTTAGTTGTGATAATTAAATATAATCATATTGTAGAAAGCTAAAAATATGAGTTTGCAAACCAAAAGATAAAGAAAGACATATGTAGTAGATTCAAGGTACTCAGTATCATTGTGGTACACACACACACTCTCACACTCACATGCACACACTCTCACACATTTTTCAGAATATTCTTAAACTCATACCCGAATAGAACTAACCAGAAAATTTTCAATCGTATTCCCCACTAGATAGATAAAGAAATTGATATCAAGGTTTCTTTTGTTCATTAGATTGCACTTTATTGAGTCTTCTATTTCATTATAAAGTTCTGTAGGAGAACACGTGGGTTCAACCAGTGCAAAACCAGTCCTTAGTTTTTAAATTATAGCTAAAAGTCTGTCACTTGAATGCAAGGAAGAAATTTACACCCGATGTATAAACTAGCAGAGTGTAAGTTGTGATAGAAAACGGACTATAATCACAGGTGCTATGTTTTGAAGAAAGATTTTTATTTAGACATGCTGCATGCTGCATTAGTTTCTATAAATAATACCTCAGAAAATGGTAATTTTTAAAAGGTGACTTTTGCAATGTATAATATTGTTCCCATTGGAGCTTCTTAATGATTTTAATAAAACTTTTAAAGTCTCATTTCGATCAGATGCAGTGAAATTACTGAGACCCAGAAATTCAGTTTTCCGTGGCCCTGTTGCACAAACCCCTAATGCTGAAGGATCCAGAAATAACAATCCTATTAATAATCATTGTCCTGTCTAAATTAGCACCAATAAATCAAAATGCTTTGGAGTCTAAGTTCCTTCAGGTTGATTGCATCATCAGAGATCTAATTCAAGTAGTTTACTTTACTGACCAAATGCTGAGTTCGTGAAGAATCCAGGAGTGGTATTATGATTAAAGTCACTAGGATTACATGAAGAATTATCGAATAGGTTAAAAAATAAGATTTTTATAAAATACTGAAAGTAACAAGCCATCATACCATTTAAAATATTTCTGCTAGGCGGGGCGCGGTGACTCATGCCTGTAACCCCAGCACTTTGGGAAGCCGAGGCAGGTGGATCACCTGAGACCGGGAGTTAGAGACCAGCCTGGCCAACATGGAGAAACCCCATCTCTACTAAAGATACAAAAAATAGCCTGTCGTGGTGGTGGGCGCCTGTAATCCCCACTACTGGGGAGGCTGAGGTAAGAGAATCGCTGGAAACTGGAAGGTGGAGATTGCAGTGAGCTGAGATGGCGCCATTGTGCTCCAGCCTGGGCAACAAGAGCGAAAACTCTGTCTCAAGAAAAAATATACATAAATGTATTCTTACAGTCTTTCAAAGAATGAGCAATAACACTAATTGGAAGCCATTTCCATCCTGTTTCACAGCCATTGGCTTTGCATTCTCTTTTTGAGGGTTGGTGAAGAAGAACGATGATCACAAATGAGAAGCAATGTGAGAAAACTGTGTGTCTAGAGGTGCACCTTGAGCTGTGGAAAGAATATAAACTTGGAGTTTGGCAGGACTGCCTTAGCTCCTGCATACTGAGATACTCAAATTCCCTTGGGTCTCTTATGCCTGATTTGTACATTAAACATATAATAATAATAATAATAACAATATGTTGGAAACAAATATTTTGTTTCTTTAGTATCATAGGACCATGGAGGGAGAAGAACTGTCCCCTAGGAATGGTACTTCACACATCATACCCAGAAGGCTAAATTGTTCCTATAACAGGAGACTTGGGAAAAGGTGAGTGCATTTTGCAAACAGAGGACGTGGATCTCGTAGTCCAGAGGGTAGACTGTGGGAGACAGAATTCTAAAATGGCCTCCAAATTCCCAACACCTGGTGTGTATGCCCTTATAATCCCTTTCCCTTGAGTGTGTTTGGGAAGGACACATCACAGCTGTGGCTATGACGGCATCTCTCTGTAATTAGGTTACATTGTACGGCAAAGGTGAAGGGATTTTAGATCTCAAGGTAGTTGATTTGGAATTAATCCAAAGGGAAGTTGCCCCCGGTGGGCCTGCCTCAATCAGGCGAAATCCCTTAACAGAGAGACCGGAAGCTTCCTGAGTGAAGAAGCTTTTCCTTTCTTGCCTTGAGGGAACAGACAGCCTACTGCGAACTGCCCACAAGAAAGGCTGGCCTGTAGGAGCTGAGGGTCTCAGTTCTGCAACTGCAAGGAACCTAGTTCTACCAATGAGTGTGAAATGAGACTGCAGCCCAACGGACCCCTTCATTGTAGTCCTGTGATACCCTGAAGAGTGAGGTCAGCTAAAGCCTGCCTGGACCCTTGACCTGTGGAAACGGTAGGATAATAACTGTGTCTTGTTCTAAATTGCTAAATTTGCCGTAATGATTACCAGTTAGTAGAAATCTAATTTGTCTACCGGGAACATTCATGGAGATTAGACACCATGAATACGAGGTGTGTGGAAGAAAGTAGACCTTAAGCAAGTGGTGTAAGTAACCTTGTTTCCCATTAGTGGAAAGTTGAGTCCTGTAATCCAGAGACTGGAGATGTTGTTGGGGTTTCAGGACACAAGTAGAGGCAAAAGTTTTTTGAAAGACTAGAAGAATTGAATGTGGAAAAAGAGGGAGAAGTTGGTTCCAGGGCTGCTATTCCCACAAGAAGCAACACCAAGTTCATAGTGTTGTGGGTACCCTTTCTTCTTCATGGGGATTATCCAGCCAAGTACATTCTGGTTTAATGAATCACCAGGTGTTCTGATACTGACTGAAGCCTTCTCATGGACGGTGTCTGCTGCTAATAGACGCCGTGCACTCAACTCTACACATTTGAAAGCCTGGGAAGGAGAGGCTATGTGTTACCAGGAACACTTCAGCTGCCATTCATATATAAATGGCACACACGTATATATATACACACGTATATATATACACACACACACGTATATATATAGCTTCTGCTTTGGGGAAAGTCAGCAGGGATGTGGAGACAGAGCAGGGTGAAGAACAAAAAGGAATGTGATCGGTTCGAGATGACTGGGAAATGAGAGTGGACAACAGGGCAATTTTCCTAAGTTCCCACTGTTTTACCGGCATTTCCATTTATTGCCTAGAAAATACGGCTAATCTGATTGTGCAGTGGGTAGCTGTCCTTAACCTGTTTTCTGATAACAGTTGTGTATATGTTTTCCCTTTCATTTCTCATCCACATTTGTTTATCTTGAGAGTCTAAAAGTTTCTCCTTATAAATGAAGGTTATTCTTGGAAAGCAATTGTCATCATAAAAGATGTATAGTTTTATAACTATGCGGACATTTATTTTACAATTGTAACTCTTACATCTGTAAAAATAGTGCCAACAGATACATCTGTTCTCTAATAAAGGTGTCAATGTCTGCCCATTCTAGATATTTAATATAAAAGTTATATATTTCTGGATCCTGCAGTCAAGGAGTCCGAAAAGCAGGAAATCTGTCCATTGCCTGACAAAATTCACTTAAATAAGTATTATGAAGAGAAATTAGAAAAACAAAACAAATATGAACATGTTATAAACTAAATAAAAACCTCAAAACACTATGAAACTTAGTTTTTAATAAAATTCATAAATCTGACTTTAAAATAAAAATATGCTTTTGTTAATTTAGTATTTCAAAGAGTGGGATGGCTTATAATCTTTTACACAAAGCATAGTTTTATGAAGTGGCAAGTCAAGGTAATTTTTATATAAAGCTATTAAACTGAAAGATGTGATACTAAATTTTTCCAGTTCAAGTTACCAAACTCTGAAACGTTTAAAAGTCACTCACGTATCTCCTCATTTACACATCACTCACTCCACAAGCTGTAATTGAAAATCTGTATGTACCAGGAGGTGTGTGAGGCACTGTGGGGGCAGAGATGAGAAAGAACAGATGCCATTCCCTAGAATCAGGGCCAGTACACATTAGTAGAATACAGACGCCCAAACTCTCAAACAAGTTTAAAAAGCAGCTGTGAAAAGTGATCAAAAAGAGCTACACTGTGCTATGAGGACTTCCAACGGGTTATTTCATTTATTCAGTGATGTGAGGAGTGTTAGAGGATTCTGGAGACAAAGATAAGTCTGAAATGGATGCTGGCGTCAAGGAGGTGACAGTGGACAATTGCGTTTAGGGCGATGAGCAGGGGAGGAAACCAGCCTAAAATATTAGACTTCCGACATTTAGCATTTCTTTGACTCAAATCGTTTTTGCAAAGACACATCTTCCTTTATTTTGATTTTCAGTGAAGGACATGAACTAGAAAGCTCTGGAATTATCTTTGCAGAAAGTTTCCTGTTGATAAATGGTGGTGTTCTCAGATTATGATTGAGATGAATGCTGTTGTAATCCCAAAAGTGGTGTGAGAATTTGGTGAAACAGACAAAACGACACCGTGCTCACACTTACCATCTCATGTGGCTTCAGCATTGCCTCCGTGTGTGTGTGTGTGTGTGTGTGTGTGTATGTGTGTCTTCCTGCTTGTCTCATTGCTGCTTATTACACCTTCCCTCCCTTGGGGTCTCCAGCATGCATAGCACACGCCCTGGTACCAGTTGTCAAAGAAGAGTTAAGGGCTATTTCCAAAACACTGCAGACAGTATCTTGTGTGTTGTCCCAGATAATTTTTATTCAAAGAAAATGAGCTCCACATTTTTTACGTCCAAAGTCCAGATTCATTTCTGGATAGAAGCCCCAAAATGATGACTCCTGAAATAGAAATACTTCTGAAAGTCAGTTCCGACGTATTGGTTTTGAACCCAAGCCTTGCAAAAGGCCCTAGAACTGTAGCTGCAGCTCTTGTCCTCTCAACAGTTAGAGAGTTGTCTGCTCACCAGTATTCTTGCAGTATTTCTCAAAGAAGTGGAGCACAAACACGCTAATCCTCAGGACACCCAAGCCTAAACCACAGAGAGCCCATCCTCCTTTCCACCTGGCAGGAATGAGGATTGGAACATCGCTGCTACGGTCCTTGCTCCAAGCACTCTTGGTCTGCCTCATTAACAGTTCTGCTTCTGTGTACCCAGAGGAGGCAAATAGCTACTTGTTCTGATTCCAAGTATCAGAAATGGCTCCTTGTGATGTAAGATTCTTTTCTCGCTTATTCATTAATGCCTGCAATTCAACAGGTAAAGTTAAACCTTTCAACCCAAAATTAGCCATGTAGTTTTGGACAAGCAAAGGCAAAGTTACAACTCATATCCCTGCCCGATTACAAATCACTTCTACACATGTGATTTTTTCTATTATTATACTGTAAGTTTTAGGGTACATGTGCACAACGTGGAGGGTTGTTACATATGCATACATGTGCCATGTTGGTGTGCTGCACCCTTTAACTCATCATTTACGTCAGGTATATCTCCACACATGTGATTTCATGTATCCCTCCCAATCGCCCCTTGTGGCAGGCAGAGAAAATACTTTTGTTCCTATTATATCAGTATGGGAGCTGAGGCTAAGGAGAAGTTTACTAGAAATAATGTGAGGTTTAGGGCCTTGTAACGCAAGTTTTACAATTCTAAATCCCATGTTCTTTCCAATTATTAATTCACTATCTGAATATACACATGGAGTAGAATGTTTTAACACACACAGAGAATAAAATTGATTTCAGATCCTCTGAAGTTAAGTTTTGACAAGATGGAAGGTAAAATTCAAATACCATTCACCACTGGGAGGAAAAATTAGATAAAAGAGGTGCTATATTTCAGCAAAGTAGAGGGGAAAAAAGAAGTCATAGTAAAAACTAGGGTAAAAATAAGTCACTTCTGTAATTTTTCTGACATAGTAGAAAGAGCACACACGTCTAAGATTGACAAAACTTAGGTTTAAATTCCAGCTTGATATCCTACTACTTCTGAGATCTTAGGAGAGTTCCAGAAGCCTCCCTTGTACAATGCAGATAATAATATATGCATCTTAAGAGTATCAAACAAGAAAATGAATATAATATTTAGCACGGTAACACCATTATACTAACCAGCCCTAGAAGTGGCAGTAGAAGCGGTAAAAGCAACAGTGGAATTAATAGTAATGATAACAATAAGCTAAATGATGTCAAATGGCTGTGAGATGTTCAGCACTGTCTACTATTTTCTAATATTGTTTTATTCTAAATACGCCATTGGATATTTGCCATTTGGTGACTACTGGTTCAGACCCTATTTTCTTTCTCTTCCCTCGTTATTTATCCTCAAACTCCCTCTCTCTTCTTAAAGACTCATATATTTGATAAATGTTAATAAATATATTGATGTTTCCTCAGCTCTTCAGGAGTACATTTTTATGGAATGTAAAAAATAATAACTCAACTTTTTGTTTTCATAGAAATAGTACCCAGCTAAAATCTCTGTGAAAAGTTGATGCTTTCTTAAAGAAGTCAGACTCCCCTTGTCAGTTTTTGAGGCTATCCATAATGAAACCAAGAAAGGGTTGAGTTGTGAGCTGTCTTGCTTTTAATTAGAAAACCTTGAAATCAGGGCCAATGCAGGAAAGCGTAGAGAAGCCCAGTGATTTCACTTGTAAGCACATTGGAGGAGAACAGACCTTTGAAGGACTCCAGTTGCAAGGTCTTAAATTTAAGAGCAGTCCTGGGAGCTGAAAGTCAAAGTCCTGCCACTCGATTTAGTCACCAAAATGTACCAAGCAAGTTCTGGTGTCAGGTACTGTCTTAGGGGTTTAAAATCCAAAGACATGAAGACATCTCTTTGAGGCTTTCTGGCTACAGCTCTGAAAACGTTAGGGAAGCAATCAGTTAAATCAGAAGCTTAATTTTTGCAAGAAAGGAGCCAAATAGCCCCATGGATTTGATAAATCAATCTCTTGCAAAAAAGGTGTAAAGTGTAAACTGAAGTTGATCACTAGAGAGATTATAAATCATTACTGGCCCTTGGGCATTCACAAGAAGCCAGGTACTTGAGGCCCTGGTATGAGGTATGAGGGGCCCAAGTTTGGATCTATTTTCATATCCTGAAGATTATCTCTCAGAGATTGCATCCCTAGTGCTAATCAAAAGGAGATCACATTTCTAGATTCAGTTATTTCCAGCCTTGGTCAAAATGCCAATGAGTGCTAGTGACTAAATATAGCAACATGAATATGGATACCTTTCAGGACAGCTAGGGAAGGTACGTTGAGCAGAACAGAGACAACAGAAAGTACAATAGAGGACGGGTAAAGAGTGGAGAGGTAAGAAAACATGCCTTGCCATGTCAAATGATCACAAGGGGGATTAATTATCTGCAAGAAGTCAATAGTCATTTAGTCCTGGCACTTCCAACATGGTCCTTCCTACTGCCACCCCTTCTAGAATAAGGGCTTTGCTCCTGCTAACCCTGAAGTAAGATAGAGCTGGGTTTGAATCCCAGCTTTTCCAACCACTAACTATGTGTTTTAAAGCTTCAATTTTTCCATAAGTGAGTTGGAGAATATAATAATCACCCCAAATTAGTTAAATTGTATCACCTACACAAAATTTAAAGCACTGGCGTGGAAGAATTGCCAGATAAATAGTGGTGGGAAAAAAAACCACTATTTGCTAAACGATTGCAGATAACGTGGCTCTAGCAGATTCAAGACTATGTTTTATAGCAAAGTTGACAAAATATATAGTGAGATGAAGACGTATTTCCATTTAAGTCATTGCTGGGCATTTCTGCCTCTGGTCCGTACATTTACAATATTGCGACATCTTCCAGTGTAAAGGAATGTTTCTTTAGAAGATGTGAGTACATAAAAAACATAAATAACTTCTAAATTCATTAAGAATAAATGGATTTTCTCTTCAAACATATTGTTCAGATCTGAGATACAATTACTTGCCAAGTATCATGTCATGTTTTGACCAGTCACACAAATGTTCTCTGCTATTCTCTGCTAAATAGGGTAGCATTTCCCCTCCCCTTCCTCTGGGACAGGTAACCACACCAGGCTCAAGCATCTTGAATTCCCTCTGAGCCTCACTGAAACAACAAAAGTCAATCAACCTTAACACCAATAGGGTACAGTGCAAACCTCTGTAGAACAATACGTCCCAGCTACAGAGAGTACAGGCTCCACGAAACAGATGTCAAGCCTCGAGGCCATAACACAAGGTGCATGAAGGGACTCCTGACCAGGAAGAGCAATGACCAGAACAAGAAGATTTCTGGGTAGCACCATGTCTACTTGGATCCAATCCGAGGGATCATTCTTGTTTCTCACAGTGTACCTTTTTTCACCACTTCCCTTGGACGATAGCCACTTGTTCGTGTAATTGGGTCATTAACCAACAGTAATCCTCTTGCAAATAATAATTAAAAGTAATGGCAATGAATGTACTGTTAACATAGTTGAAAACTTTAGATAGAAATCGAGAGCGTTGATCAGTAGTTGACTGGGCTCATAGTACACAAGTCATCTCCAAATACTCTAGTGAGGGATAATTTTATGTAGCCAAGGGACTAATATTAAAACCTGAATCAACTACTCATAGCTACAGTTTACTCAATTTTTCTCAGTTTAGACAAAGATTGGTCTCAATAAGATGATAAATTTTCACCCCATTTCTACACTTGCTTTCTGTATGACTTGGAAATGTCACGCTTTCTTTTTTCTTAGAAGTACCGTGTGTGTGTGCATGACTTTCAAGAGAAACAAGCAGCATCAAGATCAGATTCTGAACTTATCTGGAGAAGTTTGAAGCAAATTTATTTGAGATTTGGCAATGTGGAGTCTTCTCTCATGGACCCACCCACTCTCTTCCCTCCAGGGCAATCATGACTCACTCCCAAATTATTTGTTCTTGGGAATATCTGTTTCTCTTGATCCCTTTTATTTTAGCTCCCTTTGATCTGCTTTAATCAACTTAATATCCGTAATTGCTTTTTATCTGGAGACATTCATTGCATCTATTTCTCCTGATACGGCCTTTTCCCTGTCTGCTGCTTTCATTTCCTCACAAAATCTGGACCAAAATAAGAGGATGTTGCATGTGAGCTAAGAGGGGGAGCTGTGTTTCTCTGAGAAACGAATACTCTTATCCATGACTTTCTAATGCAGTATTTTTGGACTTTGAAATTTTCTTGACTAATCACTCACAAGTAGATTTTCTCATGATTTTCTTTTTCTTTTAAGGGAAAACTGGGATAGTCTTTTGTGTATTAAGCTAAAACTGGCCTAATCTGTAATATGCCTATATTGAAATGGAACTTTTTTTAACTGATAAAGTTAACTAGTACTACCGGTATGGTTGTGCCCAAAAGATAATGTGATCTTGATCGTCTAAGTACAGCAGATGGTGAGCTTTACTCATAAATGAATTTGTTCTGATTAAAAACAAACCAACCCTGTGTGCACGCATCTATCCATTGTTTGGCAGCACATTTTCTGTGCACATCTGGTAATATTGAGATAGTAGCTGCTCTAGAACATTCCAGCGGCAGGGACGCAGCACAGGAGGAAGACACAGGATGGAGATACAGACTCAATCATGCTCTTCTAAAATGAAATCGATTCAGCCACGTGATCTTAAGAAATCGCTTTTGTGAGTTTCAAAAATTTCCTTCACTGGCCGCAGAATGACCGATGATCAAAGCTGTAGGTTTTTCAGGGCACACGGACTGAAGAAAGTCTTCCACTGCCTTGAGTGTGCAGAGATTTCCTGCTTTGTTCCTTGCACCAGTCTTTTGACGAGCACTGTGAGCAACTGAGATCTGCAGATATCCTTGCAGGGAGTTCTCTTTCCGGCTTACATGGAGTTACTTAGACATCTGGAAGGAGTAGGTGTCAAACCACAAATAAAACTTTCCTTGACTCATGGGGAGAAAGGTAGCGATTTCCCCTTGACCTCACTAACTGAAACTACCAGTGCCACTGTTCCGGCGTCAAACTTCATTCTTCGAATGCACTTCTCCATCTAAGGGCTTTACCTTTTGTATTTGCTCAGTGTTTAACTCTGCAACTTTAACCGAAGCCTTTCAGTGGCATGTTTTCATCTTAAACTAATAATAAGTAAGGGTCATAGCTACATAATTTACTCTCCATGGGACCTCACACAGGGACACTAACAGACAGATGGTTGAGGATGTTGTTGAAGCTGATTGATACTATTAGTTTTATTTTCTTTCTTGTGGCAAACACAAATAACTCCTCCATCCAGCACTCTCTGTTCTTTTTAATCTTTATACTTTGACCATAGAAACATGCAGTTGTCGTGTCGGGTAGGTAGTTGGAGTAAAAGTAACTTGCCATTGTCTCTCAATTTAAAATGAATTCATGAAAAAGGAGAGCTGCAAACTACTCAATTAGACTGGAAATTGGTATTTTGTTTGCACACTCACCTCCCCAGATATAAGTGGAAGCATCGTCCCTCCTGCATTGATTTCCCCCACAACACTAACTCTTTGTAGCAAAATAAAGAGTTTGTGAATTCATAGAGCGGGACTTCCCTATCTGTAGACATCCAGTAACGTCCCTTTCAATACTTCATCCCAAATTAAACAGAGTCTCCTTCCTGGTTTGCTGATGTGCATATTGAATTAGGAAACAATCCTTCAGTACCAGCCTCCCCATCTTAATGCAATCCAGTCAGTGCTGAGATAATTAACAACACTCATTGCTCTAACTTAGTTTTTGCATTTTTTCCTCCATGCAAATCTTCTTTCATCTAGTTGTTCCTTATTGGTTCATTCCATTAAGCGTGTGCAAAGTGGTTCCGGTAGTCATAACACTGACCCAAGTCCCCGGGAATAAAAAAAAGAAAGAAAAGCAAACAAAACTATAATTTCTGGGGAGGCACATAGGAGTGTAGGGGAGAAACAGAACACATTTATTTTATATACATAGATGCAGAATTAAGGCAGTACAACACACCATTATATAAATAATATGCATGAGTGCTATAGGAATGCAAAGTGAGAAAATGTTTGCTATGAACCATGTGTGAGCAGAGAGAGGTCACCTGGAGGAGATGGCTCTTATGCCGAATTTCAGTGAAGAATTAGTGAAGGAAAAAATTAAAAACAGAACAATGTCGAAGTTTGGGAGAATCCAATGGTAAAAGAACATTAGTTGAAACAAATACAATATGAACGGTAGTAGGGAATTTGGTCATGCTGACATTTGGATAATTGTTTCCTTCCTCTTTATGCGGTAAGTTGCATTTTTACAGAGCCTGAAGGCTCAATTTAAAACAAAAATTCAGAGTCAAATGTATTTGCATATGTCTTATTTCTTAAGAATAGTGTTTTATCTAAAGACTGATAAGATGGTTTTTCTGAAGTCTTAAAGTTTTTTAAATAGAAAACTTTACCCTAAGTTTGGTTTATAATGTGAAATACAACTCCATCTTCTTTGGAGTCTGAGTATATTCTCCCTCTGTTCATTCACCAGGAAATGAGAAATGTGCTAACTTCTGCTCTTACAAATCCCACTTAGGGGGTGTTTCTAGTGAAACCACTTAACAACCACATTTATTTTGTGGTGACCGTCAAGTAGAGCAACAATGCCCTACTCTATTTTTAAGAATATAGTTCTTAAATTAAGTAACCCTTATTTGCAAAGTACAGAAGGTATCAATTATATAACCTCATGACATCACTCTTGTATGAACAGACTTGCTGCACTGCATAAGTATATGTATAGGACAAGTTAAATAATTAAATGCGCCATCGAAGCATCATGTTATTGGCTATCAAATCAGTAATATAGAAAGTCAGAAACTGAACTCGGAAGAAGTGAGTCCTCCAAGGCAGAAAATGGAGACAGAGAAGATCATTTGGTCAAGAAGAGGACTGAGAAATGCCTGCTTTTAGAGAAACAGAAGACGTGGGTCCACAATGCACAGGATTAGGGTCAGAAAAACATGAGAAAGACGACTTGACTTTCTACATTTTCATTGCCTACATGGAAATTATGATATCACCTTTCCTTGCTTTGCAAAGGTTTTATAAAATTGTGGTAATGAGCTCATTCTGAATATGACCTCTCCTTAATTCTCCACAGCACTGTGCAAATTTTAAGTGCATGTAGAAAATAGAAAAAAAAAAAAAAAAGTTATTCAAACCAGGGAGAAGATTCATTAAGGCTTTGAGTATAGTTTTTCTTCTCCCTAACAGTTGAATTTGGCATATTCATAGGGAAAAACTGAGTATAAATTTCCTGGAGTCCTAAAAGCCAGATCTAAACAAAGAACTAAGAATGCAAGTGCCTTATTTTACGATTCTCTCTTCCTCCATATTCCCACTCTTGCCTTTTCAACATCCAGCCCTCTGACAATTGAGAGAGAAGGGCTTCCATGCTCAGAGACCACGAGAGCCTTCAGGCTTCAGTGAATGTCCCACTTTGTCCTTTCCTGACCTATTTGAAGGTCAAGGGTTGAATATTCAATTAGGACATAACTGTTGAGCCACTAAAATCCCACCGTACATTCTCCACCTTCCTCTGCTTTCTATCTTTTCATAATCAGCAGGGAAGAAAAATATGCTTCACTGCTACCATGGGGTGCTCTCAACAATTTTTTTCTGAACAAAATAAAAATATATTAATAGATAAGCAAGAAAATGGGGCCACCATAATGTTAAGTAAAGACAGTAAGATCCCAAGTAAGAGATTTGAGGATAGCTCCTTGTCCTTTTCACTGTTCCATCCTGATATCTCTGCCATTTGTACCTGCTCTGTATGGATATTGGCCTGGGTGTTTAATCTGTCTCTTCATCTTTGAAGTTTCATCCACAAGAAGTTACTTTATCAGTGAACTTAAATTTCAACCTCTAAACATGTTACAGAATCAAATTAAAGTACAGATAATTTTGTTCTGAAAACTGAGTGTCATCTGTAATTGCAATACTGATAGGGGGAAAAGCACCCTAATTTTAAGCCCTTTGTTATGAATCCATATCTTCTCTGTGAAATCAGAGTGTCAGTCTTGCATCTCGTGGAACCAAATAAAAAAAAATGTATCATGCAGTTAGACAGGATATGACACTGACTCAATAAGGCATTGGGGTGTGTAAAAAAATCACTGGTAAAGGGAAAAAGGATGAAAGTAATATTGGCCGACATTTTCTTGTTATTAGTGTTCTTTTTAATATCTAGCATTTTATGCCACTTTATATTGGTTCAGAGTCTTATGATCAATAACATATAAACAAATCCCAGATTAGGAACTCACATTCTGTATTTTAAATGTCTGATTTCTAATTTGCTGATCTGCTTTCTCTGTTCTCTTCATTTGATTATTTGCCTAATTATATAGTTTAACCTATAAGGCTTTTCTAAATAAGACATGTTAAATAAAGTTGTATTGCTGTAGTGAAAACTTAGTTGCAAAAGGATCGAGTTAGCTAAGTCTGTGCCATAGCTTTACGCAGAGTTCAGGGTCCTATGTGTCACTTCATTTCACATTTGTGGTTGTTTAAAAAAAAAAAAATTTGCCAATACATTACATTTTAGGATTGCAAAAATTATCTGTCGGAACTTCTATATGAAAGCGATTTTTAATTTTCTGCTATATTGTTTTCATCTTAGTTTCTGTATTCCTAAATACCTAACTTGGAATCTTAATATTTTCTGTTCTCAATAGTTTAACTTTGTAAGACCTAAGTATATAGATAAATACAAAGCCTTCAAAAGATTTTATCATAATGGCTTTATTTTGTTATAATAGTTGTTACATGAAACTATCTATAATTTTTTAAGATAAAATTTTCTAAATATCCATGTGAAGTAGTATTTACTGTTTCAGAAACAACCCCTTCTACAGGAATTTCTCCCTGAAACATATATAGCAAGTTTAGCAATGTCTAGATATTTTTAGTCCAAAAACAAGATATAGACTTACAAAATATCACGATTTTTGTTATGCATAGTTTTACAAATATATTTAAAATACAAAGCAGTGCTCTATTACTTTTACTATAATCAATAAATTCTGTGTGAAACCTTTGTAATCTGATTTTCAAATCTTCTGTTTTTTCACAACTAACAAAGCAAACTGACATTTTGCAAGGCTTTCCAAGCTGCATTGGTGATTACTATATCACTTAATTTTTATGAGTTTTTGTTGTGAGAAGATGCACAACCCAAGTCATGCAAACATAAGCATGAAACACAGGTGAACTCTTGGGTAGTGTGTAAATGTGAGACAGGAGGGCTATTCATGAAACACACATAGACACAGAGGTTATTATTGTTCAGCTAAGAATTGACAGGACCTCTTATGAATAGAGCCCAAGTTGTAAGCATCAACCAGCAAACCAGCACTAATGCATTTTGCTGTTGTTGTTGTTGGAAAAATAGTGAGAGCCATGTGAGCAACAATCTTAGAAAAACTGTAATAATAAAGAGAATTAAACCCTCCTGAGGTCATAGTTCAGACATGTTAAAATGCTGCTTTTTTTTTTTTCCAGCTTATCCACGATTAGATGGAATAAACACATTTTCATGGTGTTTAATGAAAAATGGCTATACCTCTTTTATTTTTAAGTTGATTAAAAACATTTCTCCAAAGTCATGTCTTCCAAAATATGGAGAAAAAAATAAGAATGGAAATATATCCTCAGGGAAAGCTAACTACTGTTTTAGTTAATAGTTTGCTTTAACTTAGAAAAACTTAATTCTGAGAAATATGGTGTGAATTTTGCATTTGGATGAAGCTGAATTCTTTTGAGGGTTTTAGGTAATAGAACTATGAGGTATCTACTAGTTTCTTTCTTTTTTCATAAATGTATATTATAAAAGTACAGTTGAAGGAAACTAATCAAATTGGACAGAAAAAAATATTTTAAATGGTAATGTGATTTTTTTTTCCTTCAATGCAAATGAAAAATGGCTTTAAGTGAAGGAATTCAACTGAGTGGGCATGTGCCAAAAAAAAAAAAAAAAACTAGACAAACAAAACTTTGAATGTAATACATTCTTTTCCAGATTCATTGACCTCTTTACTACAGTATTTTAACTAACATGTATCATATAAGTAAAAATAAATTTAGCAAATAGACATTGGCTAAAAATAATAAAATTATAGAGTTTTTTTAAAATGAGTTTGCCAAAAATGAACTAGAACATCAATTCAATCCTAAATTGTGTGTGGAGTATTATTTCATAAACTATATGCAAGTAATATTTTAGAATACTAAAATATTCTTGATCCAAATACATTCATATCAATAATGAACTATGGGATTTTAAACTTACGGCATACATACCGTGATCGGTATTTTAGCAATGAGTGCTATACTAAATAAGAGTGGCTTTGAAAGTTAAACTGTTAGATCAAACCAATTTCCCAAATCTGAAACGAAACCCAAATAGTAGAGATAAGAGGGAAACCAGCCCTAGATTTGGTTTTATGTATCGATTAATTCACCCAAGGGAAGCAAACCAGGCTATGACACAGACATCCAGATTCATTTGCACAGGAAAGAGCTGAGAGAAATGCGGTTCTCCTTAATTTAATGACTGAACACCCTCCTCCCAATATTTCCATAGGTAGAGGAAGGTGCTTTGTACCATTATGATCAGCAAAAGCACCCCATTTTAAGAAACCTTCATATAATGCTTTTCGGATGCCAAGAATCTTCTATACAGCAAGTGATGGCTAGAAGAAAATTTGAATCCAAATATAAAGCATGTTACAGGGACAGTCAGAATTCAGGGGCTATAGTGATGTATAAATGTAAACAAACTATGACCCAAAAGAGAATGCAGGCTTGATGCATGTCTGTTTGTTGCCTTATTTTTATTGTTTTTTTTTTTTTAATTTAGAATTTACCCAAATTATTCCAAAGTTAAATTCAGACTTTGTAATACTAAGCTACTGGGGAATATCTTTGCTATAACAAAGTTATACATTGCCCTACTTCTGGATCATTGATTTGGGGCTAGAGAAGAGAGTCTGTGATAATCGGAGGCATGCATAGATTATCTGACTAGATGAATGTTGAAAAGCCATTTCAGAAAAGGTCCCTGCAGGAAAAGTCATTGCAGGAAGAGCTATCCATTTCCAATGAAGAGGTATCCATTTCCATTTTCAAACAGACTCTGGAATGGAAAGAAAGGTCCGTGTAGACAACTTTGGTTTCTGATTCTCCGACTTTTCTACATTTGTATTAAACAGGCCAAAGAGACATGAGTTCTATTTCCAACTCTACTACAAATTAGCTGTAGTGTCTTAGGCAAGTAACTTAATTTCTCAGAGCCTCAGGGCCTTCAAATTAAAAATGAAGAAATCAGACTAAATATTCTCTAAGTGTCTAAAATTCTAATTAATGTTTTTGAATTCACTTATTCCATGTGAAAGTAATTTCAATGAGTTTTTTATAATAATAGCATCTATTGCCATTTCAATATAATATTACTTTATTTCATTTCTATTTAATCATTTTAAGCTAAAAGTAGCCATAATAAACACAGATGCTTGTTAATAAGCTCTACACGCTAATTTTCCCCATTTTCCTCTTATCTACCTATTCATACATGATTGTTTTCACAGTCACCAGCAATATTAATTTTTGTTATGGTGAAAATAAATTTTTGTAAACTAGCAAAGTTAGAAAATTTTAAAGCCTTAACACTTGAATACTTCATTTAACCTCTTCATGCCTGAGTACTAAATCATTTGACCTAAGTGCTTCATAAAACTAAGCTTTGAATAGAGCAGTTGAGTTGTTTCTCGAATAGAGGAATCAGAAGCTTGGGGATTTTAACAACAGAGATCATGAATAAATGCTGGTCCTTTCACATATCCAGGAGTGACAATTGGCAGTTTTCCATTTATTCATATGAACAAAAATAATTTGAGAATGATAGAGTGGAAAGGCCACTAGGCTAGGAGGATAGAGGGGTTTCAGTCCTGACTTTGCTATAAATACCTCCTTAAAAGTTTATACTCGATTATCTTTAATGTCTACCGTAAATCTAAAATGTTATGAGTATCATATATACATTTATAAAAATGTGCTATAACGCAGATTCCTAATTCTGTTTTTGAAAAGGAATAGTACTTTCTAAAAACTGACTTGAGAAGGGTTTCTTAGCTGAAGACCAACTATTTTTTTCCTTATAATTTAGTCTCTTTCTTGTTCTAAATTAGTTTTTTGTTCTTTTCAGTTGACAGTATCCTGAGATTTGAATGGCATTTTTAACTGAAAATATTGAGCTTCTGTATTTGAGCACTAAATACTTTCAAGATAAAAACAAAAGAAATTATAAAGCACAGTAGTTTGAGATAAAAAGAAGTAGAAACACATCTTTAGAAGGACAATAATTTTAAAAATCAAGTTCACTTTTAGAATAAGATGAATATTATGTGTCATGAGGGCCATAGTTGATATTTTTAGAAACAATTTGGCAAACAAGATCTAGCAAAAGGGACGCATTTCTCATCGGCTTACTGAAAATGGTCAAAAGACAGTGAAATATCAAACTAATACGACAACAATCTCTATGAGGAGAGAGATACTAAGAAACTAATGTGCTATTCGCATAGTAGTTAATCAAAGTTATACCCTTGTTTTAAAAATACCTCCCAGTGTGAAAGCTAAATCGTATGTCTGATTCCTAAGTCAATAAAAGAAAATTGCAGTAGGACTACAGTGAAGACTCACTTTCCATCCTGACCAAAAAGTTTGTGTTTTCGTTTTATTTGTAGCAGTTATCAGGGTCCATTTTCATCAGAAACTTTCTCTTTCAGCTTGTGTGCTCCCTCTCTCCTGTTTCTTCCTACAACTCAGAGGAAGAAAAAAAAAAAAAAAAAAAAGAAGTCCAGCCCAGGCCTAAAATAAGGGGGTGGTTTCCTTTTAAGCTTTGGCAAAAATGCATAAAATGCACCCAGGAAGCCATAAAATGTGGTGCGCCTTGCATTTGCTTTGATAGATTATAAATATAAAAACAAGAACGTTGGGAAAAAAAATAAAGGAGGGACATGGGCAAAGTGCGTGCTGGAAACCAAGCAGACTGGTGCCACAGTCATGGGGCCCCTGGAGAATGACCTGTACGGGCATTCTTTGTGGAAAGCTTGTGAATCATACTTGTAACTTGTCTCACTTCACTGAAACCCTCAAGGGGTGTTTGCCAAGGAAGAGAGAGGAAGAAAGACTCAATAGAGTTGGGTGGCAGTCACGCACATCTTACCTCTCACCTGGCAGTGACCTTAGTATGTTTTCATGTTTATCTAAAAAAGATAAAAGGTATGATTGCTCAGGAATGAAAACATGGGTAACATTCAAACAGAGGAAAGCAGAAACAGCAGTTTAAGACTATGAGGGAAATGTAAACCAGCCCTGAGAAACATTTGACATTGCCTCTTTCTCGGTAGAGGTCATGGTTGTATTCTATTGAAACAAATAGGGGCGACCCAGCAGACGGTTTTGATCATGGGGACCAGAGCTTTCCTAGGTGCATGTCTCACTGTCAGAATTTGTAAGATCCTAAAACTAACAACACGGTTCTACCCGGGACAAATGGCTTCAAATTTTCTGAACTGAGAAGAGTTATTAGATTCAGGGATTTAGGCAGGAAACTAGTGAAAACACAAAGATTTGATTAGGTTAAATGTATGTAATGTTGTGTTATGCTGCAAAAGGGATTATGTAAGGCTCCAGAAAATTGTAATGAGGGGAACACACAGAGCCTTTTTAGAACAAAGTTTAAAAGGTAGGAAGCTAAGGAAATACAGCCTTTACCTAAAGGACACTAAAGACCAAACTGACTCTGAACCCAGATATTGTGTTTGTCACTTGAGGGCTGACGCTACATACAGTTGGTACCCAATCAAAGTTCATTCTGACCTTGATGATTTCCTTAAGAAACACAGTATTTAAAATTAACAAGTTGAAGTTACTAAGAAGGAGCCTATGGGAATATCTCCATATCATGGGGATACTCTCTGTGGTTTATGCAAAGTGTCTTCCATCACAGGCTTTCCACTGATGAACAAAATAAAGAAGTAGTTACATAAAAAGATCAATTTTTCATTTGACACAAAGTAAATCATTACTTTCTTCTGGGACGCAGTACCTTTTCCCACTGTCGGTTCCATTTCCCATCATGCCCTTGACCTTGGAGGTCACCTGTCATTGGAAGATGAAGCTCGGAATAAACAGAGAGGACCCTGTGGTGTCTCTTATCTCTGCATTTTGCCTCAAATCTCCGGGCGGAGCTTTAAATTATTCATCCACTAGTGCTCTCTCCGAGTTACACATCTCCATCATCCACTCCCCCTTCCACCTCCCCATTTGTGAGTGAAGGCGGTCTCCTTGGGAACCTTATCAGAGATCACAGATTCAGGCTCCAGAAATGAAATAAAAGAGGAAATTGGCTGTATTAGCATAAGAGGAGTCAGCCTGGAGTTGAATACACACATCACCCGGGAGCACACTGGCTTCCCTTATCAGTCGCGTTTGATCACTACTTGCTTTTTTTTTTATATACATTCTTTAATTCCATCCAGCCCACTCCTTTGTTCCAACTCATATGAGGGAACATATGAAATAAGGGCAGATGGCATAAAGTCCTGAATAGTTTTCAACACTTCCAACCTTTCCTAGGCCCTAAGAAAAACAGCATAAATAAAATGCTCATTTTAAGATAGCTTTTATGGCCTAACCCCTCTCTCCTACCCCCAGGAAAAGAGTTGTTATTGCTATTTCAAGGGGGAAAAACTGGAAATAGTTAAAGTTTGATTTGACGGATGTTGCAGCAAAAGCTACAGTATCATTCAGGGACATAATCTAAGATATAGGTTAAATGCAGTAGGGTATTTTCATTTTTAGGTTGGGAGCACAGGTAGCAAACTGTGATTTTTTTTTTTTCTAAAAGCACATTTTAAAAATATTTTACCTTTTAAAATTATTCTTGCACATGAGGCTTTTAAATATATTCTGACTGAGGATGTTGCCACAATCAGATCATTTTATCTATAAAAGTAGTATCTGGAAACTGGAATTTTTAGAGATGCATTTCTTTAAAGTGCTCTGTACACAGGAAAATACATTATAACAATTAAAAACATAATGTTCTTGTGTAAGCTAATTTTTCTAAATTTTCTTTATAACTCAAGAAGCAATAATTGTTGTTCAACATACTTCTCTTTTATATTTAATATTTCCTCCCAAAATTCCTCTACTTTTCTCCAAAAGAATAATTATGGGTAACCAAAATATAGAGCATTGATAACTTAGTCATGTTTAGTGCAGCTTTTAAATTTTCAGTCTCACTAGTATTTTACATTGCTTATTGCTTAAAAAAATGGAATTATCAGTCACCTTTGATCACTACTTGCTTTTTTTTATATACATTCTTTATATGTATATAAAAATAAAGATGGAATGTTCTAGAGCTGATATTGCATGATTATTAGTTATGACTTTTCCAGATTTTGCTGTTTTATCTTCTTTAAGCAGAATAATAATTGGCATTGCTGCGATTAAGTCTGGGCTAGGTGCTGGCATTGCTTTATCACTCAACAAACAATTCATTTGCAAGTATTTATTTCAATTAAAGCCCACAACAACTTTTTAAACATAATTACGCCTCTCTATTCCCACCTTCAATTAAAAAGAAAAAAAAAAACCTCTAAGTTTTAGATTGTTTAGGTGACTTAGAGAAAGTTACGCAGTAAATGATACAGATCGGAACCCAGTTCAGTTCTTCTTCCACGAAGATCTGTGGCAGAAATTCATTCTATTCCTTCACGGTAAGGAATCAGAGGAGGGGTCATCTTCGTTCCCAAATTCTGTGCAGAAACAAGTGAGCGACCTGATGATAAACCATGAAGCTCATGGCAGAACTGGGCAGGATTCCGGATGATGAGCCAGTTTCTGATCATGTAATGCACGTCTTTCTCAGAAAGATTCATAAGAGATACAGAAAAAAATGGCAGAAGATTTAAGTTCTGAACCAGAAGAAAACCTGCTGGCTGCAATGAACGGATGATAATTTTATCTCTGTATAGCATTTCGATTGTTGAAGTAAAGAAAGAAACAAGTTATTGTTGCAGTATAAAAAGTTCACTAATCTATGCTCTCAAAGTACAGTGGAAATGTATTTTCAAAGTCAATGGTGAGAGAGTAAGATAGATAATTAAGATTCTACAGATTATTTTCTCATAATCTACAAATATTTACTCAAGGCTTACTATGTACAGGCACACTAAGAGATCCAGCATAAACAAACGCATTCAATGGGAACGATTTTCAAGGAAGTAATTTTACCTATATATGAATATGGTTAAAAATTAAATAGTTCAAAAGGTCTTACATGAAAAGGTAAAACCATTCTGTCCTACATTACTCCAGCCTTCCTCTGGATGTTTTCACATATTTTATTTCTGTTTTTATACTTTAAAGTTCTATTTTTCACAACCACCATATCCTCTGAAATAGAAAAATACTGGCTTTCTTGCAATGTTCGAAAAATAATACCTAACCCTTACTAAACAATTACTCAGTGCCAGGCCTTGCCCCATTTTTGTATGTATTGGTGCGTTTAATTCTAAGCGTCATCATATAAGATTAGTACCATTATTCTGCCCATTTTACAGATGAAAAACTGAGTTTCTCAATGCAATATGTATGTATCTAAAATGCACTATAGATACAGATATATAGACATAGTGTACTATATATAATATATATACCAATGCATCATATAGTGCACCATGTCTATATATCTACATATATACTATATAACATGTATAGCATATAACATATTTAAAGAAGTTTTTCATTATTACAAATGACATGTATGTAGGAAAACCTTAGTGTTTCAGAATGAGAAATGATAAGAACAATTAATTTGTTGAGTATACATCTCTAAATGTTTAAAGTTCTATATAAACTATTCATCATGATTTCAGGTAAAGGTGGATATTTTTCATTGAAGTAAAAGGATCACAAATATTTATTTACATTACCATTTTGATGCTCATTATTAGAATTAACTTTTTGGCTTATGTAATATTTGAGTATAGACCTTTATTTCTCTACACATTTATTTCTCATCTTACGATAAAATATATTATGACATATCACTCCACACCATCGACCTTCTCAGTGGTCTACCAGTTGGTTCTCAGTACCATGTCTTGATATGGAGCTATTTAGTCCATAGGAGACAGTAGTCAGTGGCCCTTTGCAATTCAATTTTTTAGTGTCATTTATACTGAATAGTATATATTATTGCATCAATGTGTTTTCCATCCATTTTCTCTGTTTTCTTCTTCGAATTCCTAGTAACCTAACACTGGGTTTCCTGGTGATAGACAAAGAGAACATTTATGTCTTTTACGTTTCACCTTGTAGTTTCAGACTGTGCTTCATATCCTCACTTTCTTGTGTTTATCTTCCAAGTCGATAGTGAAGCTTTTATTTGGCAGTTTACTTTTAATCTCTATGAACTCCCTTTTCACAGCATTTGTTCTCTTCCTGTTGGTCTTTCTCATGTGTGTATGTGTGTGTGTGTTTCATCATATTACTGGAAATGCTACTTAAGCTTTTTTCCAAGTTGTCTTCTGTACTTATTTTATTCCTTTATTTCTTCATGATCAATCTAATGGAATTCACAGAATACATCAAGATGTACAAGTGTGTCTTATCTGCCCTCTTGAAGAAGAAATCTCTTAATAACTCACATATTGAAATGTTCCTCATGAGCCAAGAAAATTGATTAGTTAATCCTAGCTAATAGACTATCAACAGGTAAGGTTTACTTCAGTTAATGTTTTGGGTTTTTTCTTTTTGTTTTTTTTTTGTTTGTTTGTTTGTTTGTTTGTTTTTTTGAGACGGAGTCTTGCTCTGTCACCCAGGCTGGAGTGCAGTGGTGCAATCTCGGCTCACTGCAAGCTCTGCCTCCAGGGTTCATGCTATTCTCCTGCCTCAGCCTCCCAAGTAGCTGGGACTACAGGCAGCCACCACCACACCTGGCTAATTTTTTTGTATTTTTAGTAGAGACGGGGTTTCCCCATGTTAGTCAGGATGGTCTCGATCTCCTGACCTCGTGATCCGCCCGCCTCAGCCTTCCAAAGTGCTGGGATTACAGGCGTGAGCCACTGTGCCCGGCCTCAGTTGGTGTTTTCAATGCCTTTTCTGAGTTGTTGTTTACATTTCTTAAATATATTTTCATTGTCACCATTATGATATGTTGTATTGTCAAATGCAAATGAAAAGAGTAAAGTCTGAAAACTGTAACGTTAAAGATCAAAATGATGTAAGTGTTATTGTCTATAATAATCACATTAAAGCAAGCAAAGAATTGAACATAAATACCTTATAGAATACCACCTTCCCATTGCTGAGGCCATCAAATCTGCCAGTATGACACTTGTGTACAAATTGGTTAAAATGTACAAATAAGCAGTAGAATTATGAAACTTTTATTTTATTGAAACGCTATTCACAAGCCTATTTATTCTATTTCATTCCCTGATATTTTGCCAAATAATTAAATGTCTATTAATTTTTTAAAAAATCATTAAAAATCATTTTTAAACAAATAACTGTGGCTTCTCTAGCAAACCAATCGAAACTTTACCTATTGGACCATAACCAATAATCTAGTTTCATAGAGGGATCACCCAAGATCAGGGGCAGTCGGGCTGCTATGGTGCAATAAAGGTATCACACGGAAGTCCTCTCCTCATGAAGCATTCCATTTGATTGAAGCGACAACACTTCTCAACAGGAAACAGCTAAAAATAAATAAATAAATAACTACAAATGAGGCAATTGTGTGCTAAATCGTGTGGGACATAATGTGAGTGCCGTTGGCATTTAAAAAGGGGAAACCAATGAGTGTTGGCAAAGTCAGAGAAATGCATGCCTTAAGAGCAGATCTCCAGGGTCCCTGAATAGCGCAGAGCAGCTGGTCATTCTAGGTGATACATTGCCCTAATTCTCCCGGGGAAATTCAAACTGTCCACTTCCCTCAGGCTATCGGGCTCAGTGGTGTGAGAGCAGCTCTGCTCTCCTTTCACACCTCTTTTCACATGACTTAGCAGCTAGGCAATCCTGGCCAGATCTTGCAATGGAGTGCACACACGTGTCTCTGGGTGTGTTTATGGAAGCACACACGCACTGACACCTAAGTGTTTTCTCTCCTTTGCTTCGCCTGCATGAATCAAAGGTGGCATCATAAAGACCCTGAAATTTGCATGATTTGCGAGAGGCTCCCATGCGTTGGCAAGGCCAGTGGCAGCTTAAACAAAAAGAGCAGCTGTCCTAATTCCTAGCTCTCTGGATCTGGTCTCCCAGCAGCCCTTCTTCCTGTTTCCCTGGTGCCAACCAGGTCAATTGCACTGCTTCCCTTTAAAGCAACAGCATCCAAACACTTCTAGTGTGAATACTTCCATTTCACATGTCACTCTCCATGCTATAATCCTCCTGACAGGCATTCCTTCTAAAGTTTGAATTTGGAATCTTTATAATAAATCTGTACCAATTACAAAGTTATTAAAGATATACTACGTAGAGAATAAAATCCTCCCAAGACACCAAATAGTACGCCTCCCCAGTCCCTTTTCTTGGAGGGTTCCTAGGATGTAATGCATCAAATGTGTTGAAAATCCCCTCTCATATTGTAATGAAAGAATAGAAAGACTCATAGTTTCAATCATGATGGGATAACAGAGATTGAATTTATCCCTCAGCCTAAAACAATAAACAATGGGAAATCAGAAACAGATAAAATAAATAGAAAAACTTTTTTTAGACATTGGATATTTGACAGCACAAAGCAGTGATTTTTGAGAGGGTGGAACAAGTAAGTCAAGCACTAAGATGATCCACCATTTATTGTCTGGTGAGATTTCCCAGACCAGAGTCAGAGGAGGAGTTCAAGTGAGCCTAAAGGTCTCCCTGAGTTGGAGAGATGGAATTAGGAATTTATGGAGGCCAAGGCAACCAGAGTGTTCAGGGCTGAGTGGTGAAGAGAAGAGGGGCCACACAGCAAGGGCACTCCAGACATCTAGAGGATCTCTTGTAAGCCTTTGGCTGAGTACTGAGAAGGGCATGCAAGGGCTTTAACTTAATCACATTACAGTGATTTATAGCCATGGGTAGCAGGGAGGGGTCTACCCAAGGCTGGGAAGAAAAAAAGAAAAGAAAAGAAAAGAAAACACACCAAAAACAACACATATAATTTTTTCCCTTCATCTAGAATGACAAATTTTGTAATTCAAAGGACATTAGTTAGAGTACTTAGTAGCATCTTGCCTCAGTAGAGAGGGAGATTTACCTCTAGAATAAGGCTTCTCTGATAACCTTAAAAAGGTTAAAGGCAAGTCTCAAAAGTTTCAAATTGTTTCCAATTGACTTATCCATTTCCAGAAGAAAGCTCAATAATTAAAAAAATATACATATATCCAGCATTGAATAAAGTAAAATTCACAACTTCTGGCATTCAATAAAAAATACTAGGTATTAAAAAAACAAAAATTATTGCTCAACCTGAAAATAAAAATCAGTCAACAAAAAGAGAACCAGACATGACACAGATGATAGTAAACAAGGACATGAAAACAGTTATCGTAACTGTACTCTACATGTTTAAGAAGGCAGAGGAAAGACTGAGCATGTTTCAGTAGAGATGCAGAAG
The DNA here is from genome assembly GCF_024542745.1 of Macaca thibetana thibetana. Classification (NCBI taxonomy): domain Eukaryota; kingdom Metazoa; phylum Chordata; class Mammalia; order Primates; family Cercopithecidae; genus Macaca; species Macaca thibetana. Next base: position 9,161,153 of record NC_065586.1, read on the forward strand.
ATAAAGTCCAAATCAAACCTGTAGAGATTAAATTCACATATTACGAAACATATCCAATGGTGTGGCACGCCAAACAATGGCTCCCCAAAGAGGGCCATATTCTAACACCAGAAATTGTGAATATGTTACTGTACATGGTATAAGAAACTTTGCAGATGTGATTAAGTTAAAGCCTTTGAAATGGGAATATTCTCCACAATTATTTGGGTGGGTCCAATGTGATCACAACTGTACTTAAAAGTCCAAGAGGGAGGTGGAGAAACAGGTCTTTCTTTCTCTCTACTCTCTTTCTTAAAAGTCAAAAAGGCAGGTAGAGAAACAGACTTTTTTCTTTCGCTATTTTCTTTCTTTCTTTCTTTCTTTCTTTCTTTCTTTCTTTCTTTCTTTCTTTCTTTCTTTCTTTCTTTCTTTCTTTCTTTCTTTCCTTCCTTCCTTCCTTCCTTCCTTCCTTCCTTCCTTCCTTCCTTCCTTCCTTCCTTCCTTCCTTCCTTTCTTCCTTTCTTCCTTTCTTCTTTCTTTCTTTCTTCTTTCTTTCTTTCTTTCGTCTTTCTTTCTCTTTCTTTCATCTTTCTCTCTCTCTTTCTCTCTTTCTTTCTTCAATGTGACACAGAGAGTTGGATCAGAGGGTAACTTTATGATCGTCTTTCAAGAAGAAGGCAGGGGCCAGGTGCGGTGGCTCACACCTGTAATCCCAGCACTTTGGGAGACTGAGGTGGACGAATTACCTGAGGTCAAGAGTTCAAGACTAGCCTGGGCAACATGGTGAAACCTCATCTCTACTAAAAATACAAAATTACCTAGGCGTGGTGGCAGGCACCTGTAATCCCAGCTACTCGGGAAGCTGAGGCAGGAAAATAGCTTGAAACCAGGAGGCAGAGGTTGGAGTGGGCCATGATCCCACTGTTGCACTCAAGCCTGGGTGGCAAGAGTGAGAATCTGTCTGGAAAAAAAAAAAAAAAAAAAAGAAGAGGCAAGCGGTCTCAAGTCAAAAAATGTGGGTGGTCTTTAGCAGATGAAAAAGGCAAGAAAACAATTCCCTCCTAAAACCCTTCAAAAGTATCGCAGCCTGGCCGACAACTTGATGCTAGCCCAATAAGATGCCTGTTAGACGGCTGAGGTCCAGAACAGTAAGATTATAAATTTGTCTTAAGTCACTAAATTTACAGCCATATGATATGGTGGTGATAGGGAATTAATATGGATGGGATTAACAGCTGATTAGATGCCACAGAAGAAAATATTTGTGAACCTGAAGACATGGCAATAGAAACTACTCAAAACACAGAGAAAATATACTAAAATACACAACCTCAGAAAATTGGGTGACAACTTCAAGTGATTGAATGCATATGTATTTGGAGTCTCTGAAACAGAGGAGAGATAATGTGAACATAAAAATATATTTGAAAAACTAATGACCAAATATTTAAAAGGTTAATGAAGAGTATAAACTTAAAGATACAAGAAGCTCAATGAACCTCAAACACAGGAAGCATAAGAAAATTAGATTGAAGGGCGTCATGAAAAATTACAATCAGTGATGAAGAGAAAAGTTGTCGATGAAAACCAGTAAACAATAAGAGATGGAATTATATATTTCAGTATTTTAAGAAAAAAATGTAAAACTAGAATTATATGCCCAGTGAAATGTTTTTCAAACACAAAGGTTGAATATTTTTTCAGACATATAAGAACTGAAAAATCTATTACTGGATGACTTGCACTACAAACCTCAATCTACACAAAGGAATTAAGTTCACTGAAAATGGTAAATACGTAAGTAAGTTTAATACTTTTCCTTATTTTTAATCCCTTTGATATATAACTGACTGCTTAAAACAAAAATAGATATGTGTGAGATACATAACATGTAGGAACCAAGTGAATTACAACAATTTCGTAAGCACTAGGAAGGAACAAATATAGTTTACTCTTACAAGGTTACTATATATAAAAGGTGGTATAATATTCTTAAAGTCAAATTGTGATAAACTAAGGCTGTATACTGTAACGACAAAAAAATGCTACAAAAGGCTATAGCTGATAAGCCAATAAAGGAGATAAAATGAAATCATAATTGATTAATCCAAAAAACTAAAGAAAAGAATAGAGGGAACGAAGAATAAATGAGGCAAGTAGAGAACAAATAGCAAGATTAGAGCCAATCTGATTAATAATCATTAAATATATTTAGTTCATTTATCACTGTATTTATTTATTTACTAAGCATATTATAATAGCATGAAAGAGATGCTCTAATTTCCAAATAATTTTAAATAATTTGAATTTACCATGTTCTTACTGTAAGCCATAATAGATCATTCATCAACTCAATCATTCTCATCATATTAGTGGAAGGTATAATCATTTCCACTCTTCAGTTATATGATGAAGAGTTAATAATTTTACAAATATGCAAGATGAACTGATGAAAGGAAGATAGAGGCAACCTTTCAATTTTATAACAAATTGAATGAAACCAATCATTCATATTAAATTAAATACATATATGTTTAAGCACACTTACATGTCTAACTGCTGACCTGACATCTCAACTTACGTATCTCACCATTGCCTGAAACTTCTTATCTCTAAAATGGAATCAAAATCCTCTCTCCAACACTTACTTATCTTCCTTGTTTCTTCATATTTCAAATTATTCCTAATAGTGTATCTTATAACATTTTGTGCCTGCAAAAGCATTACCAGTTATTAACCAGAAAGTCAGTTAAGCATGTTCTGAAAATAACAAAAAATTGGGTCAAACTGTTCATCGAGAGTACCAAGTTTATTCATCAGTTAGTACTTTTCTTTGTTTATAATCTAATTAAAACTATGGTAACCACAGTTACTACAGTTATCATGGTTTGGGCTTATAAAAAAATGCCATGTAGCTTCAGCAGGTCACAATCTATAAATCATAACCGCTTCATTTAGAGCTCAGTCCCAATTTTCAACACCCCTTCCCACAGTTATTGCACACATTTATGTCTCAACTATGTCCATCAACAAGTCAAGTCATGGATTATATGACAAATCTTTTGGTGTATTTTAAATGAAAATACATTGCCTAGGGATGATGGAGAAGATGGCGGAAGAGAAGTCTACACCTATGATCCCCCTCCTCGAACTGGAACACCAAATTTTAACAACTATCTGCACACAGAAAAGGACCATTACAAGAACTGAAAATCAGGTGAGCAATCACACAACTGGGTTTTAACTTTGTATCACCAAAAGAGGCGTGGGAAAAGGTGGAGAAACAGTCTTGAATTGCCAATGCCACCCCTTCCACATCCTCTGGCAGTGGACTTGCAACACATGAGAGAATCTGTTCACTTTGGGGAGTGAGAGCACAAAAATATCCTTTAGGCATAGAGAAGAAATAAAGACCTTCCTCAGACAAACAAAAGCTGAGGGATTTCATTGGCACCAGATCTGTCCTACAAGAAATGCTCAAGAGAGATATTTAATCTGAAAGAAAAGGATGTTTATGAGCAAGAAGAAATCATCTGAAGACATAAAATTCACTGGTAAAAGTAACATACAGAAAAACTTAGAATAGTATAACATTGTGTGTGAATAGTATAACAATTGTGGTGTGTAAACTACTCTTGACGTGAACAGAAAGATTAAATGATGAACAAATCAAAAGTAATAACTACAATAACTTTTCAAGACATAGATTGTAAAATAAGATATAAAGAGAATCAATTAAAAAGTCAAAAAGCGGGGACAATGTTGTAGAGGTTTTATTATTTTTCTTTTTGCATGTTTCTTTGTTTATGCAAAGTTAAGTTGTCTTCAGTTTAAAATAATGGGTTATAAGGTAGTATTTGCACACCTCATAGTACCCTCAAATGAGAAAACATACAATGAATACACGAAACATAAAAAGCAAGAAACTAAATCATATAACCAGAGAAAATCACCTTCACTGAAAGGAAGATAGGAAAGAAGGAAGAAAAGACCACGAACAACCAGAAAACAAATAACAAAATGGCAGGAGTAAGTCCTTGCTTATCAATAACATTGATAACAACATTGAATGTAAATGGACTAAATTATCCAATCAAAAGACATTGAATGGCTGAATGGATAAAAATAAGAAGACCCATTAATCTGTTGCCTACAAAAAACGCACTTTACCTATAAAAATTACCATAGACTAAAAATAAAGGGATGGAAAAACATATTCTATGCCAATGGAAATCAAAAAAGAATGGGGTTAGCTCTACTTACTTTAGACAAAATAGATTTCAAAACAAAAACTGTAAGAAGAGACTAATAAAGTCATCATATAATGATAAAGGGATCAATGAAGGAAGAAGATATAAGGATTATAAGTATATATGCACCCAACACTGGAGCATCCAGATATATAAAGCAAATATTATTAGAGCTAAAGAGAGAGACAGACCCCAATACGATAATAGCTGAAGACTTCAACACCCCATTTTCAACACTCAACAGAGCTCTTAAATAGAAAATCAACAAAGAAACGTAAGACTTAAACTGCACTATGGAACAAAGCGACCTAATAGATATTCACAGAACATTTCATTCAACAACTGCAGAATACAGTTTTCTCCTCAGTACATGGATGGTTTTCAAGGACAGACTATATGTTAGATCACAAAATATTCAAGAAATTGAAATAATATGAAGCATCTTCCCAGACCGCAAAGGAATAAAACTAGAAATCAAAACAAGATAAATTTTGGAAACCATAGAAACACATAAAAATTAAACAATATGATCCTGAACAAACTAAGAAGGAAACTGAAAATTTTCTTAAAACAAATAAAAATGGAAACACAATATACAAAAATCTATGGGATACAGGAAAAGCAGTGATAAGAGACAAATTTATAGCTATAAGTGCTTACATTAATAAACAAGAAAAACTTCAAATAAATAAATGATGATGCATCTTCAATGACTAGAAAAGCAAGGGCAAACCAAACCAAAAAATACTAGAAGAAAAGAAAAAATAAAGATTAGGGCAGAAATAATGAACTTGAAATTAAGAAAAACAATACAAGAGATCAATTAAACAAAAGTTGGTTTTTCATAAAGATAAAACAAAAATCACAAATTTTTAGCCAGGCTAAATAAGAAAAAAAGAAAGAAGACTCAAATAAATAAAATCAGAGATGAAAAAGGAGACATTGCAACTGATCCTGCAGAAATTCAAAGGATTCTTAGTGATCACTATGAACAACTATATTTCAGTAAGTTGGAAAATAGAGAAGAAATTAATAAGTTCCTAGACACATACAATCTACCAAGATTGAACCATGAAGAAATGCAAAATCTGCACAGACTAATAACAAATAACAAGAATGATGTATAATAAAATGTCTTCCATTAAAGAAAAGCCCAGGACTTAACAGCTTCATTGCTGAATTCTGCCAAACATTTATTAAAACTAATACCTCTCCTACTCAAACTGTTCTGAAAAGTAGAGATGCAGGGACCACTTCCAAACCCAGTCTACAAAACCAGTATTACCCTGACACCCAAACCACTTAAAGTCACATGAAAAAACAGAAAACTACAGGCCAATATCACTGACAAGTGTTGCTGCAAAAATCCTCAACAAAATACCAGCAGACTGAATTCAACAATATATTAAAAAGATCAGAAATAGAAAAAACAATCCTAAAATTTATACAAACTCACGAAAGATCCAGAACAGCCAAAACCATCCTGAACAAAAAGAACTGGAGGAATCACATTACCTAACTTCAAATTGTGTACTACAGAGTGATAGTGATCAAAACAGTGTGGTAGTGGCATTTAAAAAGACACATAGGCCAATGGAACAGAATCCAGAAACAAATCCACCCACCTACAGTGAAATCATTTTTGGCAAAGGTGCCAAGAACATACTTTGGGTAAAAGACAGTCTCTTCAATAAATGGTGCTGGGAAAACTGGATGTCCATATGTAGAAGAATAAAACTTGACCCTTATCTTTCACCTTACACAAAAATAAAATCAAAATGTACTATAGGCTTAAATCTAAGATTTCAAACTACAAAACTACTACAAGAAAAGACTGGGAAAACTCTCCAGGACATTGGTCCAGGCAAAAATTTTTTGAGTCATATCCCACAAGCACAGGCAACTAACAAATGCTGGTGGGGATGTGAAGAAAAGAGAACTCTTGTGTACTGTTGATAGGAATATAAATTAGTACAACCACTACGGAGAACAGTTTGGAGGTTGCTCAAACAACTAAAAATGGAGCTACCATCCAACCTACTAATCCCATTGCTGGGTATGTATCCAAAAGAAAGGAAATCAGTATGTCAAAGAGATACCTGCACTCCCACGCTTGTTGCAGCACTGTCCACAATAGCCAAGATTTGGAAACCACTTAAGTGTTCATCAACAGATGAATGCATAAAGAAAATGCAGTATTGTAACTCTGTTATTGTTCCTTCCCTGTCCGAAAATCTACAATGCCTTTCTACATGTTAGAATAAAACCTGTAATCTTTGACTTGGATTTCAAGTCCTCTATATTTTGCCACTTTCCTCACCTCATCTTCCTTTCTACAGCCTTATCTCACTCCTCTATTGACATCTCTCATCCAGATAGTGAGCTACTCTGTCCTTCAACACGTTTCCATCTTTCGACCTCCGCCTTTGCCAAAAATATAGTCATTATCCTCACTTGTTTGTCTCCATGAACTCTTTTCCATCTTTTAACATAGTGGCTTTCAAATAGTTTTTATTTTGTTTTACTGAGACTCAACGTAAGAAATATATTTTACATTGTAACCCAACACACAGACACAGAAATTGAAAAAAATGAAACAAAATTTTCATTAAAGCACATCCTCCCCACCAAAAAATGCAGTACTTATACACAATTGGGGTACTATCCAGCTATAAAAGAGAATGAGGTCCTGCCGTTTTCAACAACACGGATGGAACTGGAAGACATTATGTTAAGTGAAATAAGCCAGGCATGGAAAGACAAATATCACATGTTCTCACTTATTTGTGGGATCTAAAAATCAAAATAATCGAACACATGAAGATAGGGAGTTGTATGATGGTTATCAGAGGCTGGGAAGGGTAGTGATGGGTTGGGGGCAGAGAGATGGAAATGGTTAATGAGTACCAAAAAAAAAAAAAAAAAATTGTTAGAAAGAATGGATAAGGCCGGGCGCCCTGGCTCACGCCTGTAATCCCAGCACTTTGGGAGGCCGAGGCGGGCGGATTACGAGGTCAGGAGGCCTAGACCAGCCTGACCGGCATGGTGAAACCCCGTCTCTACTAAAAACACAAAAATTAGCCAGTGTGGTGGCGGGTGCCTGTAATCCCAGCTACTCAGGAGGCTGAAGTAGGAGAATTGATTAAACCTGGGAGGCGGAGGTTGCAGTGAGCCGAGATCGTGCCACTGCACTCCAGTCTGGACGACAGAGTGAGACTCCATCTCAAGGAAAAAAAAAAAAAAAAAAAAGGATGAATAAGACCCAGTACTTGAGAGTCAAACGGTGGGACTTTAGTTAATAATAATTTAATTGTACATTTAAAAATCACTAAAATAGTGTAACTGGATTGTTTGTAACACAAAGGATAAATGCTCGAGGGGATGAGGGAGAAAAAAAGAGAATACACTACTTAAATTAACAAATGTACTATGGACTTTGAAGTTTTGCAACACCTAATTAGTTTATAAACGTAAAAGGCAGATCAATGTTATAATTCCTGCTAGTTTACATCTTCAATTTTACTAAAATTTAATTATTAATGAAAAGCATTTGCAAAACTTATCTTATTTGATCTATCTCAACATAGGTCTAATAAATGCATGGCAATTTCATGTTCAATACAAAAATAAATGAATTTAGAATGAATCCCACTATAATTTCAGGTTTAAAAATACGTTGTGAAATACACTATAGGGAGAAAAAGCATGGGAAAAAAGATTACCAGACCTCTCTGAAAATTAATCATCATGTAAACTTTGTCATTGGAACACTTAGACAGAAAAAAATAGATGAAGGTTTGTCCCTTTTCACCCAAAAAGCCAATCCTGTGCCTTCTGGCTTGTTTCTCACCAAAGACTAATGTCTTTTTGTACTTACCACAGTGGTCCCTTTTGGCAAATGAATATTTTTTATTATACTAGCATTTGGAACTTTAACAAAGAAAGACGGATAGAGATATCCACCCACAACATTAAAGTTTTGTTTTTCTCATTCATTTACATCAAAAAAATGTTACAATGTTTAACCAAAGTTAATACTCAGAAATGTTTAGATTGGACACGATTGCCACATGAAAAAATTCATATTAAGTCAAGCTCTAATTTTTTCTTAATGTGCATAACACATGGGAAGTTTGTCACAAAATCATTACAAAACTTTACCATCTTTACCTATGGTTCTAATTGAGGCTACGTCAAACAAATACAATCTCCCCAGCTCTCTATATGCACATTTCCTTCTCTGTTTTCATACGGAATCTGATGCTGGGTTTTTGCCAAAAAGGCTTATGAGAGAGATAAACATTTACCCTGAGTCATAATACCTAATATAACTCTATAGTAGAAATTTAGAGCAGAGTTCAGATGCAAAAAAAAAAAAAAGCAAAAAACTTTTTTTTCCCAGTTTTTAAAGCCTACATTTCCGCCCCCCCCCCCCCAATTTGAAAAGCAGTTTTTTAAGTCTTTCAATCTTCTTCAGACCATTGGTCTTTTAAAGGGGATCTCCAAAATTTACTGTTTCATAAGAAGCAAAATTGTTCGCAGAGCAGAATTTTTGGATAGAAAATTAATACCGACCTTCCAACATAAATTTTTTAAATCAAATACTAAAATATTAATTTGCATATTGTTTCTCAGCAATGGTAGAAATGAGATATCCTAAATAAATTGATCAAAATATGGTACTAAATTTAATGGTTGATGTTATAGAAAAAAATCTATGTGCATCTAGTGATTGATATTTCCTGTTGTCTATAGATTGGATGGCTCTCTGTCATTAACAAGTAGGTAAAACAGTTCAACTGGGTCTGTGTTTTAACTCACAAAACTAAATCTAATTCATGGCTGTGGTTTAGCTAAAGTACCACATTTCTTATAAAGAATACTCTTCAGAATTATTTTATAATTGTTCTTATCAACAATAAAATGTATTTCCACAGAATAAAAAGCCTTTGAACTAGATTATCTTTCACTGGGGAAATCCCTACGTGAGATACAGGACACTAAGGACTCACTGGTAACTTCAAAATGTGGAAGTTTATTTCTTTAAAAAGAAAGAATGAAAAAGACAAAGGCAGTCTTTACTCACAAACACATCAGACACCCGGCATAGAAATGACGTTGGAAACTTTTTACATTTAAAAAATGCATGCAAAGTTGAAATGTGGCACTACTAGAATATTTCTTTTAATTATTCCTCCTTTTAAAAAATACTGAGTTTACACACCATTACAAGTTCCTACAGCTTCTGTTACCCCAGAAATAAGGGTCAGAGATTTGGTTTCATGTGAGTGGATCCCATGTCAAGTGTTAATGCCTCAGATAGTAGGTCACATATGATATCTATAGCCATTAATTGAGAAGTTAAACCAGCCTATTTTGTATGTCAGATTTTCAATCCTGATTATCTAGCATTTACCAATCCAGATGTACTCTATTACATTGCAGCTATGAAAAGTTTTCCCTTAACTTCCTAAAAAGGGTTAAAGGAGACTCATCTAAGAAACAACTTACTCTCTATTTGTGATTATTCTCCTCTTAGTCACGATGATTCAAATGATTAATTCCACATGCTACTTTCAGAAGTAAAAATAACTCTATGACTATATAAAAAAAAGTCTATTCCCAAATACTACTCTGATTTTGATCCAGTGTGTTTATCTATCCTCACCCCCAGTTCGCTTCTCTCTACAATATTAATACTGTTGCCTAAATAGGACCATACTATATTATTTTAATAGACTATTTCCCTCTCCCCTTTTTGGCATTTTTTTGAGAACAGTTTGGAAAAGACTTTCATCTTGTGCTACAGGCTGTCTGTCCCTCCACTAAACATCGCCAAAAGCGTAAGAACTGACTAAGCAAGTATTTAGCATCAAAAACATTACACAGACATTTTGGAAAGGAGAATGCAGCGAAGACATTGGAGACTTTATTTATTTATTTATTTATTTATTTATTTATTTATTTATGTGAGATGGAGTCTCGCTCTGTCGCCCAGGTTGGAGTGCAGTGGCGTGATCTCGGCTCACTGCAAGCTCCACCTCCCGGGTTCACGCCATTCTCCTGCCTCAGCCTCCCGAGTAGCTGGGACTACAGGCGCCGCCACCATGCTCAGCTAATTTTTTGTATTTTTAGTAGAGACGGAGTTTCACCATGTTAGCCAGGATGGTCTCGATCTCCTGACCTCGTGATCCGCCTGCCTCGGCCTCACAAAGTGCTGGGATTACAGGCCTGAGCCACTGTGCCCGCAACGTTGGAGTATTTCTTATTTCCCCTGAATTAATTAATAATGAGTCAGTTGGGGAATGTTGTGCCAACTCGTGCTATTTCTTTGGGACATTTTCCATTCAAGAGAACTGTAAAGCCACAGAATAAAAATAGCAACTGAAATGATGGCCACTGGCGATTTAGATGGTGATAGAGGGTAATCTGAGTGGCCTAGACCTGAAAAATAGACATGTTTTAGGGAGCCTCTGGATTTCTTTTTTTTTTTTTTTTTTTTTTTTTTTTTAGCACAATTGTATTTGTGTATCAGAAAGACCACTCTGGAAGGAGTAGGAAGAATTAGCTAAAGGGGGAGAGAGTTTATTGTGTGGTCATAATAAGACACGTGTCTGACCTGAAGCAGCAGAGTGGGCTAGAGAAGAATATTGACAAGTGAGATAGAGTTTATAGGATGTAATAATTGATTGGATATAAGAAGGCAGGTGGAAAAATGGAGAACTCATATTGCATGACCTTCTCATTGGGGGAGCTAGGTAAATGGTAGCAGCACTCACACACAAAAAAATAAGGAGATAACCCATCTAGCACAAGCATTTCCAGCTTAAGGTCGCCTTTCACGGTCATTCATGTAACTGGACCCCAAACATACTCCAATTGTCAATCATCTTGGTGTTTGACGGGATCTATGTGATTCAGCGTCTTCATTTGATTAAGTTCTTGTCTCTCCAACATTTCATCTTACAAAATAATTCTCGACTGTGACCTCTGCACTTCTCAGATATGTGGCTTTGCACCATTTTTTCTCATCCTCTTCACTTTTCCCCTTAATTAATAAAAATTCAGTTACTATCTCCTGTTACGTTATGTCTGCTTCCCTTAATAAATATTACCCTCTATGTTGGACGTAACGTTGCAAACTGGGACTAACGCAGAGGAGAAGACGTTTTATTTTGTATTAGCATGGGCATTTGGGACAATTTCAAAAGCACATAGAGGCCAGGCATGGTGGCTCATGCCTGTAATCCCAGCACTTTGGGAGGCTGAGGCGGGCAGATCACGAGGTCAGAAGTTCAAGACCAGCCTGGCCAACATGATGAAACCCTGCACAAAAATTTTCCAGGCATGGTGGCAGGTACCTGTAATCCCAGCTACTCGGGAGGCTGAGACAGGAGAATCTCTTGAACCCGGGAGGCGGAAGTTGCAGTGAACCACGATCACACCACTGCACTCCAGCCTGGGCAACAAGAGCGAAACTCTGTCAAAAAAAAAAAAAAAAAAAGAAAAGAAAAAATCACATGGAGTTATGTCCTTCAATTCAATGATCATGAAACTAGCTCCCTCTCACATACAGTGCCCTGGACTGAAACATTACACAGTAACGAGCATGACAGAGTCGCCTTCTCTGATCCATCATGGTCTTTTTGAGGCTACAGCTACATAAACTGATCATTTCAATGTAACAGGGCCAGACTAGGTAGTATTGGAAAATTGGTGGGGAAGAGAGCAGGCGTAGAGTGTTTCTAGAGACAGCATAGAGAAGACATTGGATGACACTTTTGGGGGAGATGTCCCTACTTTGAGAGTTGAAAGATTGTGTAGGAATTGGTCAGAGACGTGGCTAACAGCAACACAAATTTAAGAGAGTTTGATTTAAGGATGAGAGATACTTATAGAGGTGTGGCACAGGAGGAAGTTGAGGACATTGATGGAGTACGGTTGCAGAGGAGACAGAAGGAAAAGAAACATGCAAATAGATTAACTTGGTAGAGAAGTAAGAACACATTGTACCAAGATGAACAGAGTTCAGAATAAGTGGAGAAGCCAAAGCATGTATGTGGGGCGGGGGAGATTTTAGGAGCGTTTCCTTAATTATAGTTTTTATTTTCTCTCTGAGACTGTTCATCCTTAAAAAATGGGGAGGGGTTTGGAGCATTTCTAACACAAGGGAAGATCGCTGGCTAAGAGGAAGAGGTGGTGGATGGTTAGGTCCTTTGAGGAGGAGAGGTCTGGATTGTCATCAGTGATATGGAAAATGGCAGATATCGAGCCAGGACATAAAACAAAACTGTTGAGCTGCAGCATGACCTTCCCCCAAACGCCATGCCTCATCGAGTAGCAGTGGCACGAATTGGAAGGCTGAGTGATTTCCTTGAAAAAGGGTCAGCCGTCTAAAGGTGGGAATAGAAATCACAGTTTGATTTACCCATAGTTAGAGGATTGCATAAAATACAGAAAGATAAGAAGAAAAGGAATCAAGGACTTAAAAATAAAGCGGGAATCCAGATATTGGAGCTATATACTAGAGACTTGATCATAAGATCAAGGAGAAGTCCATTTTCTGCTGTTTTTGCACAGAAACAAAATAGGTCTAAGAGGGTTAATTCATTGATTACTACTCTAAGAAGGTAAATAATAACAACTAAAGTACCCTCTGGATATTACAGGATAGCTCTTAAAAGCTGGGTCAGAATTAAATATATAGGCGGAAATTGTCTCCTCAGTAACGTTTAAACTCTGAGGAAGCTGGAACCAGGGCAAGTCCTCTGACTTAGAGTTCAAAGAATTAGTTATAATAGAAAACAAGCAAACAAAACGGAGATACAATAATAGAAATGCTTCTTATTTCGACTACTATTAAAGTTATTTGACTATTACTAACGTTATTTGTGAGCATCTCTTATCATTGCAATTAATTTCTGAAGGCAGATTTTTGCCTGATTCATTTTGGAAATATAAATTGTACAAAAACTGCTCACAAAATAAATGTCTTATAACAATGTTCAACCAACTATTCTTGAAATAAGTAATTATTTAATGACTCTTACTCATTTATTAGAGTAATAAGAGCTAGCCACGAAATATGTTCAACAAAATATTCTTGAACATTGTTGATTATCCATCAAGACATTCTTGAACAAATAGAGGTATAAAGGAATGAAAAAATATTTGGCATATGCATCATTTATAAGCTATTCAATTCTTCTAGAATTAGAACTACTTGTTATTTGTTTGCTTTCTTTTAAAACCAGATAATCAATTCTATGTATATTTTCCAAGTTTGATTATCATGACACTTTTTGATAAACAATTATAATAAACATATTTTTACATGGAATGCACATATATCAGGCAATTACTAAACTGGACATTGCCATTTCCCAAAGAAACAGCAGTGCTATGCTTGTCTGAATACAGGTGTACTTATAGGCATGGACTAGAGACCTTACTGATTTATAAAGATAATTAAATTTGACATCTAAACCTTGGTTAGATTTTGAAAGTTGATCTCTATTTTTTATGATTTAGAATGTAGTTATGGATGGTGGGTGGTACAGGTGGCTCCTCGCAAATAATATTCCAGGCTAGCTAGTTAAATTTAGAGAATAAAAGGATGTAGATTAAAACGTGTATGTTTGACACAGTTATCCTCACAGAATACTGCTGAGGGGACAGGCACTTCTCCCGGAAGCCCTCTGGAAAGTTAATGGACCCAATCTTCTGGATTCTAATCCATTAGGTAAAAATATTTAGGACAAGGAGAGTAAAACGAGGGACTGGGTGCTTAGCATGAGCTCGTATTTTTTTAAACAGTATTGTACTCAGCACTTCAGGAAAAGCCTGCTTTCCCAGGGTTGCATGGTTTAAACAGTTAATCACAATCCTTTTGAAAGTGTTATTTGATGATCTGTTAAAAAATTATTTACTTGACTTTACTTTCGTATTTTATACAGTTGACATTATGCTTCTCACCATTGTTAGATTCTGTAATACTGCAGGGTGGTGGGGCTGTGTGTGTTTACTGTGCCAAGCACAATACTGTCACTATGGATATCTCATGGAGTTGTGACCTGCTATAATAGATCTGTGAAGCCACATCCCTGAGGAGAGAATTTGGGACCAAGAGAGAGGTCTGGTGTACCAATCACATATCACACTATGTCTCTTATTGTATTGTATTGCATTTTAAATTCTGGGGTACATGTGCAGGATGTGTAGGTTTGTTACATAGGGAAACGTGTGCCATGGTGACTTGCTGCACCTATCAACCCATCACCTAGGTATTAAGCCCAGCATGCATTAGCTATTTTTCCTGATGTTCTACCTACGCCCACTGTGTGTTGTTCTCCTCCCTGTGTCTATGTGTTCACATTGTTCAGCTCCCACTTATAAGTGAGAACATGCATACACCATCTGTTTTTTACCCTACTTTCTCAATTCATGAACTTGTCTCTTTCATCATAAAAAAACTAAAGGCAATGTGACCTGAATTTTACCAATAAACCCTCAATTCTGTCTCCATTTGCATGCTGTTTGCGGTGGTGTACTCCCTCGATTATTCTTTCTCTCTCCTGGATCACCTGCTGCTTCTTTTCTCCTAAATTTTTCTCATCCCTATGCCAAAAAATACTCCACCTTGAAAACAAGTAAACACCAATACCAGACTAAAATACTAAGTCTTCCTAGCTCCAAAGTCCCTTCAGGGAATGTGATTTCTTTTTTTCTCTTTGGAGACAAACTTGTTGAATCCTCAACGCAGGCTGGCTCCACGCATCTATCTTGCACATCCTGTTCTTTCCACTTCAGCATGCAATGGCTGTCATAGCTCCACTGAAACTGTTCTCACAATGACACCTAAATGTCTATATGCAGTACGGACTTCTCTTCTGAATTTCAAGCAATTATCTAATTGCTCACTTGTCTAAATAATGTAGTATAAGAATTGGTGGTATAAATGAAGTATTTAAAGATAAGGAGACAGAGTAAGCAAGTAAAATTATACCTTCGCCATTTCTTAGTTATGTGGCATTAGATTGTTTTTACTTAATATTTTTGGGCTTCAGTTGTCCCATATATACAATGGAGATAGTAATAGTAGCAAAGTTATTGTCATAATAAAATATTTTAATTCAAAGTGATTAAAACTCTTACTGGAACACAGTGAAAAACATGATGAATATTAGCTATTCTTTTTTTATTATCCATAGGCATATCTAGTTAGCATGTCCAAAACCCAGTCCTTGATTTTAGTCTTCGGATATTTGCAACCACTCAATATCTCCCTCCTCTTAGCAAGTGGTTCATACCATCCACCCAGGGGCTCAATCTAAAATCTAGACTTCCCCTCTATATTCTCTTGTTCCCTCCTTTCCTCTATCTAAAAGTCATTCCAGTGCACTGTCTTATATCCCTACTTCTTCCTGCTCTGTCTTATATCCCTACCTTTTCCTGACACCTTTTCCAGCAAGCCATCATCTGTGGGCTGGCCATTTAGCTTCCAAGCCTATCTCATTCCAATGAATTTTCCCCATTGCATGAAGGGTAATTTCACGAGAATGTAAAATGCCTCCTCCCAGCTGAAAACCTAAAATGTGGTTCCATTGCACATGGACAAAATCAATTCCCTAGCTAAGGACTATGAAATCAGTAGCTCCTGGCCTCAAGCTTCCAATATTCCAGGCCAGTTTTGCTCTCCATCACCATACCCTCATCATTTGACTCTCAGGATGGCCTCCACCTGCACTAGCAGACTCCAAATTCCAAATGCCCCGGAGGTAACAACAGAAGCACTTTCCCCAACGTCTGCACACACAGTGACGAGGCATCTGGAAATTCCTTGAGAATGCTTCAGTCGGGACATTTTCTTCTTAATTTTATGACCTGAGAGATCTGTCACTGAAGTATGCCTCTGATGTCCCTTAGGATTTTCAAAGCTCTTAATATGATTATGAATTCTTATAGAACTCAACAAGCATTTTGCCATGAACACTTTGGCCTTAAGACTTTAAATTTGTTTTTCTATGACCTCTTAACCCAAGCCATCTGTTTCATGTTTATTTGTCCAAAGTAAGATGATGCTTCTTCAATAATCACTTTATTTTATCAATTTTTCATCTTTCATCTCCTCTTTCTGTCCCATTAAAAACAAATTGTAAAAATGAAAAATTGGTATTTTATTTACATCCATTAAAAAATGTTGAATGCCAATGTCCCATTGCATTTTCCTTTGGCACGATTGGCATGAAATGTTTTGCCAATGTATTGGATGTTATGGGCAACCCTCCTCACTTCAAGCCCACATACAACTTCTAATTCCAATCCCCTATATATAGGGTTTGGGGTTCACTTAATGGCTGGGTTTACATTGCTTTTCAGTACTTTCCTTTGGGAATAGTATTTTTCTGAAACCATATCTCTTACCTTCATATTCCCAGTGAAAAATAACAGATGCCATGTGATATTCATGTCATTGGAGAAAGGGAGAGAGCACAAGGATAAATGCTCAAGGATATTGATTTAATTTTTCTAGCCATACTTGTTCCACCCCCTCCCTATCTCTGATAGAATGCTATTCTTCCAGCAATTCCTTAAAAGCTTTAAAAATGGCCATCCACTGAAACAGGAACAATTCCAACTACAACTAGGACTAGTAGGTAGAAATGTCCTGTGTGTGTGGATGAAGTCCTTTTATAGAAAAAAAACACTTGAAAGTGGTTCTAGTATACCATAAATCAAAGGCTACACATGTGACTACAAATAAATATTCCTCATGGATATTTTATTTGCCTTGACGTTGCCTATCAGTTGCTTGTGCATACTTTCTTAGGATCTTGTATCAAGAAAATGTTATTTGGTGTGATTGTCCTATACAACACCTTGTGAAATAATTTAGGCAACAGGCAACATAACATGAAAGAAATTATGTCGCATTAGAACTTCAGTCCATTTAGGACCATGAGCAGGTACAAGATTCATAAACAAAATATTCTCCATACCCCAGACTTATTTTTAGGATACGGGTTCATATCTAAAGCAAACTGTGTTGTAGCCAAATTGGTGATGTTATATTCAGGAATCTAATATGTTAAATAAATTGATTTTGGATTAGGACATGCATGTATTAAGACTAACTGATCATACATTGCTAGATTACCACAGAAACATGGTATCTGCTTGAGAAGTCATCAATTAAGAAAATTCAAGAAGTCTTAATGCTTTAATCTGTAATGTGGTCACTTTTCTTTTAAAGGGCTTATTTATATCAGTGTTTAATTAAAGAACTAGGTTGCTCACATAGAGATTTGACCATATTAGTTATATCCTGTCAAGCTAGAAACCATAGAGGAGTATTTTCCCCCTGCTGGATGGGTTTAGGTTTGGTTTGACTTAAGCATGCAGTTCCACGCACAAATTCTTGCCTCTTATAAATTGACCAGCCTGGGAAACTTAACAAAATATTATAAACCTTTGCATAAAGTACTTTTTCTATATTTTTAACCTCCTAAATCATAACATCTCAAAATAGGAAGGAAAAGGAAGTTCACAGAAACAGCTTTAGGGAACAGAGCAGAATCGCTGAAAAGAAAGAATACAGACTAATTAAGTTCAGAGGGACAGAGTGGAAGGTCTGGAGACCCCAGAATAGCAACCTATCTATTTCTAGACACCATTTTCCCCAGTAGCTTGACGGGGAGAAAGCTGTCACCAGAAAAATAAGATCATAAACTCTCTTCCTGAAATGAACTTGACTTCTGGAAGAAATAGCTAAAACTTTTCACAAAATTCAAAGGCGATTGTCTATAGGGGCACCCAAAGGGAGATCATTGTGCCCACAGAGGACAAGCCTCTCTCTAGGAGTGATTTTGTATTATTGAAGAGTGCTTTCTCTGCTTTTCACTCCCAGGCCCCTAATTTGTTATTCAAGATCCAGTATCTTGTTGATATGTGGGTTTGAGGTAAGGTTCCCAGAGCCTTGGTCACGCAGCAGCATCGTATTACCACAGGAGAGATAAGGATCATTCCAAGCCTGTGTGTCAGCTTCTATGGGTCTGTTATCTTTCTAACTATGGAAAGGTGTGTTAGAGATACACAAATACAGTCAATGAGAACAAAAATCATAGTGTTAGGAATTTGCCAACTCTAATGATTGCTCAACTGGAATAAGCATATTCAAGTGGAATATGCTTTGTATGCAAAGCAAACGATAATAGTCCTGCTAAATATCTCTGTCCAGCTTAATAAAAAGATGAAAAACATAGGGTGATACATTTGGGGGAAGGTATTAGAAGTTTTCGGAGTTTCACTTCATTTTCTAATAGAGGAATGAAGATTTTGAATTCCATTTTTACGAAGATCAGTTTTTGACCTAGGGTGAATGATACAAATCCTCATTGCTTTGGGAATTCTATTTCTCAATTAGACTTTATAAGGACTTAGACATTGAAATAATGAATTATATTAAATCTTCAGCAAATGCTTAGCAAATGTTGCATAAACTACTGTGTGCAATAATATAGGGACTGGCTGTCAGAATTTATAAAGTAAGCTGTTAATAAGCCAATAATTTTCTTGTCTGATTGACATGTCCATCACAGTTTAGTTATCTAAGGCAATAGACCACGTGGGATGCATAATCTCACTGACAGAGAGGAGGAGTTGGGGGCTAAGCATAGCACACAGGTTTCCCTTTGACTCTGTACTTGACTTTATAGTTAATAGAAAGGGCTTTAAACAAACATAGTTGTGAAACATGTTGCTGCTGTCTACCAACACAGAGATAAAGGAAGTTTATATGAATCAATGGATTGTTTTATCCTGATTAATATGATTATTAAAACATTATTAAATGGACATTCAGTAGTAATAGCAAACCCATGGAGCAATAACTATTTCCTTTGGGCTTTCAGCAAGTATTTAATATTTAATACCCTGCTGTAGTGATTATCGCAATTTATTATCACTATTTCATTGCGCGTACTCTCTACCCGAAGAGAGGTTCTTGAGGTCAGGGACATATACCTTTCGGCAGTCCTGTCATCTGACACAGTATCTAGTAAGCAGTAATTGCTCATTTAACATTGAATGAAAGAAGAGTGAAAATAAGAACTACAGAGGAAGGCTACTTGAGGTTTTTTGTTGTGGTCCTGAATATTAAATAATGCCAGATTTTTATTGAAGGGGAACAGAAATCTTTCTGTGCATCATTGACTTTCTAGTTGCGGTACTTATGTCAAAATACTAGGTGAAGAGTCGATTGCCAGAGTAAATTTTGTTTCGTGCAAGTTAAAAAGGAAATAACCATTCTGTAGAAAGCCTGTTTTATCAACATTTCTAAGCGAACTTGTAGGGCAAAGTGACCAGGTATATTTAGATAAATTTTTGGCAGGCATACCAACTACTGAAGGTTTACCCTGACTATCATGACTTCATACTGTGTAGAAACATTGGATCCAGTATACTCATGACTCCCAAAATTTTAACTGCATCACTAGAGGAAGGTGGGAGTCACTGGATCCCAAGTATATGAGTACAATGTGCAGAAGCTTACAGAAAATATAAAATTATAGTTAAACCTTCAAAAATTATAGTTTCGAAGAGTCAGCAGTGGAACACAAAGCTAGCATTTGACTCAAACAGAGTCCCAGTTTCTTATCTTTATACTTAAGAGGCTTAACATTTTCACTAAGTCCCACTTGCTGCATGCTATCCCGTCATTCTTTCCTTTACTAGGACTTACATTCTCAAGCCAAATTATTCTCTGTCCCCTTAAATTTCCATCCTTATGATCGTTTCTGTTTCTTTTTTTTTTTTTTTGATGGAGTCTCACTCGGTCGCCCAGGCTGGAGTGCAGTGGCTTGATGATCTGGGCTCACTGCAAGCTCCGCCTCCCGGGTTCAGGCCGTTCTCCTGCCTCAGCCTCCACGAGTAGCTGGGACTACAGGCGCCCACCACCATGCCCGGCTAATTTTTTTTATTTTTTTATTTTTATTTTTAATTTTTTTGTATTTTTAGTAGAGACGGGTTTTCACCATGTTAGCCAGGATGGTCTCAGTCGCCTGACCTCGTGATCCACCAGCCTTGGCCTACCAGCCTTGGCCTCCCAAAGTGCTGGGATTATAGGAGTGACCCAGGTCGTTTCTGTTTTATCTGCTTGGTTCCTTCTTCTTTAATATTTCTACAAGGCCAACGTCTTCTATTCCTTTGTAAAATGTAAATCGGATGCTCCTATTTTGCTATTTGCCTCAGTATAAAAACTTTTGATGCCTTCTGAATACCCTAACTACTTCACATGTTCCCCATGCACAATGTTCAACAAGGCACAGTTATTACCTATTTGATTCCCAACTTCCTGCCCAGGTAGTAAACTCTTTGAGACAAGTAGTAGCTACTTTTAAATCATCTCATTTCCTCCCAAAGTGGGGTGTTTGTTATATGTGGTTGATGTAAGGAAATGTATATAAATATATACTTATATTTGTGTATATATAATAGAAATAATAGAAATATTTATGGAATGAATAAATATACATTTAAAAACTAATATGGAATGTGAAAATTATAGGAAATAGAGCTGTAAGGTCACACAATAATTAGGATCCCAGATACAAATATGTAATGGTTACTGTATCTCAGTAACACATAAAAGTTATGTAATGAAGGTGACAGTGAATGGAGGTCAGGAGAGGTCTGTTCATCTTACATCTGGGAATGAATAAGTGTGCCCAGAAAAGCTATATGGAAAAGGTAAGTTTTCTACTGACTTTTAAAGCAGACAAGCATTGTTTATTATACTTATATGCAATACTTACCACCATCGGAGGTTATACAAACTTTTAAACTAATTGTATTACGTAGATTTTAGATTATCAACAGCTTTACTATGCAAAGGACTAACTTGATTGGCAGATTTAATTTTTCAGAATAATCAGTTTTCCTGAAGACAGAATTCCTTCCTTGTTTCTGTTACTGTATTTGGTGACCAACTCCTTCTGAGAATTACAACCTTCTCATTACATATATTTCCATGAGTATGAGTTCATTCATTTATGCAGTTTCGTGATAGTGAACTTTTTTACCATAATATGTTAAATGCTTATGGATCTAAAATAAACCGAATTTTACAGATCTAACCAAATTTATTTTTAGAAAAGAAAAATATTTAAATGTAAAATAGCTGTATTGTATTTTTATAGCTATGCTTTCTGCCAAATCACTAAGATATATTAATTTTTTAAAGGAAAGTGCGGTTATAAGATAACAAACAAGAAATGCCAGCAACTTAAAAATAATTTTTTAGTAAAAGAAAACCCAAGACTCTCTAATCAACATTATAGGGGTTAGAAATGGAATGCCAGTTATGTGCTAAGGTTTACATATTTTCAAATGTAGCAGTAAAGATGAATGCTATTAATAATTATACATTATCTTGTACCATCAGAAAGAAAATAAATGTCTTATAAAAACCATGCTAAAAACACATCACAATTTTATGCTATTTTCACAAAGCTAAGTTATATCTTTTTTTTTTTTTTTTTTTTTTTAGTAAAGCCTTAATACTGTATCTTTAAAGTAATGAAGGTTGGTAATTTATCTAAATAATTTAGTTCTTAATTATCCAGAAAGTAATGGTAAAATATTTAATATATTTAGGTGAAGTGGTTAGGCAATTTTAAGTCTATAAATCTAATGCTATACAGATATTACTATATCTATTCTATTAAATATATATCTATTTATATGCAACAAAAAATAAGTTTAACATTGACCTTAACAAAGAAAACACCACTATATAATAAATAGGCAGCCAGGATATTTCATGTATAAAAATCCATGAAATTTGTTTAAGCTATTGGATATTTTTTCCCACACGAATCAGATACTTATTTAAGTAGCTTATTTTGTGTAATTTTTTTAAGAATGGTCCTTTGAGTCCAGTTTGAAGTCAGGTTCATTTGACAATATAATAATTGGATTTGCTTATTATGTTTCTGGTCATTCCTGCCACAGTAGACTCCTTTGTACAAGCAACATTAATCATTTAAAAAAGCTGAAAGTTAGAAAGTTAATTAAAGGATTTATTACAGACTCTTAATTTGTCCTAATGAATTGAACCACCATGAAACTTTATTAATTGCAGTTGAGGAATAACACCTGGATATTTTTCCTCATGCCTTTGGTCTAATAAAATCTATTATCTCTGATTAAATATGTCAGTTTCTTTGAATTATGAAAGAAGGAAAATGGGATTTTATTCATACAGAAGGTGGGAGAAAAGTGGGACAAGGAGCTCAGCAGGCGATATTTCAGGTTTAATTCTAAGTCATAAGACCATGAAGAATGATGTGAACTTAAGAAGTGTACACCTTCACTCACCCTGTATAGAAATACATGGTATTTGTGCCAAATTAAAATCCATATGGTTTTTTTTTTTAATCTTCCATATTATCTACATGTAGGGGATACTTTTCCTTAAATTTCACTTTTGATATATTGAATGGCCATATATGCTTTGAAAAAATGAAATCAAGAAGAGGAAATGCTTTACATCATAAAGAGAGATAAAAATTATTTGCCTCACTATTCACAATAGCAAAGACTTGGAATCAGCCCAAATGTCCATCAATGACAGACTGGATTAAGAAAATTTGGCACATATACACCATGGAATACTATGCAGCCATAAAAAAGGATGAGTTCATGTCCTTTGTAAGGACATGGATGCAACTGGAAGCCATCATTCTCAGCAAACTATCCCAAGAACAGAAAACCAAACACCGCATGTTCTCACTCATAGGTGGGAATTGAACAATGAGAACACTTGGACACAGGAAGGGGAATATCACACACCGGGGCCTGTTGTGGGGTTGGGGGAGCGGGGAGGGATAGCATTAGGAGATATACCTAATGTAAACGACAAGTTAATGGGTGCAGTATACCAACATGGCACATGTATACGTATGTAACAAAACTGCACGTTGCGCACATGTACCTAGAACATAAAGTATATTAAACAAAGTTATTTGCCTCAATTAGATTTAGTAGGACAATGAAATGTGAGAGCCTGGAGAACATTGCATGGTCCTGAATTTGCTGTATTTAGTGATAAAATGAAAAGTAGACTCTGATGTTTCTGAGGTGAATTCAGAGCTCTGAAGTTTAACGAGTATTTGGGACAAAAATTGTATTCTTTCAAACAGAAAGACTAAAGGAGTGGATTGAAGCATGGGGTCATTACCTCAGCCTTTACTTCTCAGGTCTGGGAAAGTCTGAGAGTATGTATTAAGACATCCATGTAAGAACATGTGGGGTGGTGAAGCAACACGACAGGCATACATCAGACTTGGACACACAATCATATTGAAACCTGGGCATACGAAAAATGTGTAGAAGTCATTATTCACCTTTCCGTATCGTGCATACTCAAATATCTACCCATCCATCTATCCATGTATCCAACAAGTGTCTCTACTACAACCACCGGCCATGAAGAAAGAGGCCTCTGAAATTCTGGAATATCAGGTATCAGGCTAAGTCTCCCATTTGCAGGGTAACTTCCTAGACCTGTGGGAAAATACACACATGCACACATGTATATATATATACACATGTATATATATACACATACATGTATATATTTGTGTGCATGTGTGTGTGTATATATATATAGACAGAGTCTCGCTTGTTGTCCAGGCTGGAGTGCAGTGGTGCAATCTCGGCTCACTGCAACCTCCACCTCCCTGGTTCAAGTGATTCTCCTGCCTCAGGCTCCTGAGTAGCTGGGATTACAGGAGCGCGCCACCATGCCCGGCTAATTTTTTGTAGTTTTAGTAGAGACAGGATTTCACCATGATGGTCAGGCTGGTCTCAAAAACACCTGACCTCGTGATTCACCCGCCTCAGCCTCCCAAAGTGCTGGGATTACCGGCGTAAACCACCACACCCAGCCGGGAAAATAATTTTCAGTACAAGATGGGAATTGCAAAGAATGCTAACTTCTGGGATATAGCCTAAGTGAGCAGAGGGATTATTTTGAGTTGGAAGCTGTTTAATGGTTGGAGAAGAGGAATGCTTTTTATTGAGTGAAATTTATCCATTGAGTTTTTGTTGGCAGTAAAACATGAGTAATAATTCTTACCAGCAATATGGTCATTAGTGTTAAAAGAGATTGTGTATGCAGATTAGGTAGGGCTAGCCAGCAGGAGGCCAGAAGGAGAAGTGGGGAGTCAGACGATAATGAACCATTGCCCAGGGTGGATTACGTAATCTCCTGACTCCCTGCCTCTGCATCCTCTGCAAGGCTTTACTTGCTCCCAACCTCCTCACAATGCAATTTTGCATAGAGCCATTGCAACACGTGATTATTAAATTCTTTATTCAGCTACATAAGATTCAGTACATAGTGATTAAACATCTACTCTATGCTTGTTGGGCACATGTATATCTTCTTTTGAAAAGTCTCTGTTTATGTCCTTTGTCTTCTTTTTAATGGGGTTGTTTGTTCTTTCGTAAATGTAAGTTCCTTATAGGTGCCAGATGTTAGACCTTTTTCAGAGACATTGTTTACAAATGTTTTCTCCCACCCTGTAGGTTGTCTGTTTACTCTGTTGATAGTTTATTTTGTTGTGCATAAGCTCTTAAGTTGAATTAGATCCCATTTGTCAATTTTTGCTTTTGTTGCGATTGCTTTTGATGTCTATCATAAAATCTAGCATAAAGACAAACGCACGCGAATATTCATTGCAGCACCATTCACCATAGCAAAGGTGTGGAATCAATCTAATGCTCATCAAGAATAGATTAGATAAAGAAAATGTGGTACACATACACCATGGAATACTATGCAGACATGAAAAGGAATGAGATCATGTCCTTTGCAAGAACATGGATGGAGGTGGGAGCCATTATCCTCAGCAAATTAGCAGAGGAACAGAAAACCAAATATCACATGTTCTCACTTATAAGTAGGAGCTAAATGATGAGAACTCATGAACACAAAGAAGGGAACAACAGACACTGAGCTCTACTTGAAGGTGGAGGGTAGGAGGAGGGAGAGGAGCAGAAAAAAATAACTACTGGATACTAGGCTTAGTACGTGGGTGATGAAATAATCTGTACAACAAACCCTTGTGACATGCATTTACCATATAACAAACCTACACATGTACCCCCTGAAACTAAAACAAAAGTTAAAAAATAAAAAGTAAAAATAAACACTGTATTTTAAGCTGTATGAACACTAAGATGAATGAATGAGACATTGTTTCTAGCCCCCGCCAAATGACAGACTCCGAGCTTACTCTGTAGATGTGCAGCCTGGGGTGAGAATGTGGACGAGGGATGAACAAAGAGGGCACGGAAGCTGGGGAGGCAGTTGTGGAGCACAGTATTATTTTCTATTATATTCCATGTATATACAGGTGAAACTGATATCTCTAGGTAACTGTTGACTGAAATGCAAAGTTTAACAAACTCTGTAAGCAATATATTCTCTTTTTTTCTAAAAGAACTCATTTATTTGGGAGCACAGTTTCTTCTCAGGTAGATGGGTGGAGTTCTTTTTGCGTCCTTACAACTTTCAGAAAAGAAGACTCTCAAGCCACCCTAATCACCAGGCTTTGCTTATGCATGAAAAAAAAATGACATGATAAATAAATGAATTATTTAACTTTGACAAAAGCCTTTCAGCCATTTCAGATATTCAGTTAGAATTACCTGATATGAGACTTCAACAGCCATTTTTGGTGCCAACGTCATATATTACACACAAACACACACACAAATCATACACACCCTTACACACCTACATATGTATGTACGTAAGCAAACTGCCTCTCTATGTGTACATACATGTACATACACATATGTGTGCTTGTGAATGGTTATATACATGAAACCAGAAATTAGAAAAGTGATTCCTCTAAAATCTCTAATTAAGGACAATCCATGGGGTTCAATTGTAAAGCCCTGGAGAAAAAAAAATGGAGAAGAAATGTAAGCAATTTCACTTGATCTTGACCTTGAGTGTAATTGTTTCTTACGATATGTGAACATGTGAGTACAATTTATTTTACAGATCAAGCAAGAGGAGAAAAGAATAAGAGTTATGGACTAACCTGAAGAAATATATGGTGTGTAGATGGAGCAGGGAAAATATGAGGACATCAATTGAGTAGGAAAATGCCAACATCGATGGGGACTGGGCAGGATGAAGTGTGTTGCAGGATTGCAGCCACTAATCAAGGACATAGTCCCTGGTGACTTGCTTTTCTTTCCTGTCTAATTTCTGCAAGAAGAGGAAGCTCCAATAACTCAAGTCCACACAGCTCATCACTGCTTCCTTTCAGACAGGAAAGAATCTGGGTAGAAAGGTTCCTGAAACACTGGTCTTCTCAGTTCTTGTAGAGAATCACTGGCCTCTACCCCTCTGTGATGTGGATGTGACTTGGAGTAATGTAATGGACTTAGTGTGCAATGCCTCCATCTGCTTCTCCCTTTTTCCCATAGGAGTGCTATCAAAAGTTCTTAAATTCTCTTCAATATGTAATAAAAATTGCTTTTGTAAATTGGCATAGGTCTTTACTATTCTGGTGCAGGTTTTTCTTCTCATATTCTCAACTCATACTCACCCTGAGAGATAATGAAAACTACTTTGACACTGAATTCTGTTTTCATTGTTTTATATATATTAAATTTGTCTCTTTAAATAGATTAAAAGCAGCTTGAAGCTCAGAATCATCTCTTAAACTCCTCTTTCTACAACTCAGTTTGGCCACTGATTTCTGAACATGCTCAACTTCTCAAGTCTTGTACTTGGCATGACGGCAGGGTCTCCTCAGATAAATAAGACACTGCTGTAGTTCTCATAATGCCTACCCATATTGATTCTCTATTGTTAGTTATTTTGCAAATGTATTAGAGATAAATATTTGGTTAATTGCTAGGACACCTATATTGTGGATCAATAGTCAGTATTTGATGAATCTTAATAAAATGTATTTTAAAGAAACTTCCCAGATAAGAGATAATAATAAAGTGGGTGTCCTTATCTCTCGAGATATTATAGATAAGTCTTCCCTGTTTGATTTGCTTTGACACCAAGAGTTCCTGATTCTGAACCAATGAATAATTAGTTCTGTATTTTGTATGAAGCCTTTCCCTCCTTATAGCAGTATTTATTTTTCTGCCTAAATTAAATGATGGGTTTTGCAGGTGCCTTTTATTTTTTCTAGCATGGATATAAATTCTGATATGATGTATACATTCATCAGAAACAAAATTATTGTTTGTAGATACCATATTTTCTTTAGGCACTCCTTCATCAGTGAACATTTAAGTTACTTCAGTGTCTTGGCTATTGTGAATAATTGTGAATAATGCTGTGATGACTATGGGAGTGCAGATACCACTTTAATATTCTGCTTTCAATTCCTTTGGAGAGAGATATATATATCCAGAAGTGAGTTTGCCGAATCATAGGATGGTTTCTTTTCAGTTTTTTGAGGATCTTTTATAATGTTTTCCATAGCAACTGCACCAATTTACTTTCCCATCAATGGTGTACAAGAGTCCTCTTTTCTCTAAATTCTTATCAACACTTGCTTTCTTTTGTTCTTGTTTGTTTTTCATAGTAGCCCTTATAATGGGTATGAAGTAACACCTCATTGTGGTTTTGGTTTGCATTTCTAGGGTGATTAGTGATGTTGGACATCTCTTCGTATACCTGTTGGCCATTTGTACGTTTGGACAAATGTCTATTGAAGTCCTTTCCGCATTTCTTAATCGGGCTACTTGGTTTTTTGCTGTTGAGTTGTAGGAGTTCCTTATGTATTTTGAATATTAATCACTTATCAAATATATGGTTTGCAAATACTTTCTCTCATTCCATAGTTTGTTTTTTCACTCTGGTGATTGTTTCTTTTGCTGTGCAGCTTTTTAGTTTGATGGCGTCTCATGTGTCTATGTTTGTTTTTGTCGACTATGCTTTTGGGGTCGCATGCAAGAAATCAATGCCAACATCAGTGTCAAAAAACTTTTTTTCTATGTTTTCTTTTAAACATTTTCATTTCAGGTCTCAAGTTTAAGTCTTCAATTGATTTTGAGTTGATTTGTGTGTATGGCGGGAGATAAGGATCCGATTTCATTCTTTTGCATGTGAATATTCAGTTTTTCGATACTGTTCATTGAAGACTCTGCTTTTCCCATTGGTATTCTTGGTGCCCTTGTTGAAGACCAGTTGAGCATATATGTGTGGTTTTATTTCTGGACTCTCTATTCAGTTCCATTGGTCTATATGTCTGCTTTTTATGTGCAGTAAAATACTTTGCAGCTTTAATAAAGCAGAAAATTCTGCCATTTGCAATAACATGAAGGAACCTGGAGTACATTCATCAAGTGAAACAATTGAGAGCCAGAAAACAAATACTAAATGATACCACTTATGTGAGGAATCGAAAATTGTCAAACTCATAGAAGCAGAGCATGAAATGGTGGTTGTCAGGGGTTGGGGGGAATGTGGAGTTATTAGTCAAAGGGCACAAAGTTTCAGCTATGCAAGATGCCTGAGACCTAGACATCGACTCTATAGCACAGTAATTATAGTTAACAATACTGTATTGTATACTAAAATATTTGTTACAAGGGTAGATCTTATGTTAAGTGTCATCACAAAAAAATAGTAATATTAAATAAAGGCAGTCTTGGGCATGATGACTCATGACTATAATCCCAGCACTTTGGGAGGCTGAGGTGGGGGATCACCTGAGGTCAGGAGTTTAAGATCAGCCTGGCCAACCGGGTGAAACCCCGTCTCTACTAATAATATAAAAATTATCCAGGCGTGGTGGTGTATGCCAGTAATCCCAGCTACTCAGGAGGCTGAGCCAGGAGAATTGCTTGAACCCGGGAGGCAGGGGTGGCAGTGAGCCGAGATGGTAAGCTCCATCTCAATAAATAAATAAATAAATAAATAAATAAATAAATAAACAAACTTTGGGAGGTAATGGATATGCTTATTGCATAGATTGTGGTGATAGTTTAATGAGTGTCTACTTTTCCCCAAGCTAATCACGTTGTGTTCATTAAATATGTACAGCATTTTGTTTGTCAATCATACATCAATATAGTTGTTTGAAAAAGGAAACAAAACAATTAATCTTTAAGCTGACCATCAAGTTCCCAAATTCATTTCCCTATTGGAAATTATCTCAATTAATTAACTAAAGAGTTAGCAGACTAAGAAGAAAAGCTACTCAATGTTAGCTGGAGCTGTTTTCTTGGAAAACAGTTAAACCGTTTCTATCTAATGAAGGGAATCGTCTTGATCTTAACCATATCATTTTTTCCCTCGCTCTCTCTCTTAGGGTTTCACACTTGTTCTCCGGTTATCTTTTATGGTCCAGGATCAAGGGCCAATTTTCAGGACAATGTTCCATGTCATGACCCAGCCACCACCACCACCACCACCACCACCACCACCACCACCTTGTCCTGAAATCAGAGTAGTTCAGGTCACCCTAGTTAATTGATTTGATGAATATCTTTGCATTGCTAAAATGTAATCAGTGCCTGGCATTTAGCAGGTGAAACCTAGAGGTTAGCCGAGTTCTTCCCAGTGGAGTTGTATTTAAATCAGATTCAGCCTCCCATTACATGGCCTGGGAGGATATATACTTCAAACCAAAGCTCTCCAGGAATTTTTCTTGTTATAAGGGGAATAGTTCACCTGCCTGGCTTCTGTAGCCACAGATGCGCTCTCAGTTTTTATCCTGTGCTCTTATAGGGCAAACCCCTGCCTTCTCATCAGTCTCTACCAGAAGTTATTCAAGTTAAACGTCTTATTGTTTTCCTACTTTAATTGAAGATATGGACGGTGACAAAATGGGTTTCTTTGCACACCCACCATAGCCACTTGTAACTACAAAGGTGTTCTTCTCTTTGTTCTTTTTCTTACTCCAGATCAAGTAAGTTTCTATCTTCATTTTATTATTATCTTGTCTGGAAAATTGGTACTAGCTAATAACTACATTTTAAAGTGCTATCTGTCAAGGCATAGAAGAAAGATTATGTAGTATTCTGGATAATAGCATAGACTTGGATCCAGATTGTTTGGATTTAAGTCCAGACTCTGTCATTTACTTGCTGTGTGACCTTGGGCAGACTGCTTAACCTCTCTGTGTCTCACCTGTAATGCAACTTCAGGGGTTGCCAGGAAGATGAAATGGATTAATGTACATATAATGCATATGATAGTGTCTGGCTTACAATAAGTGCCACAAAATTATTTACTATTATTACTGCTATTGACATGAAAAGACTTATTAAAGTGTCTTCCAAACTCAAATAGTTTAATTAAAAGGGAATGCAAACTGCTAAGAAAATATTTTTTCTGAATGTCAAATATAGAAATTCAAAACATACCTAATGAGTAACTAGTTATTACTAACTGGCTTATAATATGTCTTGATTGAAAATGATGAGACATCTGCCATTAGACAGTTTTAAGATATTTGTGAACCGACACTGATGAGATTTCATCTCATTTCATCATTTATGGTGTATTATCTCATTTATTCGTGGGGGGTGTGTATGTGTGTGTTATATGTAACCAAACGCATTTTTCTCTAGAGTGCATTTACCTGAATATATCTTCCCTGCATATTTTTCTTTTTATGTTGATTACAACCGTGCAAGTACTTAGGACATGTGCTAACCTTCACTAGAACCACATAGACACTGATATTAATAATGTATCCACAGTCACAAATGCACATTGGGCTGTGGGCAAACGTATTTCCAAGAGACTCCACGTCTAATTTTTTGTTGTTGTTTTGTTTTGTTTTTTTGAGATGGAGTCTCACTCCCGTCGCAAAGGCTGGAGTGCAGTGGCACAATCTCAGCTCACTGCAACCTCCACCTCCTGTGTTCAAGTGATTCTCCTTCCTCAGCCTCTCAAGTAGCTGGGATTACAGGCATGCACCACCACACCTGGCTAATTGTTGTAAGTTTAGTAGAGACGGGGTTTCGCCATGTTGGACGGGCTGGTCTTGAACTCCTGACCTCAGGTGATCCACTCGCCTTGGCCTCCAAAAGTGCTAGGATTACAGGCAGGAGTCACCGCGCCCAGCCTTCATGTCTAATTTTTAAAATAAGATCATGCTTCTAGCCAGTTCCTGTCTTTTGTCTATGACTCTAAG
This sequence comes from Macaca thibetana thibetana, assembly GCF_024542745.1. Taxonomy (NCBI): domain Eukaryota; kingdom Metazoa; phylum Chordata; class Mammalia; order Primates; family Cercopithecidae; genus Macaca; species Macaca thibetana. Next base: position 9,192,576 of record NC_065586.1, read on the forward strand.
AAAGGAATATTAAGCATGTTACAAAGAATAGAATGTGTTTTACCCATTGAATAATGCTATGGGAGTATGTAACAGAGAATATAAGTTTGGTATAATTTTTAATAGGACTATTAAAATCATTTAAAGTACAATTTTATCTTATTAAAATCTCAAAATACATACTTTATCAAAATAAAAAAATAAACTTTCTTTGACTCAGCAATCAAGTATAGTGAAATCTTTATGCAAAGTGATCTTCATTGCAGCTTTGATTATAAGAGCAAAAGGAAATGTTATGTAGCTATTCAGAAGAATGTAACGGATCTGTAGAAAGTAACATGGAGATTTACTGATAATATTCTAAGCAAAAATGATTTTTTCAGAACAGCATGTACAGTATTATTTTATAGTTTTAAAAAGAATAAAAAGTATGTAAATTACACATGAATATTTATGTAGGGGAGTGAGGGAGGGTAAGCATCTGTGCGAAGGTTCATGCCTAACCTTTAAACATAGAGACTATCCAGAAATGGGTTAACTATAGAAGGGAGGGGAAGTAGAAAACTTTACATTTTTTGTTAACATGCTTTACAGTATTTGATTTTTCAAAAATAAGCATGTATTAATTTTATAATCAAACATAAAGGTTCAAGCACACACTATGTTAAATGTGTTCGATACATCCAGTGTGCAGGATTATAATGCTTGCTCAGACTAACTTGTTTCACTTGGCTACCTATGACCAGCGTAAGGTCATCGCTAGGCGAAAACACTGTAATTTCTAGAAACAAATATTACGTTCTACATACAACAAAAAATGTAAGTCATAGCATTTTGGAGATAATGCTGAATCTCATCAGGCACAGTCAACCAAAACCAGGTTCATTTCATTCTCAGAATTTCATCTACATTTGCCAGAGATTTTAAATTGAATAACGGACTGACTGTGTGTGAATGCAATGCATGCATTTCTTTTATATTTCTGAAATAGCAATACAGGCTGGGGAGACCCCAGCGGGGGTGCAGGGGAGCTGGGGGTCTGGGCGACAGCAAAGGAATGGTGTTGTGTGAGATAGGGACTTAATGAGATAAGGGAATATGTATTTTTGTGAGGGGAAAAAACTTCATAACATTTTTCATATGAAACATACACAAGAATAATGGAATAGATTATATCTTATGAAATGTGGCCTACAGTAAGTTACTGTTGCATGTCTTCCTTCCATAGAAATAGAATGAATTGGAGACATTCACTTATAATGAAAATTGTCTGTATTTTTCTCAATTGAGAGAGTTCATTGAGACTTCATAGAATAGTTTTATTACATATTACATAGGAAGGAAAAAACACAATTTTTTTGTTCCAATAACAACCTTTTATCTGGCTTGACAATGCACTTCCACGGCAGCTGGATCAAAAAAAGAAGCTGCTGCAATTCAGAGTGAAAGTGGAGTTTCTTTTCGAAGTGGTCTTCAACAGCTTTCAGCAAACGAAGGAAGGGCATATCTTTTCGGGGAAAATGAAGCACCCCTTTCTTTGGCCCAAATGATGGTGAAGTTTCTTTTGTTTATTGGTGTTTTTTTTTTCTTTCGGTTTTTGTTTGCTTGTTTTTTTCTTTTTTTTTCCTAACTGTTCGTTAAAAAGAAGAAAATGAGAGAGAGGAAAAAAATGTGAACATTATGCTATTTAGTGGTCACGCTCTAGAGGTTTCAAAAAATTGCCATCAGCAGATGCATCGAGATATGACAGGGTTGCACTTTAACTAGTTTCCTGTCATACCAAGAATTCTGGAATCTTGTATTTTATTGCAAGCTGTCTGTCATCTCACCCACATTTTCAAGGTGACCTCGAGTCTCCTAGGTGCTCCTCAAACAATTCTCGTGTTTCTAGATTTGAGCTCTTCTAAACACCTCTGAGTATGACCTGAAAAAGTTATTTCTCCATCAAATCTGACAACTTCTCCTAGGACTGTCCTGTTTAAACATTACAAAATGACAGTATTTCCACTAAAACCACCTCTTTAACCGATGTTCGAACTTGGACATGGATTCCCCTTTTGTAGCATGGACGTATAGTAGATACCAGTGTGTCTGCATGCTTCTGTTTGTTGCTAAGGTTCGTAGGGCATGTTCTCTTTTCCAATATTTTTTCCTGAAATACGTTTTGTGATTTTTGTCATTGCTCCTTTGTCCAGGGCTTCTTTAGGACAATTGTTTAAAATCTAAGCAATTAAGGCCTGACATTTTGGCTCACGCCTATAATCCCAGCACTTTGGGAAGCCAAGGTGGGTGGATCACTTGAGGTCAGGAGTTCGAGACTAGCCTGGCCAACATGGTGAAATCTGATCTCTACTAAAAATACAAAAATTAGCCAGGCATGGTGCAGGATGCGTGAAATCCCAGGTTCTTGAGAGGCTGAGGCAGGAGAGTCACTTGAACCCAAGAGGCAGAGGTTGCAGTGAGCCAAGATCACACCACTGCACTCCAGGCTGGGCAACAGAGCAAGACTCAATCTCAAATGATAATAATAACAATAACAATAATAATAATAGTATCTAAGCAGCTAAGAAGTTTTCATTTATTTTTGTTATTTATTTCTGATATCTGGGATTTCATTCAGATCATGTGGGTGGTACATTTGTACATTTTTAGAATTTATTGAAGTTATCTTTGAACCTAAGCCTATGAGAAACTCTTGCAAATCTCCCATTGCTCTAAAAAAATACAAACTCCTTTGGTTGTAAGTTTTATATGTAAATACGTATTATATCAAGCTTGTTGATGATATTATTTAAATCTTATTTGACCTTACTTATGTTTTTTAATCTGCTTATTAATAAAGAAACACATTGAAGCCTCTTCTATTATTATTATTATTATTTTCTTAAATTTTTAAGGATACACATGCAGGATGTGCGGGTTTGTTACATGGGTACATGTGTGCTATGGTGGTTTGCTGCACAGATCATCCCATCACCTAGGTATTAAGCCCAGCATTCATTAGCTATTGTTTCAGATGCTCTCCCTCCTCCAGCACACTCCAGACAGACCCTAGTGTGTCTTGTTCCCCACCATGTGTCCATGTGTTCTCATCATTCAGTCCCACTTATAAGTGTGAACATGTGGTGTTTGGTTTTCTATTCCTGTGTTAGTTTGCTGAGGATAAGGGCTCCTATGTCCATCCATGTCCCTGCAAAGGACATGATGTCATTCCTTTTCATGGCTGCATAGTATTCCATGGTATAGATGTCCCACGTTTTATTTATCCAGTGTATCATTTTAGAGTTAAATTCTCCATCAATCTCAAGATGATTTCCATATCTAGTTTGCTTTATGTTGTTTGATACTTAAAAGTTTGTGCCATTTAGTGACTTTGTGGTCATGGTGAGTGGTAGTGATTATTATATGTGATGATTGTCTTGGTCCTGCTTGATGCTTTCGGGCATACATTCTGCCACCGGACTTTTAATTTTCTGCCACTGCATGAGTCTTTTTATTTATGTTAGCTAATATAACCTATTCCAATCCTTACGTAAAAATTTGGGGGTCTGGGACTTGAACTGCAGATAAGTGGCTTAATTATAACCTTGGTTCGTGACACACTGACATTACCCATTCTAAAGCAAAACAAAACAAACAGCACCCAAAAAAGCCTTACTAAAGCAATAAGAACCAGCAAAACTACCCAATGATCCCCCAGATGCTGAGTTCACTTTCCTTTTCTCACACTCCTCTTTCTCCTGCCTTATTCTTCATGGTTCTTCTCCATGCTGCTTCTCTCTCCCCCAGTGATTTCCATCGCTTTTGTCTCTCTGTGTTTTTGCCTTGTGTTGTGAGGATTTATTTTACTTTCTCTTGTAGGCCACCAACTTGACTATGATCTTGTATCAGTTCCTCTATTACACTTTTAAATTTTTTAATTTCTTTTTACCTTTCCAAGAGGTTTTGGCTTTGGTTTTGGTTTTGCATGTGATCTAAGTCTATCCACTTGAGCTGTCTCATTTCTGGTTTTCTTGGTCAGAAGTATCAGACTCTTCAATTCATTCTCCTTCAGTGGGATCTACCAGCTGCCCCAGGTGACAGAGACCCTTGCGTATGGTGCTGTTTTCCTTTGTCTATTCACTGTTTCCTGCTCCTCCACCATCCGCAGACATCAGGTTGCTTGTGTTTCCAGGAAGGGGTAGAAAGTGAACAGTTCTGTTCTCTGTAGGCTGATGAAGCACTTCCTGGTGAAACATTTCTGCTGTTGGAATGAAGTTCCCAGTTTCCCCTAGATCAAGGCTGTGCCTTCTGCTTTTTTGTTTTTATTTTTATTTTAAAGGTAGAGGTCAGTTTACCACTCTAGTTTTTCTGTAGCTCCGTGGAGATTAAGATGATCCTAGAACCACCCCCAGGACAGAACACAACTACTGGACACATGAGGCCTTTACCTAAGGACACCAGAGATTCTGTAGGTAGCCATCAAATCCCACAGAGGGAAGCCCTCTTGCTGCCCAGGGTGATTCGCCAAAAGGCTGGTTGAAAAGATCAGTGTTCCTAGGAAGATCACGCAAAACCTGAGAGCTTAGTTGGGAAGGCTAATGACAGTCTGTTTTCATGACACAAAGGAAAATATTACTAAATAATACTATGGCCTTCCTCTCATGCCAACTCAGAAGGCATTTTCACTCCCATCTCCAGGCCTTTCCAGATCTGGCCTCCTATGAATACAAACTCTCTTTATATTTTATCTCTGACTTATAATGCAAGCTCCTTAAGGTCAAGAGTGTTTTATCTTTGACTATGTTATGTACAAGACTAATCACAGAGCTAGAGCTAATTGGTGGTTTTATATCATCATGACCATTACTATATTAAGCATAGGTGTATATTAACCTGACATTTCTAATTTATAGGCTAGATAACAGAGAACATTTGCTCATTTCATAAAAGTGGTTTTCCCAGGGCTTATTAAATCTCACATTCTCAAAAATATTTTATCAATGTAGCATAAGACTTTTCAAGAACACACATAATTTTGTAAATTGGCAAATGCAATCTAAACTGGATTTTTAAAAAGAAAAGCTTTCATTGTGGGATTCCCGTCTATGATTGAAATCTCCCAGCGTATGTTCAAACAGATTGCATCTCATGGGGTCTCTTGAGTATTCTCCCATCTTTATGATTTAATGGAGTGAGAAAGTTCTCCCACAAACATCCAGCACTCTAGGCCTGTAGTCTGATCTCATGCTCCAATCTGCATCCTTTCTTTGCTCTATTAATTGAAATTAAAATAAAACATGCTCTTTACTAGTGCTGATCTTAAAAAATTACAAATTGATAAACTATTTGTAAAAATTCATTTTAATCAAATTATGTATTACTCTCTCAGCAAAATCCTTTTTTTAAAAAAAATGTTTTATCTTCATCTCAGGGTTTCCTAGAGTCCTTCTTTTGGTCCCACTGTCATAGAAATTTTAGATTCTTTTTCACTGGATGCAGATATCTCATTCAAGTTGTTTTTGTTTGGTTTTAGTTGGTTTGGTTTGGTTTGATTATTTACATCATAGCAGATGTCTGACACTTGATCAAATGTCAGACACCTTTTATTGCAAGAAGCACCATTATATGGTGTTACTAAGCATGAAAAATTACTGTCAATTAAACTGTGAGACATCACTAAGATGGGCCCTGATTTCAAAGATGTTAAAATGTGGAAGTATAAGTGGTATACAAGTGATGAAATATGGAAATAAGTATTTTTTGGCTTGTGACGCAGAAACAAAGAACTCTTTTTTTTTTTTTTTTTCCTAGATGGAGTCTCTCTCTGTCACCCAGGCTGGAGTGCAGTGGCACAATCTTGGCTCACTGCAACCTCCGCCTCCCAGGTTCAAGCAATTCTCTGCCTCAGCCTCCCAAGTAGCTGGGATTACAGGTCCCCGCCACCATGCCTGGCTAATCATTTTTGTATTCTTAGTGGAGACGGGGTTTCACCATCTTGGCCAGACTGGTCTTGAACTCCTGACCTTGTGATCCCCCAACCTTGGCCTCCAAAAGTGCTGAGATTATAGGCGTGAGCCACTGTTACTGGCCCAAAGAACTCCGTTTATGTTTGCAGAGGACCGAGCAGTTTGATCCCTGCCACTTTCCTTTTCAACCTTTCTGAATTTCTAGGGTAGCCTTATCACAACAGGGAGCACATAGCAATGCCTATTCCCACCACCTGTGGGTCCTAGTAAATCTGGTTCCCTGAAACAGGGCTAATCCTGGCAATGTCCTTACAAGTCACCATTTTCCCGTATTGACCACAATGGTGGATCTTTCTTGAAGACTCTATTTTCCTATCTGGCCTGACAGTCCCTCACTGAACCTGAAAACTGTGCAAAGCCTAACTGGGCTTGATGGAAGACCTGATATTCTGTGGGGTTCTTTCTAGTTCTTTCCGTGTGGCAACTGGGAAGAATCCAGTCCCTTGTATTCACCTATGCTGTTCTTAAGAGAACCATTTGTTGCCCCAGTCTTTCGATTTCCTACTTTCCTCCTCCTCAGACATAAGTGCCTACTGTAATCAAGGCTGTGACCACTGTCTCCTCTGGAGATACACTTACCTGCTGGATTTCCCCATCAGGGATCAACTCTTCTTGATAGGGGTACTTGGATCTTGCAATACTCCCCAAAGTGCTGGGCTGTGTATTTCTGGAATTCTTTTAAGAGATGGAGTCTTGGTATGTTGCCCAGGCTGGACTTGGACTCCTGGCCTCAAGCCATCCTTCTACCTCAACATCCCAAGTAGTTGGGATTACAGGTGTAATCCCATGCCCAGCTTGCAGTTCTAGATTTAAAACGAGTTGGCTGTTTTGATGATCTGGAGCTACAATGATCAGCATAACCACAATAATGTCTCTCCCAGACCCATCCACACAAGGTACTAAACTAGCATCCAAAACTCAACGTAAATAAGATAAATAAATAACTCATTTTTCCCACACATTTTCAGACTCTAGGGCCATAATCTCCTCTAGTTAATGTTGTAATGCTTTATATTCAGAACTCAGTTGCCACCACTGATTTTGGCTTAGATTGAGGTGGTGCATGGGTGTCATTGTAATCCCCAGCTGAATTTGTCGGTGTCCCTTCTTCCTGCCTTCTGCCCTGGCCTATGAACTACTGCTGGGACAACGCTTTTCTCTGGGCCTCTGTGAGAAAAGGGAGGAAAAGGAAAAGAAAGACAGAGCTATGAGAGCAACCATTCCTTTGCTTCTTGAACCAGACTTCGTAGAATGGAAAATGGGGTGAACACAGTTTTGTCCAAATGAAGTCTGTCACTCTCATTTGGAGTCCATAACACAGAGTAGAAGAAAGGCTTGATAAGGCATTTAAAAACCTTGTTTAAAACTGGTAGTTGGTCTGCTTATTTCTCTGATACTCAATTACCTCATTGTAAACTAGGGAAGACTGTCTTTCCTGTGTGGACCATTCTAGCACGAGGAAGGATGCAAATAAAAATGACATCATCGATGCAGAAGAATGCTGTGAACTTTAAGACATTACACACCTGTAAAGGAAAGTAATTCATCATTCGAATAAAACTGATCTTGTCACATATTGTTTATTCTCCACCCCCCTTTCTTTCTACCCTGGACCCGACACTCTGAACATTGCTGCCAGCTTTGGTGACCTTGCCTCTGGGTGAAGGTGCCTGCATACATGCTGTATTCACAGACTGAACAGTTGTCCCTGAGGGGCTGGATTTAAGTTAGAAAGAGATATAAAAAATGGCGGAAATGCCTGAATGTAGAAGGCAAGCGTGAAGCTTCTGCATCTATTTGACTTGAGATTAAATGGGGTGCTATTGATCTATATACCTTCCCTCGCGACACTTAATTTTGAAATGCACTTCAAATCTCATGCTATTCTACAACCTGAACAACAAAACTATGCTATTTGTAAACAAAGCATTTCACATGTAAGAACCAGGCCCATTGTACATTTTTTTTTTTCATTTTATCCACGTTTTTGCATAAAATCTATTCGTATGCCCACTTTTCAGACTGTTTCATTGCATGATATTTAAGCAATGGTCAATCCTATTTATGTTACATTTATAGGGATCCTTGAATTTCCAAAAGTAAAGAGGAGAATCTGCTGTTTAGCTAAGAAATCTGTTCAACTTAATACAGATTGTGTACCTTCTCTTAAATCCCAGACTGAGCTCTTCTTTTCCAGTTCTTCAGAAACGAAGAAGCCCTTATTTCTGACAAATTTATGGATACAGTGCATCTCTCTATCATTAAAGGCAAACAACATCTTTTGGATATAATGGGAATATGAGTCATCACCCTAAAATCTGATCTGGTCCTAATTCAATTAAATCATTACATTCTTGTCTTTCACTGATTTTCTTTCCTACAGAAAGCCATGCAATGAATGTGTTAAATGGCTATTTTTAAATAGTATGTGCATTCAAAGAAGGGCAAAACACACACACACCATTTAATGCTAAAAAGGGAAATAAATTGCTGCTTTTTTTTTTTTTTTTAACAAATGGCTGGGAGGGTTATAATGTATTAGTTTTTTTTCTTTTTTCCAGAGGTAATCTTAGATGTGGAGTGAATGAAGTGAAGTCTGTTATCAATCCATAACATCTGCCGCAGTGTCAAGCGATGAAATGGGTGACTCCGGAGCCCAAGACAGCTGGGACGGCTTTCTTAATGCAGGAGGGTATTGTGCAAACAAACAGGCCCTGATACGGTCTATGGTTGTCACAATTATTCAGGCTGGTGATACATCTTCCCGTATTAGCTGCTTGGGCAGCCCTATTTCTTTTAAAAGTAAACTACTGTATAACAATCACCATCCTGGCCTGTAAGTCAGTGAGCACAAATAGAACAAATACCCCGAAATAAAAATAAATATAAATTAAAATTTATCGCCAGAGCAATAAACTGCAAAACAGATGCAGGATGAAACAAAACAAGACAAAACACCTGGGGGAGAGGCTGTGGAGAGAATGAGCAAACACAAATCCCAAACCTTACTCACAACAAAACAAAACTCTGAATGAGGAGCAATTTTCCTTACACTTTACAGTGTTAGGGGTTCAAGTGTCTTTCAGGCTAAAAATAAAAACACTGTTTGGGGCATCTAATTTTAATTCATTCTTCTTTTGAGGTTTGTGACCAGCATTGTGGGAATGGTAATTAAAAATGAGGAGGCCTAAGTATTAAGCGTGAGCAAAGGTTCTCTAAAATGAGGAAATGAACTAATTCAGTAATATATGTACATAAATCTGTAGCTAAAGGAGACGCTGAATTTAATTACAAATAGAATCTTGGTTTCATCTAGCTTTCTAGAAGACACGGAAATGTTCTGATTCTAGTTTGTAAATTTGTCTTTCTCACACATCAGGAGCCTGGATTTCCAGTTGAAATACAACACAGTGCATTCTCCAATGTATAGCCTAGCTTTGGGTCAAAATTCTAGAGCCTGCTGCAATAATTACTATGCATTCAAGCTCTCTGCACACTGAGCACTAAGGTTCATTGGAAAGGAGGCTCTTGGGAGGCCTTGAGGCACATCCAATCACACCTAATAATTGTGCAGATATGAAAAATAACATCAGAGAAGTAAAGATTTTTCTAGGAGGCCATTTAGGTTTTGCTCTGTGCTTTATTCTATCATATTAGGCTACCTTATTCTCTGTTACCTGCATATCTATGGTAGTATTAAAAGTAAGCCATTTTCAGTTTGTGTTAACAAGATGGATATCTGAAAACCAAATACAACTGGAAAATTCAATCGAAGTTACTGAAGCTTGACTGGGATATATTGATTCTTAAAACTTGAGATAATAAACTCTAAATATCCATTGAAATATTTTTATTTTTAATTTTATGAGGTGTGTACTGGTATAAATTTTGAAATACACATATTTTAGTGTATATACATTCTTGATTAAGTCAAGCCCAAGTGCCAGAAAAGCTCAAAAATACACAAATCAGTGTTTCTGTAAAGAGGATTTATATCTTATTCATCATTGTATTTTTCTCAACATGTCACACAATGCTCACAAATAACAGATAGTTGTTAAACGCTGTTTCAACTTAAGTATCTTTGTTGCCTTTATGTAAGCAAAAATAAGCTGAGTTTCTTACAAATCACATGTCAACATAGTGGAATATTTCCTCTCTGATAATGGGACATCATTGCTTAGTCACTCATTCATTGATTTGAGAAGTGTTTGTTGAGCATTCTTGTCTGGTCTATTCAGTTCTCCACATTAAAGATAAAACAGATAATCAGTGAACAAGGAAGAAATAGCACCACCTTCAAGAAGCTTACAGTCTTTCAGAAAAGAATGACGTTGAGCTAGTCATTCTAAGTATTATCTAGGAGAAATTTAGGCAGCCACATCTGTATGTAGAAGGAAACTCAGCCTGGTTTGGGAGGCAGTGCTATGAAGCCATAGGCCAATGCTCCAAGAAACTACTTGCATTTCAGTTAAGGTGCACAGGCCAATTCTCCAAAGCACTTGCATTTAAGCTAAGGTGCCATAAAACCTTTCGAGGTAAGAAATGGGAAAAAATAGACCACACCTAGATATTAATGCTGCCTGGCCTCTTTTTTCATTGAGGAAAGAAAAGTCAAATTAATGCCCAGTTTCAAGTAACAAATATATTTCTGGTTTTGGAAAGAGAGCGTGGGGTTTGGTCACATACAAAAAAAAAAAAAAAAAAGTCAAGGAAGAAATCACCTGCAGCACCTGTTTTGAAGAATGTCAAAGTAGGGGAAGTTGGGGTTAGATATGTGGAGTCAGAAGGATAAAGTCCTAGACAAAGAGAAAGGCATGGACATCAGCAAGAAAAAGCATAGGGAGTTCACAAAACGTGTAGGGCTGATCTCCAGCCAGGAGCACACATTTGTTTTTTAGTGTCCGGTGTCTATTCTGATTGGTTCAAAGAGACTTTGCTGAAGTGATGTATTTCCTGGGGAGGCACCCCAGTTCCACTGATGCTTCTCCTTTCCAAAACACTTACTTAATTCTTCTCATAGCACTTTCATTTGTATAACAGATGTTGTAATTTACTCACTGATTGTCCTATTTACTCTCTGTATTTTCCCATCGGAATAAAAGTAAAGGAAGAATCTGCATATGTTTAATGTGTTGATGTATTCTGAGCTTCTGGACAGTCCCTGACTTACAGTAGCTACTATAAAAATATATTGAATTGAACCTAGGGGACGTGACATGTTTTGCTCCATAATTCAGTGGTCCATTGCTGTTGTCCACCAGGTCAGTCTGGCTTGCTGTAGGGTATAGATTTCAGCTGGTGGAAGGTACAGCTTTTCCTAAAGCCCTGGGCTGGAAATGGTACAAGTCCTTTGCCTTCAAATTTTGTCGTCAATAACTCAATCACATAACTACACTTAACTGCAAGTTAGGATAGAAAATGCAAAAACCACCAGGTGTGGTGGCTCACATTGGTAATCCCAGCTCGTAGGGAGGCAGAGGTGGGAGAATAGCTTGAGTCCAGGAATCCGAGACTTGCCTGGGCAATACAGCAAGACCTTATCCTTCACAAAAAGGCAAAAGAAAGAAAGAAAGAAAGAAAAAGTGTAGCTCCCCTCCAACCCCCCCACCACTTTAAAAAAGAAAAAAGAAAGAAAATGCAAAAACCACATACCCCCAAAGAAAGGAGAGTGTATTTTGATGGACAATTGAGAGTTTCTCCTACTTTGACCACACAACCAAATCACTGAAGGGAAGGTCTCTTCTTCAAAGTGTTACTGCTTCTTTCAACCAAGGCAGAGGTGTTTGTGAGAAAAAAAATCAAGTGCATTCCTTTGCCAATATTAGAGTAAAACTGAAGGCATTATCCGTCAATATTTTGTAAGTATTACAGAAGTAAAACTATGGAAGAGTAGCACATTGTCCTCGTTAAAATATTTCAATAATTATATGCTATATATTTAACTAAGCATTAAATACCTCAAATATATTTGTATTGTCAGGAGGTCAATCATCAATCAATAATAAATTATGCAACTTAATTAAATTAATTTTAAATCTGATTAGCCTAAATTAATGTTAATGATTAAAAATTACAAATGTGGAAAGAATGTATTTAGAAATTTACATGAAAAAATTTAAAACCTAATTTCTTTTTCATTGATTCAGTAAAGTTCCCATCATCTCATTTATGTAAATTAGTATTTTAACTACACTTATCTTTTTAGTTTACAACGCTAACAATCAAATTGTTACAATTTATACGTCCAGAACAGCTAACAGAGCATTTCTTGCCCTCTTAGAATATGAAGGGGATTCCTACTTAATGAGTGACAAATATGTCTCAGTAAATCATATGCATGTTGATTTTCCAAATAGCATGTGAGAGACGCTTTGGATCTAGGTTGGTCTAAATCCAAAACCAAAGGAAACTGTTCTAAAGAGGTCCACGATTTATTAATTCATTTAGTCATATTACTTATTAGACACCCATGTATAAATGTCTAAGTGTTGAGGGGCAGAAACCTTGTCTGTCTTGTTAGCAATGATGGTCTCAGTGCCTTAAACATTGCTAACAGGATTATGCATTAAAAAAAACTTTGTTGAATGAATGAATGAGTGAATGCATGCTTAATGGTTGAAAATTTACTGTGGTCAAATCGTTGTGCTGGCTCCTCATAATACTGTGCTTGGGATAAAACCTCGAGGATATTGTATGAGGTCCCTTAAGTCTTTCTCTCTGTCTCTGTCTCTGTCTCTCTCTCTTTTATTTATTTGAATCCTATACTCCTCCTATGACAAATCTGATATTTTTGGAAAAAAAACACCATTTTTCAGGATCTAAATATTCAGGAAGTTCCTCTGGTATTTGTAATTCCTTAATGGCGCAATATTTTCTAGAACACTAGAAATGGTGCAATGTTTTCTAGACCACTATTTATTTACATAACGAAATCATTGCATATAGCTCATTTAAAAATACCTTTTCAGAGGGAGGTGATGAAAATGGAATTTGGTACTTCAAGGAATCTCAACTAAATGATTATTTTTTAAAGGCAAACTTCGCCTTTTGCATTCGTATTTGCATCATTCAATTTCTATATCTGAAAATGCATTCAAAGACTTGAGAAGAGATGCCTTGGTCTGCTGTTTTTCAAACTATGATTGAGAATCAACAGAGCGGCTAAATCAATTGTGTAGGTAAAAACTAGGTTTTGCAATGAAAGACAATATATTAGAATAAAATGAAATGAAATGAACAATATCAAACTACGCTGCTCAACAAAGGTATAAGTCTTGTTTTATAAAACATTTTTATGTGTGAAGGTGTATGTTGTCAAGATATAATCTTCATGTTTACAAACAGAATAATTTGAAATATATCCCTTATGTAGGCATTGATAATTGATGGTAGTTTAGGAGAATAATTATCTTTCTTCTAAAAGGTCAGGATCCTAGTGTTATGGTCTATGGAGGTCAATGACTTGGCAAAGATCTCTTTCTGGTGTGCAGTGGTAATGGAAGCCACAGTGTAACTGACATTCTTCAAAATAGCTCCTGCAGATGATTTCCTCCTTGACTGTTTTTCATATGTGACCAAACCCAACACTCTCTTTCCAAAACCAGAAACATATTTTTTTACTTGAAACTGGGCATAAATTTGGCTTTTCTTTCCTCAATGAAAAAGGAGGCCAGACAGCATCAGTATCTTGGGATGGTCTATTTTTTTCCCCATTTGTTACCCTCAAAAGGTTTTATGGCACCGTCTACATTGGTTGCCCTTCTAGCCTCTCATCATAGACACCTTTGTCAACATCAATGACTGATTATTCAGGCCATTTAGAATTGGCTGGAATTTGCCAAACTGGGTTTCAAATACAGGTCAAAAATCTATGCACGGCCAAACAAGGCTCTTCCATTTATATTCCATTCTTGACTTTTTAGTCAGTTTTGGCCAAAAAGAAAAATTGCTTTAACCATACTCTTATTTTTTCTGAATCTACCTGGGGCTTGATATGAATGATGTCTATTTATAAAGTTAGTTCATGGTGTAAAAGAAATGAGATTTCTCCTTCTCTTTCACAATACGGCTACTTACCCTTATATTTCATTGCTGGACATAATTATTACATCATTTAGGTCTTAATGCAGTGCCTATGTTGCTAAATTGTGATAGCAAGCCGCTGATAAAGTCCTTTGATTAGTCACAGACAGCTTCTGTAGATGTCAGCTTGTATTCACCACTGGTGCCTTTAAGCAATTCAGTTCTTCAGTAACTTTGTATACTCCCTCAGTTAATTACCGGCTCATACAACCTGGGGACTCACTTGAGCTGATGGATGTCAGTACCCTCTCAGGATACTAAACAGATGACTCCACAAATTCTGAAGCTGCTTGAGGTGATGCTAGCAGATGTATCTATAGCTATTTTCTAATTTGCACTAGGAAATCCACAGAACCACATATGTTGACTTGAGGGGTCCTAAACTCTCTTAAACCAAAAACTTTGCCCCCCACCAGTGCAACATGGTTACCACTGTAACTCTATTAGAGAGTTACTTCTATGAGTTAGGTATTTATTCCCTAGTTAGCACACAATAAAATGGAATTATTTGAAAAAGTGTTAACAATTTATAAAGCATTATCATCTCAAGAAGAAGGTACTTGTTTTCTTATCTCCGAGAAGGAAGTCCAGCAGTGGCTTAATGGAATAAGAATGTGTTTTTAGGGAAAAAAAAAAAGATGGCTTTGGCTCCAGTCCTAGAGATGCAACTTTCTGGCTAGGGTACAGGTAACATCACCTGGACCTTCTGTTGATCAGGGAATAGTAAATCTGTTTGTCCTAGTCACCTTGCAAACAGGACAGTGGTATGAAATAAGGAAATCAGGACAGTTGCAGAAATGGACGTTACATGATGACCAAGAAAACAGTCTCCGAACCAGAAATGCCTGGGTTCGGGTCCCACCACGCCACTGCTGATGGAGTGACCTGCTTGTTAACTTCTCTGTGCTCAGTCTGCTGATCATTGAAATGGGAATGACAATAGTAACTAACGATACAAAGGTGATAGTAAGGGATAAATGAAGGAATTCTCTGCAAGTCCCTGGGAACAGTGCCCACGACATGGTGTGTGCCACAAAATTGCTAGCGGTTACTAAGCTGGCTTTGAGAGCTGAATGTTTAGAAATATTATAGAAGATCTCGTAACAGCTGGGCCTCAGAGTCCCACATGAAGACGAAACAAACCTCATAAACTTGGATGGAGCAAGTATAAACTACCAAACATGATACAAATAAATGTAAATTTTCCTTTGAAGTAAACATATTTATTTTATTATAATAACTAAATAATAAAAATATATACTTACAGTAAACATTAAAAAATAAGTAACTGACTCAGTTATTTCAATAATGCTGCCATTGAGTGCTCTCTCTCTCTATATATGTGTGTGTATGTGTACATATATATATATGTATTTTTTTTTTGAGATGGAGTTTTGCTCTTATTGCCCAGGCTAGAGTGCAGTGGCAGCAATCTCGGCTCACTGCAACCTCCGCTTTCCGATTTCAAGTGATTCTCCTGCCTCAGCCTCCCAAGAAACTGGGATTACAGGCATCCACCACCACTCCCAGCTATTTTGTTTTGTTTTGTTTTGTATTTTTAGTAGAGACAGGGTTTCACCATGCTGGTCAGGCTGGTCTTGAATTGCTGACCTTGTGATCCACCCGCCTCGGCCTCCCAAAGTGCTGGGATAGGCGTGAGCCACCACTCCTGGCCTGCTCAAAATATTTTCAGAACTCATTTTTTGAATCGTCTTCAGTTTTTGAGCTATCCAAGGAAATCAGCGGTTTTATGTATGTCAAAGAGATATCTGCATTTCCACATTCATCGCAGCATTATTCAGAACAGACAAGATACTGAATCGACCTAAATGTCCATCAGTGAATAAACAGAGAAAGAAAATGTGGTATGCACATATATAATGGAATACTATTTATCCTTAAAAAGAAAGAAATTCTATCATTTGTAACATGAATGAACCTAGAAGATAATACGTTAAATGAAAAAGCCAGACACACAAGGACAAATATTGTATCATCTCACTTATCTGTGGAATTTTAGAAAGTTGAACTCGGTCGGGCACGGTGGCTCATGCCTGTAATCCCAGCACCTTGCGAGGCTGAGGTGGGCAATCACGAGGTCAAGAGTTCAAGACCAGCCTGGCCAATATGGTGAAACCCCGTCTTTACCAAAATTATAAGAAATTAGCCAGGCAGGATGGTGTGCACCTGTAGTCCCAGCTACTCAGGAGGCTGAGGTAGGAGAATTGCTTGAACCCGGCAGGTGGAGGTTGCAGTGAGCCAAGATCCAGTCTGGGTGACAGAGCAAGACTCTGTCTCAAAAAAAAAAAGAAAAAAGAAAGTTGAATTCACTGAAGCAGAGAGTAAAACGATAGTTACCAGGGTCTGTAGGGAGAGAGGCAGGGAGACGGGAGAGATGTGAGTCAAAGGGTACAATGTTATAGTTAGACAGGAGGAAGAAGTTCAAGAGATCTATTGTACAACATGGTGACTATAGCTAACAAAAATATATTGTATACTTGAAAATTGCTAAGAGATTAGATTTTAAACATTCTCATCACAAACAAATAACACTTATGCCAGGTAAAGTGTATGTTACATTGCTTGATTTAGCCATTCCACAATGTATGTATCTGTTAGAACATGTGGTACACCATAAATATATACAATTTTTACTTTCAATTAAAAATAAAAATAAAAGAAAATCAGTGATATAATTTAATGATTATACATTATTTCGTTGTACTTTAAAAAAATTAATCAGTTGTTATTCCTCTTCTGAGCATTTTTAGGTTGGAATTAAGGCTACCAAATTCGTGCTTTTTATTCCAATGGAAACGATGTCTTCTGTCTCCAAAGGATTCATTTCACCCATGATTGAACAGCTTTTCAGTACACGTCCAGATTAAGTAAATACTTTAGGTTTTGGGGTCTGCACTGTCTTGTCTCAAATACTCAACTCCACTGCTACATAGTGAAAGCAGTCAGAGACAATATGTAAATGAATGAGGATGGCTGAGGGCCAATAAAACTTTATTTGCAAAAACAGGTGGTTGGCTGAATTTCGCCACCCAGCTGTAGTTAGCCAACCTCTGATTTAACCTCTCTGATACTGAGGAGATAATCTGTCTAACATTCAGAATGAGCATTAAATGATACAGCTTTATGCCTGACACATTGTCGTCACTCAACAAATGTCTTTCTTCCCTTCTCAGCAGCTGTGGTTTTAGTAGAAATCACATGGGCTTGCATCCGGAAAACTGTTCAAGTTATGGCATGAATTAGCTTTGCAGTTCTCTGAGTTTCAGACCTGTCATCTGAAAAAATCAGGCCAACTTTTATCTCCTTTTGAGCTCATATAAAATTTAAATATGACAAAGTATGCAAAATTTATGCCACAGAGAAGGTACCAAAGATCATCTGTTACAAACTCTCTCTGGGGATTTCCATTTCAAAGTGTTGTCAGAAACCTTGAAACCCAAAGGGGCAGATAAATCACTCATTATTTCTCATCAACAGTAGCAGATTTTGGAATTCTCAATGGTGTTTTTGGTAGAAATCAGGCTCCATGAGAATATACATTTAGGTGTCCCTTTTTTAAATTCTCATAGAACTTTAGAACCAAAACCAACCGTCAAGATGAGCCCATCATTCTCATCTTACAGGTAAGGAAACTGAGACTCCTAGAGATTAAATGACATGCCCAAAGTCACTCAGCAACTCGGGAAGGGTTCAGACCAGGACTCCATGCTCAGGACTCTCAGTGTAGGAATTTCATACAATAACATGAAGTCACCCTACTATAACTTGAAGTCACCCTAGTATAACTTGAAGTCACCCACTTCAGTGGTTTTCATGCTGAGTAAGCTTGAAACAAGTTCTGCACTCTTTGGGCCATCTGGTTATCCATGATCTGATTAGCAAATGCAGAATTACTTAACCTGCTTATATTGCAAAGGAAATGGCTCTGGCCAATCACAGAGTAGGACATTCAGTAAACAGGGAGGGTTTCCCATTGCACCTCCACTGTATCAAGTGAGGTATTCGGAGGACAGACTGGCTGACATTCATTGCTTGGGATAGGGTTTCAGTGACATTACTGAACTTGTGCACCTGCATTCCATAGGATCACACCTTGGAGGGCCCACGACACTATTCTTCCCTGCTGATATAACCTAGAAAATGTCACTGCACAAACTATACGGCATATATGGCATTTTGAACACAATGAACATGACATTTTGAGCTGCTAAAAGCAGAGCTACGTGGTGTCTACACTGCACATATCCTAAATAACACCTCTCCCTTGTTCTGCCCTTTCCCTTTCTTTTGGCTGTCAATCGTCTTTACCTCCATTACTTACCAATTTTTCCATTTTGTCCCTTAATAAGCTCAACTTTGCTGGAGTTTTTTTTTTTTTTTAACTGCAAGGTGAGACCCTCATGATCATTATAGTGTTTTGAATGCATTTTTTTCTTCTGCTTCTCTTTTTTCACTGTTACTTTTCATATAAACAGAAATATAAGAGTCAGGATTCTCTTCAATCAATCTTCAAACAAAGAAAGATCTTTTGGTTGCTACAATTAAGAGTCTTTATCATTTCGTTTGAAAGTAAGAATGTATAGATACATATGTATTAGCTACTTAGGGCTAATACATATTTCGCCATTGCCAGCCTATGCGAAGTGCTTATTATATATCCTGCATGTTAAGGGACAGTTCTATAAATAAGAGTTTTTAGAAGTATAGTTTTTAAAACACTGAATGTGTACATTTCTTTATTTTTAAAACATCTTTATTTAATTAAACTCATAACCTTTAGAGTCCATGGTAATTGAAATGGCTGATAATAAAGTACACTTTCTACATATATATATGTTATATATATATGAAACCATTTTCTGCCTGTTTTCACTTTTTTATTAAAATATTCTGCTGATTACATTCCCAATAGAAATTGAACGTGTAGCTATGTATATTTTGCAAGGAGAGCGAGGGAATGCACCTTCCTTTCTCATTGACGCTTTCAAAAGGTCCAGTGTGTTCTAAACATTGGCCCTAATTGACATGTGGTTGAAGAGTCAATAGAAATGTAGAGCCTTTGTTATCATTTTATGTCACCACATATTTTTCCATATGCAAAACTATTTCTGAAAATTTGGAGCTGGAAGGCACTGTGATGCATGTCACTGGAATGACTTGTGGCAAGGCCAAGCTGCCACTTCATCACGGGCTCCCATCCCAACCCACATTTTCCATTAGGATGTTTCCATCAGGATCAAGTTCCTCTTCAGGGATAAGAGCCGACCATCTTGTCTTCCTGTTCTTCCTAAAGGCAGCTTGAGAAAGCCCATAATCAGGAGACTCATCAGTAGCTGATTGAGTTCCTCCTAAATGTATTGGTAAAAGGAAGATCTGTGGGTCATTTTAGCCGTTCACCCTGACACCTCCCTATCGCAATGGCTTCCTTCCCCCACCTCTCTCTACTCATGTATTTAATATGCATAATATCTGGTACCAGTTCAACTTTATTGAAAGGTTTTATGATTATACTCTTGCCCTAAATTTGAAATCAAAATTTTCAACTATGTGTAAGAGTGCAGAATGAAAGAGCATTTACTGAGACAAATCCAAACAGAAGAAAAAATACATTAATTCAAGTAGTATGCAAATAAACAGCAACATTTTGGGTTTCGGTGTTCTAAGTAATGTTCTCAATAATTCATTTGGGTATGTAAAGAAGTTTTAAAGGAAAGAAAGGACAAAGTATGAGTGTAATTTTCATGAATTCATTCTTATCATTCAAAAGTGATTTTTTTTCTTCTACTCCCCTGGAACAATTATCTAAAGGCTGTCTGCAACCTAAACCTATAAAAACATCAGTAATTTTAGTGTCAGTATCTACATGTTAAAACTTGTTCTGGTCTAATAATTTGAGATATATTATGGTTCTATTATTTGTAATTTTGGTAGCTGTTTTGTTCTATTAATCTACATATGAAAACATGTTAAAGATTTTTATTTTGATATAGATCATTTATTTTATTCAAAATATAATTTAAAATAAAAATACATTCATATTGACTTGATCTAACATTCAAGAAGATACCTTTGTTATGTTGAATAACCAGAAAGGACAAAAGTTTGAAAACAGAAAATTGTAGAAAATAAATCTTACCAAATCAAAAAAGCCTCAGTTTAATTCTACAAAGAATGAAGACATAAGGCAAAGGCAAATAACCACTCTAATTTAAAATTATATTTTCAATTAGCACTTTGTAAAGTATCTTAATTTGCTTTGTCTGACTTGGAAATGAGACAAAAGTTTTTGAAAGAGCAGGCTCTGAAAATATTTATGAATAAGAAAATAAAAGAAAAAAGAACAATTGAAAACCAATAGGTGCTAACAAATAAAAAAAAGAGAAACACATAAAACACCTTTTCAAAGGTCTTCTAATGTACAATATTTAAATACAAACAGTAACTAGTGTTACACCAGCTGCTCTCAGGTTTGCAAAATATATCAAAGTACAGCATATTGGAATGAGTCCTGAGTTTCCATTTACTTTATCTATCCAGACACATCAATTCTTTTTACTCCAGCCTGATAAAGTGGAACTGCCGCAGACAAATGAGCTAGTGGAGCTGACATAATGTGTTTGTCACAAAGAAGCGCTGGATAAAAAAGCATGACTTTGATCCTCAATGAGGTTACTATTTTACAGTACCCTGAATTTAATTCTAACCTGATGCCTTGAGTCACCGTTCACTGTTTATTGGCCAAAGTTGATTCTCATTTCATCTCTAACTGTTAAAGGGCTGGCTCCTGCAATCCTTATATGAGTAAAATCTCCTGTCAACCAAAAATAATACTAATAATAATCATGGAAAATTAAAAGTAAAAACTTGATTTTTGATCTCTGTGTGACATTATAAAAACTACCCCGAGTTGGGGACTAGAGGTAAGCAAGGAGGTTAACGACCACTTATCACAAACCCAAAGTGTAATGTTGTTATTTTAAAGGAAAATTGATTTGTATTTAAGTGATAATACATATCAGATAATTTCTAGATAATTATTTATGTCTGAGTTTAAATGTATCTATTGAGCAAATCAGATACATATGTATTTATGCGTGTCTATATATAATTCTATTCTTTCTTTTTATAAAGACTCAAACATTTCTGAAAATTAAGCTTTTGTTTTGAGTTCTGAATAACATGAAACATTTGCCTATTATACCCCTGGGCTCTTTTATCCAAGCAAATTAATTCAATGGTTTTTCTTTCGTTCATCAAACAAATAAAAAATACCATAGGTAGAATCTGTCACTTTTAAACAGACATAGGAAAGAATAAAACAAGAGGCTCCTAGAGACCAATCCTCCAAGCAGATGAGTAAACATTGCCTTGAACAGTTATAATGGGGGAAAAAGATTCTTTCTCTGATACCTGATACTGCAGCCTCACACAGTTTTTTTCTTCTTCTTCTATTATTATTATTATTATTATTTTTAGTTTGTGGATTGTTAGCCGAACAACTGAAGAAGTGAATTGTGATGAATGAAAATTAGTACTGTGAATCCAAATTATTGCATTAATCCCAGGCAAGCCATAAATTACATGTTAACATAATTTGATACAAGTAAGAGAGAAAATACTGTCCCTGACAGTGATCTTTAACAATTAAAATATATTTCTTCAACTCAGTATTTGGCTACAATCTACTAAAGAAGTTATAATATTCTCATATTGCAAAGTTATATTTAGATTCCACACAGGGTTAATTATTGCTCACAAATAACGTGCTCACTCATGGTCTCCTAAGTTGATTTTTTGCCGTATATCTTTTGGATTGACTATTATTGATGCACAGCAGTGTTTACAAAATACATCTCCATCCCTTTTCACGATGACTTGAGTTACAGCCATATTTTAAGCCACCCATTAAGCTCTTTTTGTACCCTGCAAATTCATCAGTAGCCTCAATGTCCTCCCTACTGGACACACCTGAGTAAGCAGTAGCAGAGCCAAGATGTAGAGGTGAGTGACATCTATTAGGTAAGCAGAGATCAGAAGGACCAGAGAAGCTATAGTACTAAAGAGAAGTCAAGTTTACTGTACAGAGGGGCCTTCAGTGCTTCAAGCCAAGAAAATCCAGTAACATGGAAAATGTCCCTCTGTACCTACTTTTACCCACAATCAATTGGTGAGATTTGGTCAGCTAGCTGATGATTTCCCAAAAGTTCCGTCTGTCCATGTCATCCATGCAGTAGCACAAGATTCATTTTGATCTAATGTCTGAAGCAAGTTCAGATAATGAGATGATGACATAAGGTCTGAAAGATCAGCCTGGGCGCGGCAGCTCACACCTGTAATCCCAGCAGTTTGGGAGGCCAAGGAGGGTGGATTGCCTAAGGTCAGGAGTTCATGACTTTAGTAGAGACAGGTGAAACTCTGTCTCTACTAAAAATACAAAAACTAGCCGGGCACGGTGGCAGGTGCCTGTAATCCCAGCTACTCAGGAGGCTGAGGCAGGATAATCGCTTGAACCCAGGAGGCAGAGGTTAAAGTGAGCTGAGATCGTGTCATCGTACTCCAGCCTGGGAGACAAGAGTGAAATTCCATCTCAAAAAAAAAAAAAGTCTGAAAGATCCATGCCAAAGAGTTTTGGGAACTTAAAGAAATGCAGAAGTTGGTGTTTGTTGCTGTCCAAGTTCTTTGAGTATATGTGAGCAAGAGATGCCACTATTTTCCACTGATATTACCTGTGTCCAGACTGATGCTAAAGGCTGGGATAAACACAAGCGTGCATCCACTGACTCCGTGCAAGTCCTACTCAGTACTAAAGATGGACGCTTGGTAAAAGCCAGATACAAAACATTGCTGCCTTCTGTTAGCCTGGCAGCACTTTGACTAAAGATGTGCTGATTGCCCGTGGGGTAGAACAATGAAACAATGAAGCCAGTACGTGCAGAAGCATGTAGGAGGAAGACTTGGGGCCAATGAGGCAACAAACCGCATGCCCAACACATGCTCCAGGGCACTATGCTAATGCCCAGCTTTCCATCTGGTTGAGTGAGTTGGGTCTAGCAAATGAATTCCTTCCAGCTGCTCATGCAGTTCCACCTTGTCCCCTGTTGAGGAGCAAAAACATCCTGTTGGTAAAAGCCACTTTTAGTGGTTCAGTGGGTACAGCTTCTCCAGGCTGGATTTGGGAATCTGAAATTGTTGGGAAGACTGAAATGGTTGTTCCTAGAAATTTAACCCAACTTCATTATGCCGGCTATCAACTAGAGGTAATAAAACACCGTCTTCATGAAACTTCTGAGATGAGTCGATATTATTTTAACTTTATAACATTTAAGATTGAGGTCAAGAGACAATAAGCAACATTCATCAAGTTACTCAGCTAAGAGGTGGTAGGGCATGTATTTGAACCCAGGTTCTCTTGTACTTACCTAGTTCATTGCTTCTGCCATATTTCCTAGCATTCAGCCAAGACAAAGTACCGGACATAATCTGTGAGGCCAAAAGAGTGTGAACAGCAGAGAGGACTTGAAACAATGGAGAAATTCATTCATCTTTATGGTGACGCTATTGTTGAGATCAGCAGTAAGCCAAACAACAAATTTCACTTGTACAGTGTGAAGAGGTGATTTGTTAATTTTACTCTCTCTCTAATGTGGCACCATACATGCCCTACCACTTCTTAGCTGAGTAACTTGACGAATGTTGCATATTGTCTCTTGACCTCAATCTTAAATGTTATAAAATATACATATATGTGTGTGTGTATATATATATATATGTATATTTTAAAAATTTAGAGACAGGGTCTCACTCTGTTGCTCAGGCTGGAGTGCAGAGGTGCATTCACAACTCATTGCAGCCTCGAACTCCTGGCCTCAAGTGATCCTCCCACCTTGGCCTCCTATAGTGCTGGGGAGATGTGAGCCACTGTGTGAGCCAAAATTACAGACGTGAGACACCGTGCCCAAAATCTTAACACTAATAGAAGAATCATCTCAAAGAAAGTATGAGGGCATATCAAACAAAAAACCAAAATCTGTGTTCTTTTTAAATTTACATATTCATTGAAAAATATAATTAGGCTCAGATGAAACTAATAGGCATAGAAAAGATAATAAGAATATGAAAATACCTTACCTACAGGAACTCCAAATTGAAGGAAATATTGGATGATAAATGTGACTGAACTAATTCAACAGTTTTAGAGTGAAGCCTGACATCCAGTGTCCTCCCAAAATACTACATTTTTGTTGGAGAACATAGATTTTTCCCTTGATTGCCATGCTTGGGTTGCCAATTCTCCACGTAGTATTAGAAAATACTTTATAGAATCTGATCACAGTAGTTAGAAATCATAGAGATTAATGTGTTAAGCCATTATTCTAGCAGTCAGATGATATTGATAATTGTGATTTGAGTTTATCTAAGGCAATTGTAAGATCCTTTTTTTGACAGTATTCTCAAACTCTATGTCAAGGAAATGCTTCAGGGATAAAATTGTCACACAATGAAACACTTTATTATATCAGTGACTAAGCTCAACGTTCACAGGTTTCATTTTGCGGTACCCAGTGACCTGAATGATTCCAGTGACGTTTCACCACTGTCATTCAGGTTCCTAAACCAGAAGAGAAGGTGCAATTTAGTTCTGGTGTGGTTAATGAGGCATAAATGACGAGAAGGGCCCTGTAAACACAGGCACAGGTGTTGCATAAAGTTCTGCAACAAGGGCCAAGACTGCAGCGCCCTCCATCTTATACAAATAAATAGAAATGCCTGGTGCCATTTCTATACCCCAGATGATACCGGGTCTTGCAGAAAGGTACACTTGCATTTAACCAAAGCTTTTTGTCTTGTCCTTTTAAACCAATCACAAGACATACCAAACACTCTAATTTCCCTCCAAGATAATATTTTTGTGACAAAAAAATTTAGCCCTTAAATATTCTTCTTTGTTTTATAGGATTCTTATGATTATTTTATAAAATTACATATTAGAAACATTTTCATATTTAAAATGAATGGCTAATGTTAAAAGCATTTTTTAAGGACTACCGTGACAGGCATATTTACTTTTGAAATCTGCTCATTAGACATTGACTTTCACTTAACACAGAAATGATCTCAAAGGTTTTGGATCTCTGTGTGCTTAACTCTGTTTACGTAGCACATGCTTGTCATAAAAGCCCTAGGGGAAAAGGAAGCAAGTTGATTAAACATAAATTATGGCCGACAGTGACATCTTGTGGATGAAGCGATCATGAATTTAGTCAAAGTTTCTAAAAGTGGAAATACAAGTAAACTTTTATCACATAAATGTGATAGGTTCACAAAGTTTACTTTTAAGTTGGTTACTTGAGATTTAAAATAATGTGTGTGCACATAAACAATGTTGATGTGGAGGTTAAATTTCAAAGGCTCAGAAAAGCCTGTCTAACTCTCAAGGACATGAAATACAGTTCACATTCAAGAGCTTAATTAGAGTCTCAGAGTTGAACGTCATATTACAGAACTGTTTCAACCCAATCATGTTACGGATGAGGAAACTAAGACCCCCCAAGAGATTAAATGACTTCACCATAGTCATTCACCACAGTCTCGGGGCTACATAATGATCATTTAAGGCTAGAATGAATTTACGGCTAGAATGAACATCTCAGAGTCATCACTGGGATCTTTCTATTATATTCTACTACCTGATACATAGTACACCCTGGAGTATTTTATACTACCAAGAGCCTAACCCCGTAACGCATCTATGAGGAAATGAAATCAAGGCTCCAGAGTATAATGCTGGGAACATCTTTAGTCTGCTTGGGCATTATGTCTCGGATGGAGAGATCAACAGTCTCTCACCACTTTTACTAAGGCTGAAAACAGACTTCCATTTCTAAATCATTGGAGGTGACTCCCAAAGAAAGTGGCTCAAGCTGCGTGGAGACCGTGGAGACAGGAAAAAAAAAAAAAGACATAAGATTTAAGGACTTTGCTTGAGTTTGGAGGTTAGCTGAGGCTTCATACAGCTAGTAACCACACAGATCACTTCTGCTGCCTGCTCGTTCATTCTTCAAAGATACCCACTTCCCCACTCCACCAGTTAAAACAAAACAACTCTAAAAGAATTGATCCATTGATTATTAATTGTTTCATTAGAACACTTGGAAACGTTGGCTGGCCCGTTGAGAAACAGAAAATACCCACACACTCTAACAAGTCCTTGGTGGCAACAGGACTGCATCCTGATGTTAACCTCTCTCTTCTTTCCCAGATCTCCATTTTATTTAGACAACTTGCTGTATTCTGATTTTGGGCTCCATCGATCTAGAATAATTGCTTCCACTAAAGTCTTCAATGTCCTCCTATGAGTGCAGTTCAGTGATCTGATCCCCTGCAGTCTTCTCCTCTGTTTTCTTCTTACAATAATGATGCTCTTGGAAGAATCTTTCAGTTTTTCTGTCTTAAAGTCTTCCTATGGTCATGGCTTTTCTGGGCAGTCTATTTGTGGTGAGTGA
This sequence comes from Macaca thibetana thibetana, assembly GCF_024542745.1. NCBI lineage: Eukaryota > Metazoa > Chordata > Mammalia > Primates > Cercopithecidae > Macaca > Macaca thibetana. Next base: position 9,219,172 of record NC_065586.1, read on the forward strand.
ATAGAGGAAGTTGGGGAGAAGGATAAAGCTCCAGCTGTTTTAGTCGTCTTGGCCTGTGGTAGGGCAACTCCAGTGGACGCTGCTCCTTCCAGAATGCTCCACTGAGTCACCCAAAGCTTGGTTGAGTCTGCATCTTAGTTCATCTTTTCTCTTTGCCAGTGCTACTTCCTCTCCCTCCTTTTCACGTGTTGTAATCACTAGCAAGTATTTGGTAGATTATTCCAATTAACAGGTAAGAACAAAGAAAAATAATAATAAAAAAACTCACTAAACCCAGATTTAAACTTGGCCTATAGTGGTCTGCTGATATGGTGTGGCTCTGTGTCCCCACTCAAATCTCATCTCAAACTGTAATCCCCATGTGTTGAGGGAGATACGTGGTGGGAGGTAATTGGATCATGGGGGCCATTTCCCCCATGCTGTTCTTATGACAGTGAATGAGTTCTCAGGACAGCTGATGGTTTTAAAGGGTGGCACTTCCCCCACCCCTCTCTCCCTCCCTTCCTCCCTCCCTTCCTTTCTCTCTCCCTCTCTCTCCTGCCACTATGGGAACAAGGTCCTTGCTTCCCCTTTGGCTTCCGCAGTGATTGGAAGTTTTCTGAGGCCTTCCTAGCAATGCTAAACTGTGAGTCAATTAAACCTTTTTTCTTCGTAAGTTACCCATTCTCGGGTAGTTCTTTACAGCAGTGTGAAAATGGGCTAATACATCTGCCTAGGTACCTAATCCTGTATATCAATTCACCTCTGCAGATTCAGACTTTGCACATGCTCTGAATTTAATCTTATTTCCGTAAGAGACAATGTAAGGAAATAAAGTTATTCAGGTGGTTCAGCTTCTGGTTACTACTATTACTTACCAGGGCTGCTTTGATCTTCACACCTGGTTCTAACAACTGTGTGCCTGCTTTTCTTTCTGTAACAATGTTCTGATCTTTATAGAACAAAAGCAATATTTAAGCCACTGATTTTTTCTTATATGAGTAATCTGTGCATTAATGCCTCTTGATACCCCAATATGTTTAGTACTGTCACCCGGCATTTTTCACATTGCTAATCCTTGAAACAGAATTACTGCTGCAGTATCCCAGTGTGGTAATAGGAGATATATTTGATTGGTGCAAAAGTAATTGCAGTTTTTGCTCTTACTTTCAACGTTGAAAGCACTTTACTTTTGTACCAACCTAAACACAAACCTGGCACCTGGCATTTCTGTACCTGACTCTGGCTAATTCAATATTATTCGTTCTCCACTCTTCTTTCCTATTGCCGTGCTGTACTCAATCCCTGCTGGACCGCCTAAGGCTATTCCCTCTATGAGTCTAACTTCAAGTCCCCCCATGAAATGTAGCCAGATTTGCTTCCATAGAGGTGCATTCCTTAACAGACCTAGCTACTTACCCCCAAAATATGGCATAAGCTCTAAATACATTTTCCTCTTCTAATGTACCCTTTGTGACCACACTACAATGGAGCCAGTAAATTTCTTTGAAAAAAATTTTTTTTTTTTGGCAGGGGGAGTTATGTTTTGTTTTTTGTTTTGTTGTTTGCTTTGCTTTGCCTTTAAAATATATTTACATAGAGCAGCAGAGACCTCTACTGGCAATTCAGGTTAATTCCCTAAAACGCTCATGCAATGTAACATGTTTACTTTCTTCTGTACTGGTTAGCAAGTGGCATTTAATTTGATCAATGCCATAGTAAATGCAAGCCTGGATTTATGTAGTGTCTTAAGGAAAAAAGAGATTTTACTCCGAATGCCTCGTGCAGTAATGAATACTCACTTTAATGAAAAAGAAAACTAATAAAAGAAAGCATGTATAGTAGATAAACTGACGGTTTACAGATAATACAGGCAAAGCCAGTGTGCTCCACATGGACGATTCAAGAATGAAATATGATTCCAGCATAAGATGCCATCAAAGGGAAAAGTGGATTGACCCTGAATCCAATGAATGCTTACCCGATGTTCTGGTTTATTCATGCAACAAAATTTGGACCATTGACAAAGATTATTATCAGTGAATTTGATGAGGTGCACAACAGATAGTTATGCATAATTAATATAGTTTCATGAACAATATATATTTTTGCCAATAGAACCACTTGACTTTCTAGTAGGCTGAGTTTATACTTCAGATATACCTACTGATATTTGGAAAAGAAAAAAAAAGGCCCTCAGATCCATAGAGATTTCTGGCTTCGATACTGATTGGGTAGTGGCAGGAGGAAGTATCTCACAAGGAAAGAAGTGCTTCAAAAACTATAAGGAGAACAGAAAACCTCAAACATGTTGAGCAAAATAGTTCCAGGTTCATGTAGTGAGTTGGAAGTAAGTATGTTTCAAAAGAAGACACGCATGCGGACAATGATCATATGAGAAAAAGCTCAACATCACTGACCATTAGAGAAATGCAAATCAAAACCACAAGGAGATATCATCTCACGCCAGTCATGATGGCTACTATTAATGAGTCAAAAAAATACAGATTCTGGTAGGGCTGTGAAGAAAGAGGAATGTTTATACACTGTTGGTGAGAGTAAAAATTAGTTTAACCATTTTGGAAAACAGTGTGGCGATTCCTCAAAGATCTAAAGAAATAAATACCATTTGACCCAGTAATCCCATTATTGGGTATACACCCAAAGGAATACAAATCGTCCTATTATAAGGACACATGTACACCGACATTTATTGCAGCAGTATTCACAACACAGAATCCACATACATGTCCATCAATGATAGATAGCCTGTATAAAGAAAATGTGGTATATATACACCATGGAATACTATGCAGCCATAAAAAAGAATGAGATCATATCCTTTGAAGAGACATGGATGCAGCTGAGGCCTTTATCCTTAGCAAACTTACACAGGAACAGAAAACCAAATACCACATGTTTTCACATATACCTGGGAGCTAAATGATGAGAACGTATGGACACACAGACGGGAACAACAAACACTGGGGTCTTTCAGAGGGTGGAGGTGGGAGGAGGGAGAGGATCAGGAAAAATAACTAATGGATATTAGGCTTAATACTTGGGTGATGAAATAATCTATACAGCAAACCCCCATGACACAAGTTTCCCTGTGTAACAAATCTGCACATGTACCCCTGAACTTAAAATACAAGTTTTAAAAAAAGAAAGTTGGTGAGTATATCTTTTAAAATTTTTGAGGAAAGAATATGTGTTTTATATGGTCAGTGATCTCTGTGATGTGATACTCCATGTACTGCTCCATACTGAGCCTTGAGCAGTCCCAGACTGCCTTCTACTTTCAATACCTCAATTCGGCCTTATAACTTTTTCAAAGGCATACATTTGGGTGTCTAGGATTAGAAAACATCTGTTTCTGAACCTTAATCTACTGCTAATACATTTTTCTCCTTGGTCTATCTGCATATAAATTACTTAAAATTTTGAACACCATTTTGTCATTATCTAACTAGTGACACTCGCTGACTAGTGACAAATTAACATTCTGAGTAGAAACTCCATCACCTCACATGACTGATGTTTTTTATATAATGGGACCTGATCATAATGACATGTGATAGGAAAAACACTTATTTTTTAGGGACCATCACTGCCATCATAAACGTTGCCATTGGTGTGCTTCTAAGAAGCATTTTAAATCAAGTGGCAACATAAGATATTGGAAAAATTATGGGCTTGGGTATCTATCCTAGCTCCACGTCTTACTTACTAAATTTTAGTATCCTCTTCCGTAGAGGATTTAATTACTGAATTTTAGTATCCTCTTCTGTGGAGTAAGAAACATGGCTGTTAAAGACACAAGCTCTTTGGAGCATAGAAATTGAAGGAGTACTTTATTCATGGCTAATAAAATTAATATTAAACAGACTATTTTCAAATGTTATGGATTTAGGATAAGAGGGGTTGGCATAAATGTCACTTTTGATTTGGCTGAGATGTTAAAGTATTTATTTATCTGATAGTTATTATTGCAAACAGAAACAAAGTGGTTGTCTTTCACTGTTGCCCAAGGCAAGAAGTTAAGCTACTCCTATAGTGTAATTTAAATTTGTAAATTACATTGACTGCTAAAATAAATTCCACAAATCCTGGGACACTTAAAAAAAAAGGATAAATGGATAAAAAGCTATGATACCCGAGAATAAGTATAGTGTGACATTTTTGAGACGTCTGCCTCTCAGAAATTCCAAAAAAATTCTAATGATACTCATCTGTTTCAAAGAGAAATGACACGAAAAATCTCATAAAATGTTTCACTATTATGTTACATATTAATATCAGTTCCCACTTCCACATAAGTATAACCTCGAAAGTACTCTCACACAAGATACCATATTCTAGTCATATAACACGTCTGTGAGTTTGGCAAAGCAAAATGATTATCCACAGAACACAGTAAAACTGCTGACTGGAGCTGGGGCTTATTTACTCCTATTCCGATCCCTTTCTGCTGTACCACAATGTCTTCTTCAACAGATAAACATCCATGTATTGCTAACAAATAGGGCACCATGGCCCCTACCCATCAATTTCTGCAGTTGATGTTGAGTGAGGACAGGGAAACTATGGAAGCTCCTCCATGGGCCAATTAGCTAATTTAACCCAGTGAGTCTCTTGGCTAAATCGACTCTGATACCAGAGTAAAAATCTAGCAAGAACAATTCTGATAGGGTAAATGGGAAGGCACATAACTGCCATGAGGAGGTAAAAACCAAGAAAAATTGTTCTTGTATTGACCAGAAATATACTCGCTTCAGCATCTTCCTGATTCTGTCAAAATAAGGATTTGCTGCTGAACTTCGGATCGACTCACTGTGGGATGAATTTCAGGGCCTCTATTCCCATCAGTAGATTATTTCTTGGTGTGCCAATATTTATTCTGTTGTTGGAGGAATTACTTGTAGCTGGTTGTCTCCATTTGATGCTTATCAGGAAGGATTTGGGCCAGCATCGTCTGTGCAAGGCTCAGGAGAGAAACCTGCATCTTTCTGCCCTCATACAAGCCATCGCTGGCGGCTTCCAGGGCTGTTCATTTCACTGGGTTCTGTTCTTCACACTGTCTCATTCATGGCAGTTGAGACATAACCTGCGAAGAAAACTCAAAGAGTATTTGAAGACACTAATGTTCTCTAATCTTGTGGTATTTACAGTTTAAACCTCACAATCTTGCGGGAAGGGAGTGAACTGTCACATCTTTGACATGTTTCAACCCTTTGAGGTTGAATGCGAACATCCTGAAAGGCAGTCTATTCAACTTTCTAATCGATCAAAATTATTTGGAAAATTAGAAGAGCAGAATATGGTAAAGGCTTCTGATTGGTGGATCTTTGATTAATGCAAAACCATGGCTCAAAATGATAAAATACAAAATTGATTTCTTGTCTTCAATACATTTAGTGATTGCTGAAATCTCACTTGGCTCCCAGCATTCTTTGGTTATATAGAAAATATTAAACTGTTCCCATTGCCATGGTGTAGTAGCAATAGACTTAGAGTCCAAAAATTCTTGGTTCTTGTTCGGTTTGCTATTTGTTAAATATACAACCTGCGAACCTTAGTGTGAGTGTATGTGCATTGAAATAGAGTGTTGTCATCATAAGCCGGTATATTTAATTATAGAGTGAGCCAGTATATGTCATTATAAATGAGTATATTTCTCATCAATACAAGAACTTCTTTTTCTTGTTTTTTATCTCCTGATGGCAGTTCCGTGCCTTCCAATTTACCCTATAAGTTCTTTCCCTAATGTTCCTACATTATATTCAAGGATAAAAGGCTAAAACCATTGTGAATAAAGATCCTATTGTTGATAAGAGGATATGATGAGAGATGTAGATTTAAAAGCCATCTACTTATCAAAGTTAAAGACACAAGATTAAATTACGTTATCTTTCAGAAACCATTTTCGTTGTGTCAACAGATATTGGTTAAGCACTTACATAACCAGGCATCGGACTGGACTCTCAGATACTGTCAGAAAAGAGATCAAACCCCTGAATTCATGGAGCTGCAAGTGTATAGGGTGCAAGAGAAGACAGCTAAAGAGGGAACTCAGTGGAGTCACTGTACGACCATATTCCTCTTCTTAAAAATACTATCTTTCTCTTTTCAGTGTTTCTCAGTCTTGACTGTACATCAGAATCACGAGAAGAGTTTTTACATTTCAAAGACTGAGGCTATTCCTCCAGAGCAGCCTGAAACTAGGACAAAACCCATACCCTGAATTTTTGAAACTCACTCTAGGTTATTCCAGAGTGCAGCTAAGGTCAAGAACCAATTATCTGTAGCTTAGCACAGTGTCTGCCATATAGTAGGCACTCGGTCACGAAGAAAATAATTGTTGAATGTATTAAAATAGATAACTTTCCCAGATATTCCTATCAAATGTAGTTACAACTGGTTCTTTTTGTCTACACTCAATTTGCATGAAGTTAAAAGGTCAACCTCTCACAAGTGATCGTTAAAACAGAAAATGGTATTACTTTTAGTTGTGAAATAATGCTATTTATAAAAATGAAACACAAATGTAGACACATATGTACATATGTAAATACACTCACATATGAAACCGTGATTCCTCATGTTCTCTAATTATGTATTGCTGACAAACAAAAGAACATTCTTGAAGCTCAGCAAAAAATAATTATGGGGGAAGATTTTATTTTTCATGCCATCTAAATATCCCTGTCCTGGATGGAAATAATCAAGAAAAGGTGATTATTAAATGTTCTATTCATTGGATAATTAACTAAAGTTGTAAGTTCAATTCACCCTTGAACTTTACCTTTGGCTTTTATGCAGTGATATTAAATTGAATTGAAAACAATTTTGGTCACCACTATTGATTAACTTCAGGTGAATGTCTCTGGAAAAATGATCCACATGGATGCTTTAATCTCTAAACAATTTGTCATGGATGAAGAACCAGCAAAATTATTAACAATCCTAGCATTTATATTTTAAAATATAGTATTTTTGATAGTGGTATTTGTGAGTTGATAGTATTTAAAATCTGTCAAATTGAAATCAGATATTTGAGGAAACTGTGAGTATATTAGCTACAAAAATATGTACATCAAAACACACTCAGTATTATCAAGGTAAGAAATCAGGATTTGGATAAATAAGCTTTTAATTATATAAACAAAGTACAGGCCATGTGCAGTGGCTCACATCTATAATCCCAGCACTTTGGGAGGCTGAGGCAAGCAGATCACTTGAGGCCAGGGGTTTGAGACCAGCCTGGCCAACATGGAGAAACCCTGTTTCTATAAAAAATACAAAAGTTAGCTAGGCGTGGTGGTGCACACCTGTAATGCCAGCTACTCAGGAGGCTCAGGCAGGAGAATCCCTTGAACCTGGGAGGCGGAGGTTGCAGTCAAGATTGCGCCACTGCACTCCAGTGTGGGCAACAGAGTGAGACTCTGTCTCCAAAAAAAAAAAAAAAAAAACTACATAGAAAAATGTGCTACTCATTTTGAATAATTTTGTGAGGTCAATTTGCTTCTGTTTCTTCTGTCAGAAGAGAGGAGTACACATTTTCTCATGCCTTTAAAAAATATGTGTCCTTTGTTTTAATTTCTAAGGGATCCCCAAAAAAATGGCATAAGAATTTTACCAAAATCTCTTAGTGTCCTTCTTTTGGGAATACAGCTACTACAACATATGGCATGATACTGTGCACAGAAGTGCTTAGTAAATATTTATTGAATATACAGTCTTTCTTTAAATTAGCATGGTCTTTGCTTCAAGAATGTAAACTGGTTAATGATTCTTTAATAATCATAAGCATCTGGATTGTGTTCCTGCTAATTTTTTTCACTTCCTCAAAAGCCAGTGAATTTTAGAAATGGTACTATGTTTCAAAATTAGTTAATTAAAATAATCTCAGATACCACAGTATTTTAGGAGTTACTTTATTAGGGGAGGAAGGATATTGTATTGTATAGACACGACCAGTCCTTCTTTCTTAAAGTTACCCCACCCTGAACCTAAACATTCTAGTTTTTCATTTTCTTTACCTGCAAAACAGGCATGATGGTATTTATTTTAAATATCATTATAAAGGCAAAATTTCATAATTTTTTTCACTACTTTTACATTCTATAATTACTCTGCTTTCCTAATAAGCAGTTTCCCCCCCCCCCCAAATGATAGATTGTAGGACAAATTTCATCCTGACAGCTCTAGAAAGTATGCTGAGTGGGATGAATTAAACACATAAACACATTAAGGGTAACAGAAGTTAGGTTTCTTACTGTCAGTAGAGGAAGCTGCAGACATAGAAGAGAGGGAAATTCAATTTTGTGATGTTGGACAGGAATTGGAACATCGATGTGATATCACCTGTTTTACTCTATATGGATACGTAAAGAAATAAATACACATTTAAACATATATAATACACATGTTTGCAGAACGTGGAGAAAAGATGTAGCAATACCTTCGCTATTAGTATATTAGAGAGATAATAAATAATTTTTTCACACTCACATTTTGCACCATCTTTGAAGGACAAGGGTGTTTGCCAAATGGACATCAATATGTTATCTTTGTTACCGATAAAGCTGTAGACTAACGTGGCTTATCTGCGTGACAAAATCGGGCTTCCAGCTCTGGCAGCACAGCAAGCGATGACTACCCCATTCAGTCATAAACCAAGCCAGAAGCCCTAAGACTTGCCAGCTCCTCCCTGCTGAGTAGCAGGGCGTCACCACCTGTGCTTTCTGAGAGTGGGCAGATTCCAAAGAGAAAAGGAAAAAGGGGATGTGTTACAACTTGCTCATCATATAAATCATTTCTTCCCAGGAGAAGCCTTGGGAAGCCCAACTGTTCACCTGATGGATGAACCACCATGGTATAAACACAGGAAGGGGAAAGGAGGTGACTATATGTAAAGTATACTAGCTGCACTGGAAATGGTAAGGTGGTTCTCCTTGCTGGTGCTGGGGAGAAACTGAAGGTGGCTATGATGGTATTGACTCACTATTCAAGCAGCAGTGGGATAAATGCAATCCGTGACATGGGTTTCTGTTGCAGCTCAGTCATGTGTTTGGAATCCGCATAGGAATTAGAGACATTTAAGAGATTCTTAATGTAACAAAGAAAATTCAACATAAGCAGAGAAGAAATATAGATGAGGCTAAAGAGAAGAACAACCCAATGTATTTAGCATTTTCATCTTTTAATTTCCTTAGAGTAAACATATTATATTGACTAAACTATGTTATAAAAATCTTATTTAAGATTCATGCAAATAAAGTAGTCATTCTATAATTTTAAGGGGAGCATTGATATTTGGAGATCCAAAATATCAAATGGAGAGACTGATATTTTGAGGACCATCTCGCTTGTCATCTCCTAAAAATTCCTAAAGTGGCACCATGTCCCTAGCATCAATTATATGAATTTTAAGCCAACTGCCTAGTAATGATGAGAACATTTCAACGAAGCTTGTCTTTTGAACATAACATGTGTTAATTGAAGTAAAAATACAGTCACTGTGAATATATGGGTTAATCTACATTAAGTGAATAAGGGATTTAGATAACAAATGAAAAAGAAAGACTAAATGAAAAACTTCCTATCAGCTTAATATTTCCTTTAATGTTCCTAACAAGACAAAAATTTTATTTGAAAATAAAAAAGAAGCCTTCTTGGGTCACTTTTTTCCCCTAATATCTCTTGCTTTGGCAGAGCTGACTGTGTGTAACCAAGAGCATATTCTTGATTGAAAAGGTCTCTGGCTTCCTTTTGAGTTCAACTAAAAGAATTTGCATGTGAATCATTCAGAGGCACTAATGCAATCCTGCAGAAGATTTTTTATAACTATATCTTTCCTTGACTTCTATGGAATAAAGAAAGTTATAAAAATCTTATTCCAAGGAAATCAATGAATTATTTTTCAAGCAACCATTCACCACTGAAAAGATCTCCTTTTTAGTGCAAACTTAATAATCATTCTTTCTGATTCCCTTTCTTGCTTTCCCTATGAGTCTATGCATTTCAATTGTTAGGCATAGCTGAGTTTAGGAGAGAAAGAAAGAAACTACTAGCAATAAATCTTGGTTCCCTCAAATGCTTCCAATCTTCTTTGTTAAAACCTACAGTATGCCTTATCAAAAAAAGGGAGTTTTGGATTTTCCCCTTACATTTATATAAATTGTTTAAACATAATTCTTTACTTAGAATAAACACTTCTTCCTATTCTGGCCATGGGTGCATCTATATGTTCAATGTGTGCCATTTAATCTCAAATCAGTGTGTCTATTTTATTTTCTATAACACAGGCTATATTAATACTCTCTCTTAAAAATATTGTTCTTGGGTGTCTAAATCTAAGTAAAACTGCTTGTTTTAAAATGTTTATTATTCCATGAGCTATACTGTAAAACTGAGTAGGTTAGATAACTACTGTGCCTTAATTTATTAAACAGTAGACTATTTTGTGTCCCATCTCTCCTAAGCTGTACAGACATTCTCACCAGGGATTCCCTGCTCTCAAATCTTTGCATATTACAATCTTCATTTAAATGCAGTATCTGTCTTTTTATCAAAAATCATGTGCTGGCTATTTGTACTCTTGTATCCCTTTCACAATAAGAAGAAATAAACTGGAAACTGACTCACAGCCTTCTCTTGCTCTGGACCCCACTCAAATCTGCCAGCCTTAACAAATGAATGGGTCAGAACCACATTCCATTTGCGGTATATCCTACCTCCAAAATATATAGAGACTCACAAAATGCTGTGTAATTTTCTTAGTGGCAGGAGATGTAAATTGCTATTACTTGTCCTTTACCTTAGAGGTGACACCCTGGCATACGCAAAACCATTGGCCTCTTAAGAACCTCATTAATTGACAGGCCTCCCCCTGGTATGCAACTGCTACACCAAGGCTTCTCGGGTCCTCACCACTGTCTACTCACCAACTCCAGTTGTACGATGTTGTAGGCAGAGCGGATCAGTGTAATATTCTTAGGAATGTTAAGCTGCCTCAGGTTCCTGGTATCTCAGTATTATGGAAAGTATGAGAGTTAAAATGGTTTACAGGGAAGAGAGTTAATGCATGTTGCTCAGTAAAGTACAATGTTTGATCTTTTCTGCATGTGAAAATAACTTTCATCAGATCAATAGTGCATGAAGTGATATAGGCTTATTGATCAGCAACAGTAACCAGGTACAATAAGGGAAACCATCTGGATTATTTCACAGTAGCTCACCGTCATTTACCATGTTCCAACTGCTTCTTTTTAAGGTCTGCATGGTGGTATGTTAAATGAGGATACGGTGAGGTTCACCACCCCAGCAACTATCCATACTTTTGTGGTAGTGCTGATCTCTAGTTCACATCTGCATTACTCCATTCTCATGCCATTATAAAGAACTGTCTGAGACTAGGACATTGGTAAAGGAAAGAGGTTTAATTGACTCACAGTTCTGCATGGCTGGGTAGGTCTTAGGAAACTTACAATCATAGTGGAAGGGGAAACAAACACGTCCTTCTTCACATGGTGGCAGGAGAGAGAAGAGCCAAGTCAAGGGGAAAAGCCCCTTATTAAACTCATCAGATCTCATGAGAACTCATTAACTATCACTACCACTAAATGCCCCCATGATTCAATTACCTCCCACTGGGTCCCTCCACAATACATAATGATTATGGGAACCACAATTCAAGATGAGATTTGGGTGGGGACGCAGCCAAACCACATAAACATCCCTAGGCTTTCTGAGGTGTAATGTTGCTTCAAGTTTACAAGTGTGACTAGACTAGGAGAGGTTTTTCTTCATGGACTTCCACTTGACCCTGCTAAAATAATGGCTCTTGCTCTTGTAGGTCACAGAACCACAACATTTGGATCAGAAGGAAGCAACCACAGGTGGGTCCATAGCCACAAGTGGGTCTGTAGGACCATTTTGAGACAGGTTTAAACCCTCCTTATTACCTCCGTAAATCTACCCCCACTGTTGCAAAAAAAATCTTGAAGATATATTTGTTCCCTTGCTTTCAATCCAGCTGAGATCCCGTATTTAATATTCCTCAGAAGTCTGACTATTCTCATTTTCCCTTGGTTATTCTGTAAATAACTCAGACCCTATTAGTGAAAGATCAGAGGGATATTTAAAGAAGGTATTTGCAGGGACCTTCAATGTAACAACTGACCTACTTTTTAATTAAAGGGCTTCAGATCTGTGAGTGGAATTAGATGTGGATTCTGATAGAAAGATGGCAATATTCTATTGTGGCAGCTGATATAAGCCATCTACTCACCAGATCTTGATTTTTTTAAGTATACAAATTAAGTAACATTCTAGCTTATTGTCCATTTGTCTCATGCCTAAAAATGCAGTGATGTATTAGCTATCACCACAGATCTTCCGCAGGTAAAGATGCGTTGGCTGCCCATCACATCTTCAAGCTACCCTGGTATTTACAGCTGCTTTGCCTCTGATAGTCCACTGTTGCCATCTGGTATCTTGTCATGCTAGTATCCCGTCATCCTCACTGAGATCACAGAGCCCAGTTTCATGCAGCATTTTCCACCATGAACTCTAGCCGCAGAGATTTGTCACCTCTCAAAGATGATTAAAGGAATGTCCCCTGGGTCTTCTGAGGAAAGACAGCTGCATAGTGTGTTGAAAGGGCTTAGTCGATAAACTGTTCTAACTAATCCACTTCTCTGAACCCTCAGAACCCTTCCTTAACACTATGCAGAAGAAGTTGTGGCATCGCACCTTATTTACTTCAGGCCATTACTATGTTTAACATTCAAAAAACCATCATTGCATAGCCAGCTTTGAACTATCTCAGCTATCTTGTCAGAACCCCTCATCTCAACTCATGGCTGAACACATCATCATCAATGAGTTCCTATACGATTCTGCCAGGTGTCCTAACAAAACAGAATCTGAGGTCACTTATGCCAAGACTTTATGAATGCCATTCCAGAGAAGCAAGAGTGTGAGGAGGAGAATGGATGGGAATATGTTACCGAGCTAGCCACAGCTTTGTAATAAGCCAACTGCTTGAAGCTGCAGGACATCTTCAGAAACACCATCTAAATCTACTCCTCTGAATCTCCTATCTGGGTTGGAGGGAGGAAGGGGAGATTTCTCTCCAAGGTTTTACTTCTCATTGCTCAAATTTTGCACTGTAAGATTTTTAACTTCCCTGTATGTGTGGGTTACATGGGCATGGTCACCCGGTGGGTGTCAAAGTAAGAGGAGAGGGACACATGGCATGAGTGAGGCAAATGCTGTTGAGTCTGCCTGTAAATGACACTGTGGGTCCTTGGCAGCCTTGGTCTACTGCAAGTATAGTCATTGACCTGCTCCCCTGACCGTGAGAACCACATAAACTTTTGAAGATAACACTGACCAGAGACATAGCAAGTGTGTAGATCTGGGGTGACACATAAAATAAATCCCGTAAGATATCTAAAGCTACCTTGTTTTTGATATTAATGACCTCTGATTGTGTTTTAGTTACGTATTTGTCTACTTTGTCTTCCCCGACACTCTAGAAAGAAGGCACGAACTTCAGCAGTTTTACCTCCTCTGGTACCCCCAGCATCTAGAACAGGCATGCTACTCAGTAGGAATTAAACAAAACTATACCAAGTAAAGGAACAGCAATTTTTAAATTGCTGAAGAAAAGACTTTTTCAACATAGATTTTGGAACTACCTGAACTATTATTCAAGAAAGGGGTCATGGTGAAAACATTTTAAACAAAAAATAAAATTGAGTTTCTGATCAACGGGACTTTATGAAAGGAATTTCAAAAGAATATTTGGCAAGGCAGAAAATAATCCTAGAACAAGAGTCTGATATGTTAGTTGGAATGATAAAAAAAAAGACCATAGTAAATAGTGAAGTAAACGATAATAAATATTGATTAAATGATGCATTAGTAATATTTTCTAATTTGAAGTGAATAAATATGGATGAATTAACACAAAGTAGAACCTAAATTTTTAAAAAATAATATATAACTTAGGAGGAAGCAACTGGCTTTACAAAGGTTTCATGTCCTGAAGTTTTCTGAAAAGTTATAGAGATAGAGTAATATTATATTTAATACAAATATACATTCTACAACTTAAGGGAAATTCAAATATAAAAGATGTAGCATGTATAGCTTCAAAACAGTGAAGAGAATAAATGGACTAAAAAAAAATCCAATCCATGAGAAAATAAAGAGAAGAAAAAAATAGGAAGCTTGGGAAAACAGGAAAAATAGAAAAAAAGATGGTAGGATAAATATATAAGTAATTTTAACACCTGGAAACAGCATAAACTAGCTAATTACAAGTGATAAATATTTAAGTTGGATTTAAAAATTCAAATACAATAGAATATTATTTAACAACAAAAAGGAATGAAATAATGACACCTGTCACGACAAAGATGAATCACAAAAAACATTGTGTTAAGTGAGAGAAGCTGGCCACAAAACCCTGTGGCATATTGTATGATTTCTTTTTTTTAATTATTTTTGAGACAGAGTCTCACTCTGTTACTCAGGCTGGAGTGTAGTGGCGCGATCTTGGCTCACTGCCTCCCAGGTTCAAGCGATTGTCCTGCCTCAGCCTCCCGAGTAGCCAGGATTACAAACGCCCGCCACCACGCCCAGCTTATTTTTGTATTTTTAGTAGAGATGGGGTTTCACCATGTTGGCCAGGTCTCAAACTCCTGACCTCAGGTAATTCGCCCACCTTGGCCTCTCAGAGTGTTGGGATTACAGGCGTGAGCCACCACGACAGGCCTGTATGTTTTCATTTATATAAAGTGTCAGGAATAGGGAAATCTATAAAGAAAGTGAATTTGCTGTTGTCAAGAGCTTGAGAAGGGTGGTGGCAATGAGGAATGGCTGCTGACAACTAGGCCTCTTTGTGGGATGAAAAAAATGTTCTAAAATTATATTATCGAGTTGGTTGCAAAATCCCTAATACATATATATAAAAAATCATTAAACTGTACACTTTAAATAAGCAAACTATGTTGTGTAAATTATATATCAATAAAAGATATTAAAATTTCAACTAAATGCTATTTTTAAGACCCTGCCAAGCCAAAGAAACATACTAAGTAAAAGAATGCATTCTTCAAAATAGACTTTGTATCGAAGAGAATTATTAGGGCTATAAAGTGTCACTAAATTTAAAATAAAGATCCATTCTCCAGGACCAAACAACTATTCTAAATATATGCACCTTCTAAGAGACCCTCCAAATAAGTATACATAAAATTGACAGAAATTCAAGGAAGAATTGACAAAATCACCAGCAAGTGGGAAATTTTAACAAAACATCTTATTAATAGAAAGATATAATGACAATAATTGGTTATCATATATGAGATTTTAAGCAACAAAATTATGAAGCTGAAACAAAGAACGGAAGCAATGAATGTGTATATATATACACATACATGCACATACACTATATATCATATATAGACATACATATGTAATATATATGTGCATACATATGTATATTCATCACATATATAATACACATAGGATGTGTGTGTGTGTGAGAGTGATGATAGGGAAAAATTAGGAGCACTCTAAGGTACTGTACTATACACGAAGCAGTATAGTGGTATTTGAGTGGATTCAGATAAGCTGAAAACTAGTTATCTATAACTGTAATCACTTATAACTATATCTATAGTTAATCTATATATTGATTAAAATACACACATATGTTAACTTACTCAGTGAGCTTAGAGGGTCTACAGGCAATGACACCCTGTAGCAATATGAATATCTGTCACCCAGATCTTGATTTCTAATAATAATAAAAGTGGATTTTGGTTATATTGCTACAACATTATATGTTTACTAAAAATCATTGATTGTACACTTATAATGACCAAAGTTTATGGCATGTACATTTTACTCAATAAAGCTTTTTTTTTAAATGAGGTATTCTGTTTAATAGTGCACTAAATATTTACGGCCTGGATAAGATTGGATTTTTAATTAAGAAGGATGAATATCAGCATAAAACAATACCAAATTACATCAGAAAGCTTAGTCTAAGGGAGCTAAGATTTAGTAAATATACAGTTTAAGATCAACCTTAATGGAGAATTTGGAACCCAGAAGAAATGCAGAAATTCATAGTCATAAATGGAGGAAAATATCACAGTTGACAAAATTCATGAGCACATTACATGTTTAAACATAAATAATCTGTGTATAAATAGATTTAGTACGTGTAAAAAAACATACTAAGTAAAATAATGCATTCTTCAGAATAGGCTTTGAATCAAAAAGAATTGTTATGTAAATAACATAAACCAGCTAACTACAAGTAATAGTGATGTTGCTCGGAGATGTCTTGCGTGTGGGGACAGATGAAAGTGGGGGTCTGAGTCAGAAACACCACTCAGCTTGCTGGAAGGATAACCCTAAGGGGACAAGATTGTGCGCATCATCAATGGTCAAAGTAGACCCGCGCCCATGAGAGTACACCAAAAACACATTCCCGACCAGAGTGTGGGTCGGATGGATAATAGCCCAGAACCAGATGGCAAGTCAGAGCTACAGTTCTGAAAGTAGAATATTGGAAACTTGGATACGTTGTGGAATCCAAGGCAAAGACTAAGCACAGAAGCATTCTGGGGAGAGGCTATGTGTGTGTCACAGAGAGGAAGTGGAATATGTATTTCAGAATGTGTGACAATGCCCTTGAGTGCAAGTTAGTATAACAGATGAGTTATCTGAAATCTACACTATGATGGCTCTATTGTCCTATTCTTTTTTCAATAAAATGAGAGAGAGGCCAGGCGCGGTGGCTCATGCCTGTAATCCCAGTACTCTGGGAGGCCAAAGTGGGTGGATCACAAGGTCAGGAGATCGAGACCATCTTGGCTAACACAGTGAAACCTGTCTCTACTAAAATATATATATATATAAAATTAGCCGGGCATGGTAGCGGGCGCCTGTAGTCCCAGCTGCTCAGGAGAATGGCCTAAACCCAGGAGGTGGAGGTTACAATGAGCCGAGATCATGCCACTGCACTCAAGCCTGGGCAACAGAGCGAGACTCCTCAAAAAAAAAAAAAAAAAAGAGAGAGACAGAGACTTTTCCCATTAAGAACAAAGCTTTATACAGAAGACATATTTTTCTTCCCATAGTCATTGACTTCTTGTTTTACATGACATATTCAGACAATAGTCAGCTTAACCATTTTTTTTCTATTAGGAAGAATATAATCTCTTCTTGAATATAGTCAAGAGAACAAAAATAGTATTACTGGAGTGTTTGGGTATACCTTGTTCACATCATTCCAACAGAGACATCTGACTAGACAGAGAGAAATCCTATTAAGAAATAAGAAGACAGTTGGCCCGTTATAGGATAGCAGCTATATGTGCTTATTAAGCAGCATTTCCCAAAGGTAATAATCTGACAGTTCCTTAATATCACAAAATTTCCCATACATTTCCTCATTTCTCTATATTTCTCAGAAAATAGAGCAACTTCAGGACTCCTCTCTCTCTCTCTCTCTCTCTCCCTCTCTCTCTCTCTCTCTCTTCTTAATTTCTTCCATTCTTTCTTCTTTGTGAGCAAGTGTGTTTGTGATGATGGTTTGGCTCAGGAACCCATGGTGTAAAAGCAAGCAGTTTCTTAGAAGATTTTGTAAATCAAGTCCCTTTGTACTTTGGAGAATATATGATTTCGGTCACTTAGAAAGCAAGCTATTAATAAAATACAAAGAAAAATAACACTGGCCTCTACCAGTAGAGCTTGACTGAGCATTCTATTTTACTGTGGTGAACCACACAGATCTAGGAGCACAGACTTGGAAATAGTGCCTCTCTTCACAAAGAGAGGCACCCAGTAGCAGCGACTCTTTTATTTTATTATGTTGGCCTGGGTTCTGAGTGCATGGTTTCAAAGAATACACACAGCGTAGTTCCTCCCCTGGTACAGTGAAGAAAAGTAGCTAATATTCAACGAAAACAGTTTTCAGACGATCTTAGAGACATGAATGTTTAGGTTTACAGTGCTGTCACAGTTGTTCCAATATAGTAAAATAAATATAAAAGTCAAAGTTAAAGTGGTATTGATGGTGTTGGACCGCTGGTGGTATATTAAAGGCCTGTGATAGGGGTTTCCCACCAAGCAATCTCCCTTGTGTGTAACTACAGCACACTGCTGTCACACGTGAAGAAATTAAGTAGTCTTCAAATGTTTTAAAGTTTGTTCTTTCTCAGTGTGTATTTCTGACTATACACTATTCGGGAAGTGGCCACCTAGAATAACAATTCATTTAATCTATTTTAATTTCTCTAATTTTCAATATGGGAACTTGGTCTGATTCCTTAGTAATTATGTAGAATTTGTTCAAATGATATTATCTTATCAAATTAAAGCAATGGGCCTCTGCCCTTTGCTATGCAAGGTAACGTGTAATGATTGCTCTAAGACACTGGATGGGCTGTAAGCACACACGTACAGTGCGGATGGAAAAATACAGTTACCTGCTGTTTATGAAGAAGACAGTGTTGTAAATTAATTTTTGAGCCCAAATAATCTAGCCCTGTTTTTATTATTTTCCATGGTGTCTTTTTATCTATCAACTAGGAAAACATCCATAAACCTTGAAAATAATTGAAGATGATTTTTGTCTTTCTTCTTTCTAATGAGCAAGAAATAACAAAATAATCGAACCTCAGATTTTACTTTCTTTTTCTTATTACCTTATTACTTTAAAGCCCTGACTGCTTGTATTGATTGCTAAATTACTGGATATGGATTCCTGTCTGTGATTGGTATTTCCTTGTTGTGAAAGCTTCAGACTAAATCAATGAAATAAATGATTTTACATGCTTGTTTAGTATTTCAGTAGAGATGGGGGAGGGATAAAACTCTTCAGAACTAACACATATTAAATATGGGGAATTGGATTATTGTTTTTCTAAAGGGAGGAAAAGATGAGTTCAAAAGCTAGATCTCAAAGTTACTGAGAAATACATCATTTACAAGGTCCTTAATAAGACTTTCATAGATTTTTGTGTGGGCTTGTCTTGAACAATAACTCATCATTTGGCTCAGCGAACATTTTGCATACTGCTATTTTAAAATAATTTATTTAAGAGAAAGATTTTAAGTAAACTGAGGAAAAAGATGTCAGAATAAATACACGATTTTAGTAATGAAGTCTATAATGAAGTATTGATCAATAAGTGAATTTTAAACACTATGTTATATTTACTATCCAGTGTTTTAAAGAACAGATGAAAGCAAAGGCAAATAGGGAAATACTTGGTTATGCATTCAACAGCGAGATCTTCAAGAACACTGCTTATCAAGTCCTAGATTAGGCAGCTAGAGAAGAAGAGGATGAGCCTTCTCAAGGATTAGTCATGATGTGCACCTGGCTGAGGATAGACCATGGCCCCAGTCTCTTAGGAGCTGTTACATGAAGTTCTCCACTCCTAAACCACTTCTTAGATAAACGTAAATCTCAACATATTCCTCAAGTTTAGCTTGGGTCTTCTCTGCATGGCTGGTAAATCTGAACTTAACCAATTAGCTTGAAATGCCTTTGAACAGAACGTGGGCCCGTTTATCTCTAAATTCTAGTACAGATGACCCTGGAATTGGGTCATGACATTGATCATCGCCTTCTTGAATGTTCCATTCTCACTTGATCTGCCTCTGTCATGGGCTCAGGACAGCCGTATCCCAACACAACGGGCTGGGCTGGTGTCTTTCTTATCGTTAGGTAATTCTATACCACTGAAAAAGGTCTATTCCTGTTTCTTAACATTCTGTTATTTTCTGTAAGATTCCCGTTTTTTGGTCTTCTGTTAATTACTGTAACAGTTAAGACTTATTTCTCACTTAGACTTTAAACAGAGTTTTTGAATAATTTTAAGCATATAAAATTATTATAAACACAATGAATGCCCATATATCCTTCACTTAACTCATAAATCACTAACAATTTGCCACATTTTTATTCTCTCTAGTCCCCCTCTACACATGCACACACAAACATTATATATAATCATAAATACATAGATGCACACACACAAATTTTGATGTATACTTTTTCTGAAATATGTTTAAAAACTTGCTGCAGGCATTAAGCTGCCTCCCTCAGAATACAGCTCTTCGGTGCTTAAGAATACTAGCATTCTTCTCCATAACCACTACAGCATTAATCTACTTAAGAAAATGAATAATAATTCAATACTGACTTAATAATACATTTGATACTCAATTTTGTTCCAACTATCAAAATGTCTTTGATATACATTTTTAATTCAGATTCAATTAAGATTCAAACATCACCTTTGGTTTTTAAGTTTCTTTAGTTTCTTTTAATCTAGAAAAATCCCCTGGGCTACACTCTGAACTTTCTTGATTCATGTGAATGATTACATTAAAACTAAATATAATATTATTGCAAAAACATTAAATAGGTGATATTATATACTTTTTGTGGCATCACATCAGGAGAGTTTGTCTCACGGTGGGTGATGCTAAATGTGATGGCTTGCTTAAGGCGCCGTTCATGGCATCATTTCAGTGTAAAAGTATTTTTCCCCTGGTATTTGTGCACTTGGTACCTGGTACTTATTCCAGAGAGTAAGCACTTTATGGAATAATATTTGAGATAATGATATTAACACATTCTCCGATTTTTACATAATTGTTTTAAAATCCATTGGTGTTTGGATTTGGGATAAAAGGAAATAACCCCCAAATGTTTATTTGAGGTGGAAATAAATTCCTTTGTGTTGGGATACAGCTATCCTGAGCCCAAGACAGAAGCAGATCAGTGAGAATGCGAGCATTCATAAAGGCGTTGATCAATGTCATGGCCCACTTTCAGCGTCGCCTGAACTGGAATTTAGAGATAAAAGGGCACACATTCTGTTCAAAGACGTATCAAACTAATTTGTTCAATTAAGATGTATCAGCCATGCAGAGAAGAACCAAATAGAGTTAGATGATTGTCTAACTTCATTTTTTAATGCCATTTTTCAATGAAGAATAAAAACTCATTTTCACTCCTTCACTTGTTTTCCCTCTCTTTCTCTTTTCTATTTGGAACCATGCTAGATTCAATTGCTATTATTATTATTATTCATACAAACGATGCTTTTGGTTGCCAGCTCCAATAATTGAGGAGTCCAGCCGGGCACGGTGGCTCACGCCTGTAATCCCAGCACTTTGGGAGGTCGAGGCTGGCAGATCACCTGAGGTCAGGAGTTCGAGATCAGCCTGACCAATATGGAGAAACCTTGTCTGTACTAAAAATAGAAAATTAGCCGAGTGTGATGCATGCCTGTAATCCCAGCGACTCAGGAGGCTGAGGCAGGAGAATCTCTTGAACCCGGGAGGCGGAGGCTGCGGTGAGCCGAGATCACACCACTGCACTCCAGCCTGGGCAACAGGAGTGAAACTCCGTTTCAAAAATAAATAAATAAATAAATAAATAAATAAATAAATAAAGGAGTCCCAGCACAGCAGGACTGAAACTGGCTTTAGGCACAGCAGTGTCATTAGATGCCCATACATGAAGAGTCACTTGTAAGGCACAGTTAGACAACGGAGCATTCGATATCAGCAGAATTTACTGTCTCTTCTTCCATGGAGCTACTTCCTCCTGTGTCGCCGTGATTTCCACGCTTTCAAGCAGGTTTCAGTCATTCTAGGCTATCCCATCCTATCAGCCACCAGCTGAACAAAGCTGCCAGTTTAACAAAATAACAATGCCAAGTCCTGGCATGGAGTCTCTTTGGCTCTGATTGGTCTGACTTGGCTATGTGACCATGCAACTCAAACTGACTTAAGCAAACTAAAATAATTTTGGTACCGCAGATAATAATAATGTAAAAGAGAAATCACTGTGTGTGTGTGTGCATGTGCAATTTATTATTTATTGAGTCACACATTTAAAAAGTCAAGGGGAAAATCTAGTTTCAGGTAAGGCATCATGCACCCTGTCTCTCTGTTTTATTAAATTTACTATAGCAAAACTCTCTATTTTACTAAGTTTACATAATATTTCACTAAACGAGCATGTGATTTCTTGGTGTCAATTGCAATTTTCCAGGAGTCTGTCCCCGCACAAATATAAGGTCGATAGTGAACTGATGTGTCTTGATTTTCACATAAGTATTACAACATTTTGATAACCTAAACTGTTATCATATTTATGTTGTATAAAACAGTTTACCTTGAATTGTATGCCATCAGATTTGCCTATTACCAGGTCCTCTCTTTTTGTAACTTTTGTATGATATCTTTGTTCCTTTATTTACTTTTAATATTCTAGTAAATACTTCATCATACACATAGAATATAGCTGGATTTATTTTATTCAATATGAGAATATTGTATTTTTCTTAATGTAGAAATTTAACCATTCACAAGTATTTTGAGTACTTACAAGTTTGCATTTATTCTGGTCTATTTATTGTATTGTTTTCTATTTATCATGATTTATAGTCCCTCATATAGGGAATGGGATACTAATAGTAAATATTTTACTAAATGAGCAGAAGTGTGAACATGATAAAAACATAATTGTCAAATAAAAAAAAAGGGAGGTTTTTTTTTTTCCTTTTATTTTCTTCTAGTGGTTGGAGGAACTAAATCTTGCTTTTATTGTTAGAATGCTGACAGAACTTAACCAAACATACTTTTAGATTTTTCAAGATCTTAATAAAATAATGAGTATATGTAACTCTCTATGCTGAACAAGGCAATTATATTTGAGTGTCATTCCACTGCAGCTTTTATTAATCATGTTTTGGTTAAACATATGAGTTTCTGGCTACAGATAATTCATATTTTGCATCAGAAAGCAATCCTATTTGAATAATTTCAGTAATCTTCACACCTATATTGTAAATACTTTTTAAGATTTAATAATTAGTTTGACTATTTATTGCCTCTCATATCTCTTAAATCCCAGTTCTTCTTCTCTTGTATATTTTTGTTTCATTTTTCTCCAGTGCATTTTTGATAACAAAGCTTTGTTGGTGACAACAATTTTGAGTCCTTTCATGCTTTATGATAAATGATACCTTTGCCCTCAACTTAAATGATAATTTTGATGGACAAAATGTCTTACTACTAATATTTTTTTTCCACAGAATTAGAAAAGAAGTCAATATCTTTTGTTAGCAGCCATATATATATATATATATAATTTTTATTTTTTATTTTTTATTTTTTTGAGACGGAGTCTCGCTCTGTTGCCCAGGCTGGAGTGCAGTGGCGCCATCTCTGCTCACTGTAAGCTCCACCTCCCAGGTTCAAGCCATTCTCCTCCCTCAGCCTCCTGAGTAGCTGGGACTACAGGCACCTGCCACTACGCCCGGCTAATTTTTTGTATTTTTAGTAGAGACGGGGTTTCTCCATGTTAGCCAGGATGGTCTCGATCTCCTGACCTTGTGATCTGCCCACCTCGGCCTCCCAAAGTGCTGGGATTACAGGCGTGAGCCACCGTGCCTGGCCAATTCACAGGTTTTCTTATACATTTTCTGTTTTACTATTTTTTTTTCACCAAAATCTTTGAAGGGGAGGTAAACAGTGACACTCAGTCTCCTGCATTGAAGACTGAAGTTAGCAAGCCTTCTGGACTGGCTGAATCAACTTTCAGTTACAACCTCATTCTCCATCTCTTTCTACTATTGAAGTTCTAAAGTCTAAAAAAAACTACAATTTTCAACTCCGTTGCAATTAGAAGTGGCTATGTGACTCAGTTGTGGACAAGGACATATAAGCAAAAACCTCAGGGGAGGGTTTTTGTTCCTGAATTAAGAAGGAAAGCCTTGGCCGGGCATGGTGGCTGATGCCTGTAATCCCAGCACTTTGGGAGGCTGAGGCAGGAGGATCACGAGGTCAAGAGATTGAAACTATGCTGGCCAAAATGGTGAAACCCCACTTCTACTAAAAATACAAAAATCATTTGGGTGTGGGCGGCACACACCTGTAGTCCCAGCAACTGGGGAGGCTGGGACAGGAGAATCACTTGAACCCAGGAGGTGGAGGTTGCAGTGAGCCTAGATCACGCCACTGCACTCCAGCCTGGTGACTGAGCGAGACTCTGGCTCAAAAAAAAAAAAAAAAAAAAAAAAAAAAGAGAAAGCCTTTTGCCTTTTTTGTTCCCCCTTCCACCTTTGCATTTTTCCTTTCTCTTTTTTATCTAGTAACCTTCAGAGAGTCAGCACAGGACCTAAACCAATGTTCTAAGGATGGTGGCGAAATGCTCTCAGCCTCTGCTGGTGTTGAAGAGTGGAATCGATATGAACATTACTTTATCCAGAGGTTTTTTTCTGTTTAAGAGAGGACCATAATTTTTAAGCTACTCATAGACAGATTTTTTTTTAAATTACCAAAAGCCTAATGCAACCTCACTAAAGCTTATTTCTTTCTCAGCAAAGCACAGCAAGTTACAATAGACAAAGGGGCTCTATAACCTTGAGTAGATTACTAAACCACCTACGTTTATTTCTGCTTACAGATTTCATGATAATAGAATATGTCATTGAAATAGATCCCATTGATGAATAAACATTAATAATCAATAAAACATTATTAACTTAATATTCTTAAATTAAAATTTAGATAGCACTATTCCCCAGATTGGTTTATAGATTCAACACAATCTCTATCAAAATCCCTGCAAACTTCTTTGCAGAAATTGACAGGCTGATTAAAATTCATACAGAAATGCAAAAGACCCAGAATGACCAAAACAACCTTGAAAAGAAAGAATGATGTTGGAAGACTTATCCTTTCTGATTTCAAACTTTACTACAAAGCTACATTAATTGAGGCAGTGTGGAATTGGCATAAGAACATATGAAGTAATTATTAATATCACCATGCCACATGTCTTTAAGACAACTGGAACTCATTGACACATTTAAATACAAACAACGCTCAAATCCAAGCAACTCAGGACGTTTTAGTAAAACTTGAATATGAGCTTGGGGAAGAAGCCACCTTATTGCTTCTGTTTATAAGCTGGGCTCTTTCTTGCCTCATCATGTTGTCCAGGTGATACTCCTAGTTGCAAAGAACTTAGAATTGGAAGGTAGTTTTCTTCACAGGCGCCTTTCATAAAAGTTAACACGTTAACATTGTAACATGACATGGACCAAATAACAATGTAAACAACGCTGCTTGCTGGACATGGTGGCTCATGCCTAGAATCCCAGCACTTTGGGAAGGGATCACCTGAGGTCAGGAGTTCGAGACCAGCCTGGCCAACATGGCGAAACCCCATCTTTACTAAAAATACGAAAATTAGCTTGGTGTCATTGTGGGCACCTGTGATCCCAGCTACCCAGGAATCTGAGGCGGGAGAATCACTTGAACCTGGGAGGCGGAGGTTGCAGTGAGCCAAGATTGCACCATTGCACTCTAGCCTGGGCAATAAGAGTGAAATTCCATCTCAAGGAAAAAAAAAAAAAAAAAAAAAAAAAAAAAAAAGAACGGTGATGATGAACTTGAACCTTGATGTCAAGATCCACTTTGGGTGGTAGTTGGAGTGTTGCTAGATAGCTTTGATGCACGGTAACAGAGTGCTGCAGTAAGTATTCTAGGCAGAGTAAAAACGATGTGGAAAGTTTAATTTGAGAAATGTTAAAATATAAGCTACTTTTAACGTGCCTGCTATTTAGGCACATTAAATATAAGTCATTAAAAAACATGGTCTGAATACAGGACACAGGCATTATGGTACATATATCCAGAATAGTTAATAATTTTAGCAGAGCTTCTGGAAATGAGGGTGTTGAGCTACACTGGATACACAGTTCTGGACATGTTGCACTTGCAGGATATCTAAGAAGTCCCTGTTCTATTGAATTGGTAGGATGTGTCTCTAAACTTGACCTCAATTAGGCTCAACAGTTCTTGTTTGGGTCACAAGGAAAGTCTTCACATATGTAGAGGATTGATATGGTTTGGATATTTGTCCCTTCCAAATACAATGTTGAAAAGTGATTCTCAAGGTTAGAAGTGAGGCCTGGTGGGAGGTTTTTTTGGGTCATGGGGGCGGATTCCTCATGTTCATCTTTGTGTCTTCCCCATGGTGATGAGCAAATTCTCTCTCTTTTAGTTCATGCTAGAGCTGGTCTTTAAAGGAGACTGGTGTGTTCTGCTCCCTCTTTCACCATGTGATGGGTCTTTTTCCCTTTCACCTTCAGCCATGATTAGAAACTTCTTGAGGCTTCACCAGGAGCTGAGCAGATGCCAGCACCATGCTTCCTGTACAGGCTGCAGAACCATGAGTCTTTATATATTACCCAGTCTCAGGTATTCCTTTGTAGCGATGCAAACAGGCTAAGAAAAGGGCGTGCAGGAAACTTCAAGGTGACCACTGAGGGTTAGAATGTACCATCATGATCATATGAATAGTATTTGTTGGTGGGTGTATCGATATCAAGATGCAAATAAAGTTTTGTAGGCAGAGATCACCTCTGACTATAACAACCCCGAAATTTATTTGAGAAAGTCAAATAGTAAAAAATAAAAATAAAAACAGTGTTACTATAGTTCTAGGGAAGTGTGGTTTGGTGGGAACAGCATACGACTTGTCACTGGAGTGCTGTGGGTGTGCACCTGCTTCCAACCTCAATCATGTCCATGCAGAAAGGTCATCGTTTTGCTTCCCTGTGGTATTTGAAGGAATTGTTTCATTGCAAGCTATGAAACCCAACTGTTAGAATCCTAAGGGAAAAACAGTAGTGCATGGCCCAGGCACCACACTTCAGGAAGAGTAGGATAGTGCTTGTCTGAAGAGTGACTCTAGGATCCTGAAGCTGGATTCCATAAGTGCCTGTACGCTGCCTTTTTTCAGTGATTTTCTCTGCAGAGTGGCTCTATTCTGTACACTAACTTCACCATATTGGGGAACCCATGACTACGAGACACTCTGGATTGATGCTCGTACAGCTTATGAGCAAAGAAAAAAAGGTCGTCTTTTAATTAACTATATTTGAAAATCTCCAGGGATCCTCTGAGTAGATCACCTTGGGTCACGTGCCCATCCCACAAGCTCCTGCCGGTCATATGTGGCAGGTGGATCAGGCCAGTGTGGGTCTTAAGGTGATCCCTGTGGCCAGAAAGGCAGCATTCTGTGATTATTCTACCTCTGGTGGAGGAGATGGGAAGGGAGAGGAGACAAAGCAATGCGTAGATTATAGACACTATTTTTTACTGTAGGTCTAATAACAATATGAAGTTCATAGCCCTTTTGAGAAAGCTGAGTAAGGGAGATTATGTGAAGGGGCTTTGAAATCTATAATTCATCATATTGCTGAGATGGTTGTTCTAATATTTATAGGTACTTAAAATAGAGAAGTCACCTTTCCTACCACTAGATGGCAGGCAAGTATAATTAGCCTATCAAAATGCTGACTACGCAGTTCCTAAAAATAAGTCTAGAATGAAATGCGTTTTTAAGTGGTCTTGAATAAGCCAGAAGGTGATATGTAAAGCAGTTTAAAGGAAAGTAGCTCATACCTGGAAAATAATGTTTCTTGGCTTCAATTGTTTTCTCGTTCATTCATTCTCTCGTTCAAGAAACCTGTGCGCTAAATGGCCGCTTTTTTCTTGTTTACTCTTTTTATAAAAAACAGTATTATTAATATATCATTCACACATCATGAAGTTCACCCATTTCAAATGTACGATTCAATAGTTTTCGTATATAGAGAGTCGTGCAACCATCACCACAAATGAACTTCAGAACATTTTTGTCACCCCCAAAAGAATCCTTGTCCTTGTGTCCAGGCACCCCTCCGTATCAGCCCTAGGTCACCAACAGTCAATTTTCTTTCTCTAGAGATTTTTTCAGTTCTAGGCAGGTGTCTTATTTATTTATTGTTATTTTTATTTATTTTTTTGAGACGGAGTCTCACTCTATCCCCCAGGCTGGAGTGAGTGGCGCGATCTCGGCTCACTGCAAGCCCCGCCTCCCGGGTTCCCGCCATTCTCCTCCCTCAGCCTCCCGAGTAGCTGGGACCACAGGCGCTGCCACCACACCCGGCTAATTTTTTTTTTTTTTTTTTTTTTTTTTTTGTATTTTTAGTAGAGGTGTGGTTTCGCCGTGTTATCCAGGATGGTCTCCATCTCGTGACCTCGTGATCCGCCCACCTCAGCCTCCCAAAGTGCTGGGATTACAGGCGTGAGCCACCGCACCCGTCGCAGGTGTCTTATTTTTAACCAGAGAATATAGAGTTTGAGTTTTCGGTTGGACAAATCAACATACAGCCAGGATTTCTCACAGAGTGATGTGGTTAATGTATATGTGTTCTTACCTGATCATTCATTTATTCACTCACTGACTCACTTGTGCACCTGCAAATATGTGCTACGGTGCCGATTCTTTGCCGAAGTAGTAAAGTCTGTGCCTTACTCAGCATGGGTTCCTTGGAGTCGTATGGAGAAGAAACCAAAGGGCTGGATTCTGGATTCTCATGGGCTATGTGTTCTAGACAGGTGGGATCTAGCACAAATCTGTGCTTTGAATAATGACACGAATAATGATTAGCATGTATTGAAACATACTGTGGCATACTTGGCAGTGCTCTAAGAGCTTATAGTGTTGTGTTTAGCCTTATTTTAAAAATATATTACATATTAATATCAATCTCAGAAAGCTGCTTGAATCAGATTTAAAAAACATGAGTTTTGAAAGCTCTGATAAACCGTGATATGTTGTATCATTACTCTAAATTAATTACACATATTCCACCTCTGTAAGTTTAGAGATGATGAAACTGAGGTTTGGGTTTACACAGCTAAGAAATTGAAGGGTCTCTAAACTCTAAACATAACAACATAAACTCATGAAAACTCATGCAGTGTATGGAGTGTAAGTTTTAATCTTGTTATTTCAAGTCTGTCATACCAACATGTAATAAGTATAAATAACATATAAATACCTATTTTTAGAATAATTGCATATTTTTGTTCTATACACATTCCACTTTGAAGAATATTATTCTTTACTTAGTTTTTATCTTTTGTTTCTCACAGAACTTTTTAAAGGAATCTTTGGCAGCTAGGTAAAGAAAGGGGTGCTCTAAATTAAAATGTTCTTTTTTTTTTTTTTTTTTTTTTTTTTTGAGGGAGTTTTCTCTGTTGCCCAGGCTGGAGTGCAGTGGCATGGTCTCAGCTCACTGCAACTTCCCCCTCCCAAGTTCAAGTGCTCCTTGTGCCTCAGTCTCCCAAGTAATAGGGACTACAGGCATGCACCACCACGTCTGGCTAATTTTTGTATTCTTAGTAGAGACAGGGTTTTGCCATGTTGGCCAGGCTTGTCTTGAACTCTCGGCCCACCCACCAATCACAAAGGTGATTCACCCATCTCGGTCTCCCAAAGTGCTGAGATTACTGGCATGAGCCACTGTGCCGGGCCTTTAAATGAAAAATTTCAAAAAAGATATTTCATGTTAAAATTCTTTGAGGAAGCAAAACTAGACTCTTTAATATGAAAAATTAGTAATTTGAAAAAATGGACTGTTTCACAAGTGGCTGTTGACAATATAGTTACTTCTGAAATATTCAAGATGTACCTGAAAGCACAAAGTCTACAGAGAGAAAGCGGCTGGTAAACAGACAGCTAAAACACAGTACGACAACCTCAAGTTGTTTGTGAAATATAGAGAGGGAAGATCTACGTGAGGTTGAATGTGAATTAGGAATATGAGTTGGAAGAGTGTTCCTGGAAAACAGGGCCCCTGGTCAAAGTTTTGATGGGCAAATAGAAGTTAGTTAAAGGATGGAGGGAGATTTGAGACTCATTCAAACAGAAATAGAACGTCCATGAAGATTCAAGTGTTGGGGGAGGCACCATGCCTGCTGGGGAGTGAGGTGCAGAGATAGAAGTAAGTTTGGAAAGTCAGGAGAATCCAGGTCATGGAGCGCTTCTTATGTTATGCTTTTAGAAACAAAGAGAAACCACTGAAAGACTTCAAACAGCAGTGAGATAGATTCCCATGTATTTTTCAGAAAGGCAAAGTTATGGACTGAATGCGCCTCCTCATCCCGATTCATATGTTGAAATCAAATCTCCAAAGTGATGGTCTTAGGAGGGGGGACCTTTGGGAGGTGATTATGTCATGAAGGTGGAGCCCTCATGAATGGGACACTACTCTTATAGGAAGATGCCAGAGCTAGCTCACTCTCTTTCCACCACGCAAAAACACAAGAAGAACTGGCAGTCTGCAACCTGCAGCAGTGCTCACACCAGAATCTGCACCTCAGTTTCATCATCTCTAAACTTACAGAGGTGGAACATGTATAATTAATTTAGAGTAATGGTATAATGTGTCATGGTTTATCAGAGCTTTCAAAACTCATTCTTTCTTTTTTATCTGATTCAAGCAGCTTTCTGAGATTGATATTGATATGTAATATATTTTTAAAATAAGGCTAAACACAGTACTATAAGCTCTTAGAGCACTGCCAAGTATGCCACAGCCTGTTTCAATACATGCTAATCATTATTAGTGTCATTATTCAAAGCCCAGCTCTGTGCTAGATCCCAATGGTCTGGAACACATAACCATTCCAGCACACTGCTCTCTGACTTACAGCCTCCGGAGCTGTGAGAAATAAATTGCTGCTGTTGATAAGCCATTCCGTTTATGATATTTTATTATAGTCACTCAAGATGATGAAGACAGGCAGCTCTAGGGAACACTAGGAGAACAAAACTGAAGGGACCCAGTGAAGACAGGGTAGCCGATGAAGATATTGTTATGATATTTTTAGGGAGAAAGTGTGCAAACTTGAATCAAAACATAGACCTATGGAATAAAAATTGAATGACTGCGGACAAACAACACAGGCAGAATTGGCTAAACTTTGTGACTCATTGAACATGGGCCATGAGAGAAAATGGGGATTCCAAGCTAACACCTGAGAATTTTGCTTGTTCTACTGAGCAGAAGTTCATACCATTAACCAATACAGAGAATATGTGAGAACAAAACAGGTTGTAGAGGGGTTAGGTAGAGATGACACTGGACGGGATAAATTTGCATTTCCACTGGAATATCCAAACGGAAATATGCTGCTATAAATGTGATATTAAGGCATTAAGGTGGGAGATAAATTTTCCTTGAAGATAAAATTTTCAGAGATACGTGCATATCAACGATAGCTGAAGTAATAAGAGTAGATAAGGCCTATTCGAATACCTTTCCCCATTCATCTTCCTGGCAAACTGCTTGTCATAAGTCTTGGTTCTGCTGCACTTCTTTTATAAAGTCCTTCCCGCCTCTTTAATCAGGCATAGGTCTGTGGGTGTACATGGTGCCCACACATGTGAGACGGTCCAGCAGAGCAGTCATCACCTTGAACTGAAATTGTTTGCTTACATGTCTGTGAGTCTACTGAACTGTGAGCAAAGGGAACATAGCTTTTTATATTTTTATTCCCAAATTTCTTCAAGCCTAGCAGAGTTTCTGGCACACAATAGGCATTTGGAAATGTATTTAGAATAAATGTTACTCACTAACCTCACACCTGTTTGAATGGCTATTATCAAAAAGACAAAAGTAACAAACGTGGGTGAGGATATGGAGAAAAGAAAACCATTGTACACTCTTGGTGGGAATGTAAATTAGCACAGCTATTATGGAAAACATTATGGAGGTTCCTCAAAAATTAAAAATAGAACTACCATATGATCCAGCAATTCTACTTCTGGGTTCATTTCCAAAGAAAATGAAGTCAGTATGTCAAAGACAGTTCTGCTCTCTCATGTTTACCGCAGCCTTGTTCACAATAGCCAAGACATAGAAATACGGAATCAACTAAAATACACACCATCTATCAGTGGATGAATGGATAAAGAAACTGTGATTATTACATCCATATCATATATGTCAGCAGACCCCAGCCTTTTTGGAACCTGGGACTGGTTTCATGGAAGACAATTTTTCCACAAAGCAGAGGGTGAGGTGGGGGATGGTTTTGAGATGATTCGAGCTCATTACATTTATTGTGTACTTTATTTCTATTATTACTACATTGTAACAGATAATGAAATAATTCTACAACTCACCATCACGTGGAATCAGTGGGAGCCTGAGCTTCTTTTCCTGCAACTAGACGGTCCCATCTGGGGGTGATGGGAGACACTGACAGATTATCAGGCATTAGATTCTCATAAGGACCATGCAACCCAGATCCTTCGCATTTGCAGTTCATAATAGGGTTCACGCTCCTATGAGAATCTAATGCCGTCACTGATCTGACAGGAAGCGGAGCTCAGGCAGTAATGTGAGCAATGGGGAGAGGCTGTAAGTACAGATTAAGCTTCACTGGCTCATCTGCTGCTCACCTCTTGCTGTGCAGCCCAGTTCCTAATGGGTCATAGACTGGTACCCATAGTCTATGACTATATATATCATGTAGTATGTATGTGTGTGTGTGTGTGTGTGTGTGTGTATATAAAATGGAGCACTATTCATTATTTGAAAAGAAGGAACTCCTACCATTTATGACAAGTATGACAAGTATGAACCTAGAGGGCATTATGTTATTGAAATAAGCCAAGCACAGAAAAATACTGCATGATCTCACTTCTGTGTGAAATCTAAAAGAGTAGAACTCATAGAAACAGAGAGCTGAATGGTAGTTGTCGGGATGTGGAGGAGGGGTGAGATATTGGGGAGATGTTGGTCAAAGGGAGCAAAGTTTCAGTTACGCAGGAGAAATAATTTCTGGAGATCTATTGTATAGCATGGTGACAACAGTTAATAGTAATGTATTGTATGTTTGAAAATTTCTAACAGAGAAGATCTTAAATGTATTCACACACAACAAAAGTAACTACCTGAGGTCATGCATGTGTTCATTAATTTGATCAGGGTAATCATTGAATGATGTATATGTAAATCAAATATCATGTTATACACTTTAAATATACCAATATTGTGTCAATTTTACTTCAATAAAGCTGAAAAAAGATAAATGTGCCTAGAACTAATCTTTCTTAACCCAAATCCAACCATTGTTAGAATATAAAATGTAACACTGTGGAAGATAGTCTATATTCTAGGCTTTGACACATGTACTTTATGACACCATATACTCTGGTGTTAAAGGTCTTGTTTTAAAGTCAGTAGGTGCTTAAAATCCTTAGACTTATAAACCATTAAAATAAATTAGATGCTTTTAAATGGTTAATGAAGATGTTTATGTACAACTATTGTGATTTGCTCCCTTGACCTTTTACATTTGTTTTATTGTGGATCATTAAAAGGATCTCAAGCAATGCTTTCAAAAACTCTAAGCACTGTTAGCATAATGATTTAGATCATTACTTATGATTTCATCTTTCCATTGAGAAATCTTTGTAATAAACCAAGTTCTTAAAATATTGCCAGCTTGTCTAGAAATACGATGCTTAGGATACCTCGTGATATATTAACTGCTTTTCCTTAGTTTGGTTGCTGGCAAGAGTGCAGGATAAACTAGATGCAATTTTAATAAGGAACTGAGAAACTTGATCATTTTTATTCATGCTATTAAGAAAGACTAATGATTATAAATGAAACTGACAACTATGATATTTAACATAACAGATATAAGAAGAATGATTTTAAAATGCCCTCAAAACACAAGGCAGCCTCTGTAGTTACATAAGGAGACTGCAGAGGGTTTGAAGTCCTAGATTTTTCTGATGGTCTTGTCATTTGCATGGAAAAAGTGCTTTGAAATTCTTGGATGAGAATTTTCAAGTTATAAAGTTAGAATATTTTGCATCTGAGGAGCCATATGATGTGTTTATTTTAGCAATGGTTCTTCAAACTCTCTCAGAGAATTGTGTTTTACTTACTTTTTTTCCCTTTGCCCCCTTAGTATAGATAGTTCATAGTAGCATCAAATAAACCTAACTTATCACTTGCTACCTTTTTCCGTATCGCTAACACAGCAGATCTGCATGGTGATGGAGGTTCTGCGTATTATTTCAGTTTGCAGTCTGGCTTTTGCTTTCATAGCATTCCAACTCATCTGTTCTTAATACTTCCCCATGTGGTAATAGGAGTGGAGCCTGGTGTTGAGGGAAACGTACAAAGCTTGTCTGCATCTGTGATTGTCAGTCTCAGGCGGGGCAGGAAACAGTGGACTACTCAAATACAATAACTGAAGAGATCACATGGAAAAATCTATCTGGAAAGGCATGGGCAGAGTTTAAGGAAATCAATTTGCAGAAACTGCTGCATCACCCCAGTGTTAATAATATCAGGGAGTCATTATAACCCTGAGACATGGAGATACAAAGTGCAGGAAAGAGCTCCTTGAATGGCCTCATTTGAAGAACCATGGCCTGAGATGAAAGAATGCCAAGCTGTCTCAGCAGCAAAGGTGCTGAGGGAGTCATCACCCCAACTCTGACGTATTCTCTGGCCTGCTGCCAGGATCCACTGTTGACTGAATCCACCGAAACACAGAGGAGAAACCTCTATGTTTTGTCATCAACATAGTCAGAGCTTCTTACATACTCTGTAGAACCATAAGTCAAAATAAGCCTCTGTATAAATTACCCAGCACCAGTGTTCCTTTTTAGCAACACAAAATGAACTAATAGAAGCGAGGAATAGTGTATATGGACTGTGTATATGGCTTGTGTATATGGACTGTGTATAGTGTATATGGCCATTCAACATAGTCAGACTCAGGTCAAATTTAGTTACCCATTCTCGGTGTTTCCGTGGCATGCCAGTCTTATCTCTGCCATGACACTCACCACATCCTGTCAACAAAGTCAGAGCATAACGAGAATGGCAGAGATGGAACCTGGAGGGCACATGGGGGAATAGCTAGTGCATGTATGTACTGGCCTGTATGAATGCTAAGATCCATTTCATTTCAAGATTTAGTGATGATTATGTCAGTCAGGGTCCCTCCAGAGAAAAAAGACCCAGTAAAATGGATGGATGGATGGATGGATGAACAGATAGATAGACAACAGATGATGGATGAGTAGATGTGTAGATATGTGAAGGATGGATAGGTAGATGAATGGAGCTAGGGTCTGAATGTTTCTGTCCTCACAAATATACATGCTGAAATGTAATCATCAATATCATGGTATTAGGAGGTGGGATCATTGGGGAGTGATATGGTCATGAGGGCAGAATAATCGTGAATGGGGTTAGTATTCTTATAAAAAAATACTGCAGAAGCTCCTTTTCCACTTCTACTATATGAGGTCACAGAGAGAGGTTCCATCTGTGAACCAGGAAGCAAACCTTCACCAGATGCCAAATCTGTGGACTCCTTGATCTTAGATAGTCCAGCCTCCAGAACTGTGAGAAATAAACTTCTGTTGTTTATAAGACACCTAGTTTATGGTATTTTGTTATAGTAGCATAAATGGATTAAGACAGATGGGTAGAGAAATAGAGAGAGATATATAGAACAATGATACATAGATGATAGATAGATGGATGGATAGATAGACACACACACACACACACACACACACACACACACACACACACACACAGATAGATAGGTAGATATTGAAAGGAATTGGCTTACATGATTGTGAGAGTTGCCTAGGCAAGTCCAAAATTTATATGACAGGCAATTACCATGGATAAGACAGAGACACTTGGAGAGGAGATGAAGCTGTTATCCACTAATGGAATCCCTTCTTCCTCAGGGAAGTATCAGTTCTGCAAATAAGGCTTCCTTCGAGGAGGACCAAGACAACTAAACGCAGTCACCAACATCAAAAAAGCTTATCTTCCAAGGGGGGATACAGCAAAGGATTTAGTTCAACAATTAAAACAGGATGTGCTGAGTGTCATGGCAGCGATAAGCCTGGCATGCCCCGGAAACACCGAGAATGGGTAACTAAATTTGACCTGAGTCTGCACTTCTTGTAGAAGTCCATATACACTATTCCTCGCTTCTATTAGTTCATATTGTGTTGCTAAAAAGGAACACTGGCACTGGGTAATTTATACAGAGGCTTATTTTGACTTATGGTTCTATAGAGTATGTAAGAAGCCTGGGACCAGCATCTGCTCAGCTTCTGGTGAAGCCTTCAGGAAGCTTTCAATCATGGTGGAAGGCAGAAGCGCACATCACCTGGTGAGAGAGGGAGCAACAGAGAGAAGGGAGGAGATCCCAGGCTTTTTTATACAAGCTCATTACCACAAGGGCAGCATCAAGCCATTCGTGAAGGATCCAACCCCATGATGCAAACACCTCCCACTAGGCCCCACCTCCAACCCTGGGGATGCCATTTCAACATGAGATTTGGAGGAGGCATACGTTCAAACTGTATCACCCCTTCTCTAGGATAACATTTTCAGTAGTTTCAGTTACTCACGGTACAATCAATAAAATCGTTTGAGGGAGAGAAGGGTCATCGTCACATAACCTTTACTACAGTATATTGTAATTGTTTCATTTTATTAGTAGTTATTATTGTTAATATCTTACTGTGCCTAATTTAAAATTAAACATTATCCTAGGTACATATGTATAGGAAAAAACATAGTATATATAGGGGTTGGTACCATTCGTGGTTTCAGGTATTCACTGGGGGTCTTGGAACGTGTGCCCTGCAGGAAAGAGGGGACCATTTTAAAAGTATTTTTAAAGTAGAGAGACCAAGAAATCTAGACCAAGAAAGTCATGGTTGCCGGGCGCGGTGGCTCAAGCCTGTAATCCCAGCACTTTGGGAGGCCGAGACGGGTGAATCACGAGGTCAGGAGATCGAGACCATCCTGGCTGACACGGTGAAACCCCGTCTCTACTAAAAAATACAAAAAACTAGCCGGGCGAGGTGGCGGCGCCTGTAGTCCCAGCTACTCGGGAGGCTGAGGCAGGAGAATGGCGTAAACCCGGGAGGCGGAGCTTGCAGTGAGCTGAGATCCGGCCACTGCACTTCAGCCTGGGCGGCAGAGCGAGACTCGTCTCAAAAAAAAAAAAAAAAAAAAAAAAAAAAAAGAAAGTCATGGTTTGTGAAGGAAACAGCATGCGTTTGTTTTTTTTTTTTTTTTTTTTTTTTTTTTGAGACAGAGTCTCACTCTTGTCATCCAGGCTGGAGTGCAGTGGTGTGATCTTGGCTCACTGCAACCTCCACCCCCTGGGTTCAAGCAATTCTCCTGCCTCACCCTCCCAAGTAGCTGGGATTACAGGTGCACACCAGGATGCCTTGCTAATTTTTGTATCTTTAGTGGAATGGGGTTTCACTATGTTGGTCAAGCCGGTTTTGAACTTCTGGCCTCAAGTGATCTGCCCACCTTGGCCTCCCAAAGTGCTGGGATTACAGGTGTGAGCCACTGCGCCCAGCTGGAAACAGCATACTCCTAAAGAACTGCAAGCAGCTTAATACGGATGGATCCAGGTCTTGGGATGAGGGGAGCAGGACGCAGCTGCATGTCACAGAAACCACAGTACAAAATATTTGCTTTTGCTAAACTTGGCACTCAGAAAGCCTCTTTCTATGTAATTTACATCTAATTTCTACTTCATTCTTTCTGTAGATAAGATTTCATATTTTCTTGCTTTTTATGTTTAGAATTCCGGGTTTTATTTCTTACTGCTACCACATATGAAAAGATTAATTTGTGAATGTATTCATTGAAAACTGAAACTGTCCTCCAATTAAGAAGAGCATATGGGAAAAATAAAATAGGAGGAAAGCTGACGTTTCTATATATTATCATGTGATTTTTAAATTTACAACAATTGAGTTTGTTAAAAAAAATGTCTATTATCAAGAAGAAAATAAAATATCACTACATATTTCAGTGGTCCCCACTTGAGCTTGTGTTGTATTATGACTATTTTTGTTTATGGAGAAGGCACTGGACAGGTGACTGGGTCTAGCAGAGATCTCGCTATGTGAACAATGGAGGGTGACACTTGGAAATAACTCATTGAGGAAAGGGAGAATTGAGTAGGAGTTAGTGTTTCCAGGAAATCAGGACAGTGTCTGAGAAATCAAGGAAATGAGAATACAGAATATTATCTGTCACTGACATTATCTCTACTCAGCCAGGGTGTGCTCACGTTATACTTTAGGGTAGAAGAGTTACAAAAAATAACTGAATGAAAGCTGGAAAAGCTGACCCCAGTAAGAAAGGTTGTGGTTATCATTTAAATATTCGGGAGAATAAAAGAAGGCTCTTTCTATAGGACACTTCTTCAGCCTGGTCTGGTGCGACGATCATCATCTGCTATGGGTCCTGCTGCCATGGGCTGTTCTAAGGATTGCTCCTGGCTGATGGCAGCTGCTCTCCACTCAGAGGTACCCCTGAATCACACAAGAGTCCTCAGTGACTGACTGGCGTGTGTGTGTCTGTGTGTGTGTGTTTGTGTGTGTGTTGGCAGGCGCTTATAAAAAGCCCCTCTTTCACTTCAAGAAGGAATAGGCTCTGCAGTGATGTTTCAATCCCAGAGTGCCATGAAGAATGTGGCTGAGGCTAGACGTCACCAGGAACACACCCTACTTGGCTTCTTCCCCTTTCCTAAACTGCTTCCTTCACCCCTTGTAGGTTCCTTGAAAGCACTTCCTCCACCAATCACTTGCCAAAAATAAACCTGCTTCTAGAAAATCCAACCTGCTTCTAGAAAATCCAACCTGAGACCTATGCCAAAATAAATTTCAAGTAAATAAAAAAAAATTTTTTTAATGAAAGAAAAGTCCATTAATATGAATACTTATATTACTTCAAGAAGAACAGAAATTAAAGCTAGAAAAACACCACACATGTGTAGATTTTATATTTTTAAAATGTTAAAGATGGCCAGGTGCGGTGGCTCGCACCTGTCATCCCAGCACTTTGGGAGGCTTAGGCGGGCAGATCACGAGTTCAGGAGATGGAGACCATCCTGGCCAACATGGTGAAACCCCGTCTCTACTAAAAATACAAAAATTAGCTGGGCGTGGTGGTGCGCACCTGTAATCCCAGCCTCTCGGGAGGCTGGCTGGGAAAATGGCTTGAACGCGGGAGGCACAGATTGCAGTGAGCTGAGATCACGCTGCTGCATTCCAGGCTGGTGACAGAGTGAGACTCCGTCAAAAAAAAAAAAAAAAAAAGTTAAAGACAAGATTGTCTTTAACTGGAGGAAAATTAACTGGAGGAAAACTGGAACATATTTGAGAGTCAGTGAGTTAATGTCTTGCAAATAATTTTTTAAACAAACAGCCCAGAGGAAAATATTCAAAAAGTATAATTCATAAAGGGAAAAGCCAGCAAAGTAATATAAAACCCATATTAAAGCAATGTGTGTCGTGTTTTTGAAATGAGGTTGGTTTTCTTTGGAAAATGATAATGTTCAATGGTGGTGAAAATATGGAGTGAAAGGCATTTTTACATAAGGATGGTGGGAACGTAAATTGGTATTTATTTCTTAACAACCACTTTTTGGAGCACGTTACTTAAAGTTTTGCCTAGTCTTTCCTGTGGAAATCCTATTTTCAGTTGTTTATTTTCAGGAAATTAAATCATGTGTTTGCTGTACTCTTTCATGAAGAAGTTGAAAAGGTCTAAATGTTAAAAAAGATGTACTGAAAAGTATAGGATGGTGAAAATAATAGCTCTTATGTTTTTGTATATTACCGTATTTCAATCTCTCCATGACATTATTTGGTAGATAGCATCATTCTTCACATTTATAAAGAGGGTGACTAGGTCTCAGGCAGGATAAGTAATATCCAGGATCATGAGGTTTCACCTCTGAACCATCCCAAGCTCTCAAGCAATATACAATCCTGCCTTTGGTATAAAACCAACCATTAAAATTAAATATAATTATGCAAGAACATTTGTCGACATTGAACATGTTTAACATATCTTGTGAAATGAAAAATAGAATAGAAAATAGTAGAGTATGAAGGATCAGTTTTGTACAGAGAGCAATGAAAAGAGCATACATTATCCCGTCTGAAGTTGTTTAGCAGAATCATAAACATTTGCTATTGTACGAAAGTTTCATAAACTTGTAGGGTGAGGAGCAGAATGTGGGGTGGCCCCTCCTGACTTGACCTTCTGTCATTCACATGGATGTATCATGCTCCCCATTTGATAGTGGGTGGAGCCTGTGATTTCCTTCTAACCAACATAATATGGCAATGGTGATGTGAGGGCACATCCATTATTACATTATATAAGAACCTCTGGGGATATGAGAGTGGTCTCCGAGAGTCGAGAGCAGCCTCTGTTTCTACAACCACAAGGAAATAAACTCTGCCAACAACATTAGTAAGTTTGGAAGTGGATTCTTCCCCAGTTGAGCCTCCCAATGAGAATGCAGCTCAACCAGCTCCTGGATTGCAGCCTTGAGAGACCCTGAGCTGATGACCCAGCTGAGCCTGGACTCTTGATTCACAGAAACTGTGAGATGGTGAATGTGTGTTGTTTTAAGCTCCCAAGTTTATGGCTATTTGCTGTGCAACAATAGATAACAAACACACATGGTTACCTTGAAGCAGGTTTCATAGTGTCCATCTTCAACTTGAAACTGATAGTATGTACAACTCTTTCCCATTTGCAATTAGATATACAACTTGACCAGGAGTGGACTCATGCCTCTACTCCCAGCACTCTGGGAGGCCAAGCCAGACGGATCACTTGAGGTCAGGAGTTTGAGACCAGACTGGCCAACGTGGTGCCATTCTGTCTCTATTTAAAACACAAAAATTAGCTGGGCATGGTGGCACATGCCTGTAATCCCAAATACTTGGGAGGCTGAGGCAGGAGAATGAGCTGAACCCGGGAGGCAGAGACTGCAATGAGCTGAGATTGTACCCCTGCCTTCTGCCTGGGCGACAAAAGATATACAACTTGGGGATGACAAAAACTGTCCTGTCTACTTTGCATATTACTTGTCAGATCCTTACAACAAGTCTGTGAGGTCATCATGATTATTACCCCCATTTACAACTGAAGAAACAGAAACATTGAGAATTTACTGGGCAAATAATAATGAATTAAACACACCTTTAGGTATTATTGCCTGTGTGCAGTGGAGAGTTTTTCGTTTTGTTTTGCTTTCTATCTTTGTTTGTGGTATTGGGAGGACGGAGGACTCAAAGACTGAAGTCCTCCCTGTTTAGCAGATGTTGAGTTGAAGATCAACGTTTACATGTGCTGTTCATTAGGAATCTCAGGCAGTAAGTTGGATTGGGTCCCTTCAGTTCCTGGGGGAAGGTATGCTTCGCTCTCTGTGTGCAGATCTCAAAGAAGAGTTATTCTGCCAAAGAAACTGCACTGTAAGCCAAACTTCTCTCCTTCCATGTGTCTTGGAGAGGACACATACTCTCTTCTTACACACAGAAAAGACTGAGAGTCCAGAGAAACCATTCTCCATGCCCCACCCTTTAACCCAGAGAACCAGTGTGCATCATTCCTTACTTCTCACAGCTGAGAGAACCATTATTGCATAAGAAATTCTGCAGCCAGTTGTGGTGACTCACGCCTGTAATCCTAATGCTTTGGGAAGTCGAGGCAGGTGGATTACTTGAGGCCAGGAGTTCTAGATTAGCCTGGCCAACATGGTGAAGCCCCGTCTCTACTAAAAATATGAAAATTAGTGGAGCATGGTGATGCACGCCTGCATTCCCAGCTACTTGGGGGGGCTGAAGCATGAGAATCGCTTGAACCCAGGAGGTGGAGGTTGTAGTAAGCCAAGATCATGCCACTGCACTCCAGCCTGGATGACTGTCTCAAAAAAAAAAAAAAAAAAAAAAAATTCTTCTGTGTGACATAAATAAAATAATTAACAGTAATAATAACAATATTGTTAAGCACTAAATAATGTAAGGAAACTCAGCAGCATAAAAGAATGGTCTAAAAAATAACCAGAACCACTAGCTGTTATTGAAGATCCATGACAGAACGTGCAAATTATTCAAGAGAAGTCACTAAAACGATTTGCTGGCTTTAGAGTAAAGAAGACAAATCACTAATAAATCCTTTCAATAGATTCAAAAATAATTTGTAATTTGCAACTATTTCTGTTGAAAACTGTTAGACTTGGGAAAATGGATACTTTCTTAATGATATTTATTAGAAAACAGCAGCAAAAAAAAAATAATAATAACAGATAGACAGGTTTCCAATACAATCAGAAATAAAAAATAGTAGGGGAGGAAGAGATAAATTGTCCCTATATTTAGACTTAAAAAGGCAAGACGATGAATAGAAAAATAATGAAAAATTATAGATGAGTTTGAGTCTGACTGGATGCCAGAATAACATACAGAAATTAATGATTCTCAATGTATTAGTGATCATAATTTTGTAAAAATAAAAGAGGTAAGATTCCTTTCACAAAACACACAAAATATCTAGGATTAAACCTACGAAGAAAAGAATACAATTTAAAGTAGGAAAGCTACAATATTTTACTGATAGATTAAAAAAGCAATTTAAGAGAGAGAAACACTGTTTCTGAGTGAGTTTTAACATTGTAAACAGTATTGAAGCTTTTCATTAGGAACACAACAGGGTGGCTAGAGTCAAATAATAACTGAATTGTATGTTTTAAAATAAACAGCATAATTGGATTGTTTGTAACTCAAAGGATAAATCCTTGATTTATGGAGATAAGGATACCCCATTCTCCATGAAGTGCTTTATTTCATATTTTATACCTATGTCCAGACATCCAATGTACCTCATAAATATGTACATCTACTACATACCCACAAAAATTAAAAAAGAGACACATCAACTTCTAAAAAAAATGAGAGAAAAGTTTCCATATTACAAAGAGCAAATTTCCTTTAAAATTAATCCATATATTCAATCTAACCACAATCAAAATCTCTATGGTATATTTGAAATGAAATTTTGCAGGTTGATTCTGCTGTTCAATTTGGAATGATAATTCTTAAAATAAATATCAGATGAATTAAACTTAAAAAATAAAACCATTTATTAGACTGAAAATATCAGAATACAAAATATAGGCGGGGGCGGTGGCTCATGCCTGTAATCTCAGCATTTTGGGAGGCTGAGGCAGGTGGAGCTTTGCCATATTGCGTTAGAAAATTCCTCCCTAAATAAGACATTAAATCTAGAAGCCATAAAGACTAATGACAGATAGGACTACATATAAATATGAAACATCTCCATAAAGATTTATTGAGGCCCAAAGACATGTAGGAAGATTTGTTGGCTATTTAATATGTAAAGAGGTGTCATCCTACTGGGAACCACTCATCTTGGTAGCACAGGTAGCAACAGGCACCACGGCGGACTCCGGTGACTCCAGTTCTTTCTCGTTTCCTGAAGGCCAGTTCTTGGCATCAGGGGTCTCTATTGCCCAGTCATTCTAATGGTTTTGCAAACATCGACTTCTCCATCAAATTCTTTCCTTTTTAGTATACCAGGATAGTTTCTATTGGTCTGACTGATCCTGATTAATACAAATTTCCTCTGAAGAGAGACAGGGACTCACATTTATCCTATTCTCCATCTCAGCAACTTTATGGGATATGAGCGTCATGCTGATAAACGGCAGTCGAGAGGCTGCACCCTTCACTCTGCTTTTCCTCTTTTTGTGCTAAGCAAGATGTCTAATTCCACTCATACGCTCACTTCCATATTTATCTCCAGCCCCTTCTCATGACATCATCTTCTCACACTTAGAACAATATTCAAAGTCTGTTTAGGTCCCCCCCAGAGCCCTTCCGTGGTACAGTTAATTACCTGGCTCTCCCAAAATATTGATCTTAAAATCACTACTTAGCAGAATTCTTACAGTTTATTTTCTGTGATGTGTGTGCTTGACTTTTGTAAGCATTAAGTAATAAGCACATGATTCAAATTACAGTTCTTTTCTGATATTTCTTTACCTTTCTTACCTTAGGTTTATAGTTTTACTCTTTTCCATTATTAGGAATTAGGAGAGAAAAAGAGACAGGAGAGAGAAAGGAAAAAAAGGAGACAGGAGTGAGAGAGAGAGAGAGAGAGAGAAGAAAGAAGACAGAGAGAGAATTATTTCCCTTGCTTTTTAGATGCCTTTTTAAATGGCATGTCACCATTATAAAAAGAGCCCTTTTGCTAAACAGAATTCAGAAAACACTCATGGACCTCATCTGATTATCTCTCATCGATAAAGCCTATGTTTCCATTTCACCGCACCAAGAAATCCTAATAAATTGTAAGCTCATTTCTCATCTTTTATCTTTTTTCTCCTTCTCCTCTTGGGAAAGCCTTCTAAGTCATTTGAGGATAACAAGTAATAAAAATCTAGTTATTTGATGAAGAACAGTCCATTGGAATGCTAGGCATAGTAGGCCAATAATTACTCAGAATTAAACAAATTGACTTGCTTTCAAACATAGAAAAGGCAAAAGAAAATGTTTCGCAAATTATAAACAGGGAATAGATTATCCTTATTATCCTTCCAAAGCATAATGCTGAAAAACAAGTATCTCTTAAGTTGCCATCTTTGGTAATGCAGAAATTTAAAAACAATAGCCTGCATTTTAAAAGTGTTCTGTATGTATTACCGATACCTTCCCATTATCTAAAGTACATACGTGAATTATGATCCAGAAAGCAAACCTTTTGCCCAACATGAGCCTTTCTTTTTCCCCCAAGGGTAAAAGCCTACAGAATTCAGGGCTATCTCTTGGCACCCAGCAGAGGGCAGTAGAGAACTTCTCCAGTGCCTGCTGCTCGGCTCTTTTGTTTCTGCCGTTTTAACTTTGTGTATAGAACAATCATTGAGCTGTCA
Source organism: Macaca thibetana thibetana (assembly GCF_024542745.1). Classification (NCBI taxonomy): domain Eukaryota; kingdom Metazoa; phylum Chordata; class Mammalia; order Primates; family Cercopithecidae; genus Macaca; species Macaca thibetana. Next base: position 9,263,905 of record NC_065586.1, read on the forward strand.
GGCTAAATTAGCACAGAAATTCATGGAATCTGTTCAATCCAAACCACCTCCTTTTCCCAAAAAATGTTCTGCAGTTTACTTTAGCACATTGAGTTATGAAAGGGATATCTGCATGTTCTAAATTAATTTGATAGAAAATATGAAAAGGCAAAGAAAAGCAACGTGGCCTTTGAAATTGCTTACATTATTCATATGGGAAATTCTTGAGCATAGGATGGTTCTAAGCTATAATCAAGTGGTGCTAACCCAAGGTTTCTTCTTCATTGATCCGGCATTTAATATTATGTATGTATGTATTTTGGACTAAGCCTCTTCCGATAAAATCAGGTAGAAAATGAAAACGATCATAACTGACTTCCCTTTAACGTAGTTTTGCATTGACTGCGTGATATATTTCAGAATGGTGTTCTAGGTGAGGAGAGGAAAAAACACGAAAAAGTCGGTCTTAAAAATTCTCAGGTCATTTAAAGGCCACGCTGCCCTTGTCCGTATACACATTATTTGCACTGAATCTCCTGTAACACGCTGGTAAGAAATTACTAAAGAAATTTTAAACCCATTTTATTCATTAAATAAAAATAATATCTTATTCTTTCATAATTCTATTCCATTCAATTCCTAGAAAATCAATGAAATTAAAGTTATTGTGCTGCTGTTCTGATTAGGTCACAAACTTTTCAGCGTTCTAAAATTTTTTTTTTTTTTTTTTTAAGACGGAGTTATGCTCTTTTTGCCCAGGCTGGAGTGCAGTGGCGCAATCTCGGCTCACTACAACCTCCACCTCCTGGGGTTCAAGCGATTCTCCTGCCTCAGCCTCCTGAGTAGCTGGGGTTATAGGCACATACCACCACGCCCGGCTAATTTTATATGTTTAGTAGAGATGGGGTTTCACCATGTTGGCCAGGCTGGTCTTGAACTCCTGACCTCAGGTGATCCACCCACCTTGGCCTCCCAAAGTACTGGGATTACAAGAGTGAGCCACTGCACCTGTCCAGGGTTCTATAATTCTTACGTGTATTATTGAGGGGTAGAGAGGACATTGGCTAAAACAGTTGAAAATTGCTTGTGGCTTTGATCTGGATACTTACCTTTGTGTGCTGCTGAAAGTTTTATTGCATCTTGAGATACTCGAATGTAAGCAACAGAAAACAACTTTAGCCAATTTAGACAGTTAATATTTCATTAAAAGAATACTTCATAGCTCATAAAATCTCTGAGAGGCCTGGAGACCTACCTGCTCTTGGAGCACAAGGAGTCAGGAACTACACCTGCAGGTATACTATAAACTGGTTTCATGAACACACCTTAGGAATGACATCATAGGCACCAACAATGCCCGAGTTGGAGTGCTACAAGAGAGCTGCTGTCCTTGCTGTCTACAGAAACCAGCACTACATTCTTCTACTGCCACCATCCTTGACAGAACGGATTTGGTACATTTTTGCCTCCCTGAACCTCTAGCTTCTGTTTCAAAGACTGAGGTTGGCCTATTGATGACTATAGCCTAGAACATATTTCCATATCTTCCCTACAGGGGAAGAGAGGGACAGAACATTTTGACTGTGATGCTGCCCTGGTGATTAGTAGGCTTCGCTACCTCAGGTGCTAATTCCTCACAGGTGAAAAGGGTATTTGCATCAGGTGACAGGAGCAATGGCATAGACCTACAACATATACTCCTCAGCAGCTGAAATTCATTTAGCACAGATCCATAAATTTCCCACTGGGTTCCAGTAATTGATGTAGTTGCTGAGGATACAACCATGAACAGTACAGACCAAGATCCTTCCCACTGTGGAGTTTACATTCAGGCAGGGGAGGAAATACTAAAACAAGAGACCATAAAAATTAATAAATTATAGAGGTATATTAGATAGTTAAACAATAAATTATAATGACTAAAGTACATTTAGGGAGAGATGCTGGGGGAGAGAGAGAAGGGAAGGTAGGTAGAAAGATACTTTCACCTAACCAAACCTATCCCTTATACAAATAAATCATTCACTTGCTCCCTAATCAGGGCCAACTCAAAAGTCTCCTAGGATAGCATAAACAAATCCAAGTTAAGGATTTCTAGTTATGGCCACTTCTTTATTTCAATTATGATTCAGATTCCCTATTCTGTAATGTTGTTGGTCCATAGGCACAGAGGTCATCATTTTCCTTCATTAGTCTTTTATTATTTATTTATTTTATTTTTTATTTTTTAGACAGAGTCTCCCTCTGTAGCCCAGGCTGGAGTGCAGTGGCACGATCTCGGCTTACTGCAACCTCCACCTCCTGGGCTCAAGAGATTCTTCTGACTCAGCTGGGACTACAGGCACATGCCACCACACCCAGCTAATTTTTGTATTTTTAGTAGAGATCGGGTTTCACCATATTGACCAGGCTGGTCTCAAACTCCTGACCTGAGGTGATCTGCCCGTCTTGGCCTCCCAAACTGCTGGGTTTATGGGCATGAGCCACTGCACCCGGCCCTTTCATTAGCTTTTTAATGTCTACATGATCAGTGGTAATGGTTCCTCTTGGATTTCTAATATTGTAATTCATGTCTTCTCTCTGGCTTTTCTTTGTTAGTGTCACCAAAGGTTTATAAATTTTATTTATCTTTTCAAAGAGCAACACTTGATTTCATTGATTTTCTCTATAATTTTTTTACTCCTTAATTTCATTGATTCTGCTTGAATTTCCATTTGGGCTGCAACTTCAAATGTTCTTCTTTCTCTACATCCCGAAAATGGAGGGGTGAGCTATTGGTTTTAAACCTTTCTTCTTTTCCAATGCATGCAGTGGATGCTATACATTTTCCTCTAAGCACTGCTTTTGCTGCATCTCACAAATACTGATGTTTTATTTTCATTTTTATTTAGTCCAAAATCTTTACATATTTATCTTGAGATTTCTTTGACCCATGTGTTAGAAGTGTGTTATTGAATATTCAAGTATTAATAGTTTGGGATTTTCCAGCTATGTTTCTGTGATTGGTTTCCAGTTTAATTCCATTGTGGTTTGGGAGCAGACACTGTATGATTTCTATTGTTTTAAACTTGTTGAGGTGTGTTTTATGGCCCAGGATGTGGTCTATCTTGAGGAATGTTAATGTGAGCTCAAGAAGAATGTGTGTTCTGCTTATATTGGATACAGTATTCTATAAATATCAACTACATCTAGCTGATTAATAGTGTTGTTCATATTAAACACATCCTTTCTGACTTCTATCAGAGGGTTAAAGTCTCCAGCTGTAACAGTGGATTTTCCTGTTTCTCTTTTGGGTTCTGCTAGTCTTTGTCTCATGCATTTTAATATTTGCTCTCTTGCTAAGTGCTTAGAGCTTTACGACTGTCAAATCTTCTTGGAAAATTGATATATTTATCACTGTGTAATCCTCCCCTTTATCCGCAACTATCTTCCTTGTTGTGGCATTCGATTTGTCTGCAAGTCATTTTGCTACTACAGTTTCCCTTTGACTACCGTTAGTGCCATACATCCTTTTTCATCTCTTTAACCCATTCATGTGTCTACATGTTTAAAGCCGGCTTCTTATAGAAAACAAAGAATCGGGGCCTTTAAAAACAATTACTCTGTCTTTTAATCAGTGCACATAGAACATTCGCATTTGAAGTGATTCTTGATATACTTGGGTCAATATCTACTACGTTTGTAACTGTTTTCTATTTATAAGTTTGTTCTTTGTTTCTATGTTTGTCTTCTTCTGCATTCTTTGATTTTAATTGACCATTTTATATGATTACATAGTCTCATGTATTTGTTCATGTATTTGCTCTGTCGCTAAGTGTTTAGAGCTTTAAGATGGTCGAATCTTCTTGGAAAATTGACGACTTTATCACTATATAATTTCTCCTTTCTCAACATATTCATTATGCCTCTTTGAAACAATTTTTTAGGTTGTTGATCTAGAGTTTGCAATATACATCTATAATTAATCTAAGTCAAATATCACTATACTATTTAATGGGTAACGTCAGCATCACAAAACAAAGTGGTCCCAAATACTCTTCCTCTTTTCCTTAAGCATTGCTTTCATTTATTTTATTTCTGTAAGTAAAAATTACCTAATATATTTTTGCTATAATTTATTTGGAACAGTTGCCTATTATATCAAGTAATAAAAAGTTAAATGATTTTATTTTACCATTATTAATTCTTTCTTTGATGATCTTTTACTTAAAAAAAAAATATGTAAATTCCTATTCTATATCATTTTACTTTTTCCTGAAGAACCTTAACATTTCTTGCAGGGTAAGTCTTCTGATCATGAATTCCCTCAATTTTCATATGCCTCAGAAAGATTTTATTTCTCCTTCACTTTTGAAGAATAATTTTACTGGATATGAAATTCTAGATTTTTTTTTCTGTCAACACATAAAATATTCACTTCCATTCTCTTCTGGCTTGCAGAATTTCTGATGAGAAGTCCAACGTAATATTTTTCTTGCACTCTAGGTAAGACTTTTTCCCTCTGACTTCTTTCAACATCATTACGTTTTGTTTGTTTTCCTACAGTTTGAATAGGATATGCCTACGTGTAGATTTTTGTTATTTATCTTTCTTGGTTTTTGATATGGTTTGGCTGTGTTCCCACCCAAATCTCATGTTGAATTGTAGCTCCCATAATTCCCACATGTTGTGAGAGGAACCCAGTGTGGGGTAAATGAATCATGGGGGCAGTTTCTCCAATACTGTTCTCCTGGTAGTGAATAAGTCTCATGAGATCTGATGGTTTTATAAGGGGAAATACCTTTCACTTCGTTCTCATTTTCTGTCCTGCCTGCTGCCCTGTAAGAGGTCCCTTTCACCTTCCACCATGACTGTGAGGCCTCCCCAGCCACGTGGAACTGTGAGTCCATTAAACCTCTTTTTCTTTATAAATTACCCAGTCTCAGGTATGTCTTTATCAGCAGCGTGAGAAAAGACTAACACAGTGTTCTCTGAGCTTCCTGGATCTGTGGTTTGATGCCTGTCATTAGTTTTGGTACATTCTTTGTTATTATTACTTTAATAAGTACCGATGCTGACACCTCCGTCTCTGGAAACTGCTTTCGCCTCCATCACAAGTGACTCTTTATGGTTTCTGGTTCCATGTGTCACTAGCTTGATTCAAAGTTGTGGGCAAGTGGGTTTGATAAGTGCAGCCAGATCATATGCCCATATTTCAGCTGCAAGGTTAGATGGGAAATCACCTTTGTTATTTTCGACCTATAAAGTGGGAAGCAGGCTCCGTCTTGTGAGCTGGAGAGCTTTTCAAATACAGGAGGGAGTTCAGATGCTCGGGATCTCAAAACAAACAGAATTTCACTTCGACTGGTGGATTCACACCTGTCATGTTGACTCTTATGTTACAGCAAGTTTGTTAAATAATGGTCAAGTTTGTTAAATAATGGTTTTGCATTTCTTCAGAGTTCAAATTATCCTGGTAACCATTAACTGGCATCAGATGATAACTTCAGGATTAAAATAGGAAGCTTACAGAGATACACTGAGTATCACTAGTGGCAGGCTTTGCTTTTGAACAATTCTGAAGAGACATTTATTTTTTATGTATGTATCATGTTTTGTTGTTGGCCTCCTTGCAGCTTTGACTACATCTGTGATATTGTCCTGTCTAATTGTTATTTATTTAGTACAAGAAGAGGTAGGCTTATCTAGTGTCCTATTCATTCAAAGATATCTAACTGGAATTAGTTGAATCACAACTTATTGAGAAATTATTCCACTATCAAGCATCGCCTGGCCTTGTTTTAATTACTTATTTTTTTTTCCTGCCACTGGTATTACAAAGTACTAAGTTACCCAAATACTTTAGCTTATCACACAAAGCCTTGAACAATCTCTTCTCCACCTCATTTTTTCAAACTCATCTCTTTCCAATATTTCTGTTCACCCTGCATCCTATATTCTAGCCACACAAAAAACACGGCTTTCTGCTTGTAGCCATTTCCTTCTAACAGATCCTTCTCTCCCACCTCGTTCCACCCAATAATAGTTTATTTTTCTTGTATACACCACACCTTCCTATTCCACTTATCTAAAGTAAGGTGTTATGGATGAAATTGTGTCTCCCCAAAATCTATATGTTAGCACCCTAACCCCCAGTGTGACTATGCTTGGGGATAGGGTCTTTAAAGAGGCAATTAAGGCTAAAGGAGTTTGCAAGGGTGGGGTTTAATCTGAAGGACCAGGGTCTGTATAGGAAGAGGAGAAGACACCACCTCTCCCACTCTCTTCAGGCATGCACAGAAGGGCCATTTGAGGACACAGCAAGAAGGCAGCTGTCTGCAAGCTAAAAACAGAGCCCTCTTCAGAAACCAAATCTGCTAGCACCTTGATCTGGGACTTCTAGCCTCCAAAACTGTGAGGAAATAAGAGCCTGTTGTTTAAGCCACACTGTCTGTGGCATTTTGTCGTGGAAGTCCTGACAGACTAATTACATAAAGTAAGGTGATAAAAAGAATTCCATGAACACAAAATGAGAAGTGACCAAAGATGTAGGAAGAAAACTGGGGGAGGATGCTTGTCATATACTAAAAGTGAGATTAAACTTTCAAGAAAGAAGCACCAAGTAGACCAAGAAGTAAAGATAGATAAGAATTAAAACTTTAGTGGAGATTTGTATGCAGGAGCTTACTAGGGACCTGGGTGAGAGCAGTTTTAATGAGTGGTAGGTTTTGGAATCTGTCTATAGAAGGTCGAAAAATAAAGATTAAGGGAGGAAATACTAGGATAGTGGATAATTCATTTAAGATGCTTTGATGGAAATAGAGATATGTTGTTAAGTGGTGAGAAAGATACACGTAAGTGTAAGTGTAAAAATAAGAATGTTTAAAAAATAATATTTCACTTTGCAGAAATCAACCCTACTGTTTTTTTCAAGGTTTATCTTAAACATCTGTTCTTTGTTGATGAGTTACTCTCTCCATGTGCCTGATGCAATCCCCCATAGACTGTAAATTTTTTCACTCTTTATTGGATTCATGTGCTTGTTTGATTTTCCCCAATTAAAATAACAATTTCTTTGAGGAAAAGAAAACCATCTTATTTATCTTTGGGACCCTATTGTTGGCAAATGTTATAATATATGGTCTATACCAGTTTGTAGAATTAAATAATTCATCAGGGTAAGTGCTGAGATGATATGACTGGGGCACTGCTACCTCTGGTACAGCCTCGTGAAAAAAATGTAGATGTTGACGTTTCCATTTAACAATACACAGCACCCGACTCCCTACTTACATTTTGGAATCATTTATCTCTTCTGTAGCTACATTTAAATGCCGATATTTGACTTACAGGAAGTATTGAAAAGTCACAGAAATGTGAGCTTGCTTTTTTAAAGGAGGTGTGGAACACTGGCTTCCCAGATACCACCAACAAAACACATTGGTAACAACAAGTTGAACTCACTGCCTGTGTTGCAAGGGATAACAGTATCTCTACTGAGCATTGGCCATGTCTTGGTACAGGGGAGGCAAGGTAAGAATTTATTAAGAACTGGAAGTTTGGTTTAAGGCAAATCTTTCAATAAGGGGATTTAAGAATGAGAAACAAAAACTGATATATATGGCCAGGTGCGGTGGCTCATGCCTGTAATGCCAGCACTTTGGGAGGCTGAGGTGGGCAGATTATGAGGTCGGGAGAGCAAGACCATCCTGGCTAACATGGTGAAACCCCATCTCTACCAAAAATACAAAAAATTAGCCGGGCGCAGTGGTGGGAGACTGTAGTCCCAGCTACTTGGGAGGCTGAGGCAGGAGAACGGCATGAACCTGGGAGGCGGAGCTTGCAGTGAGATGAGATAGCGCCACTGCAGTCCAGCCTGGGCAACAGAGTGAGACTCCTTCCAAAAAATAAAAATAAAAATAAATAAACAGATATATATATATATATATTTTCTGATATATATATGTGTGACATATGTATATATACATATATACATATATATATATATCTCTCAGAATTTCTCTACAGGGAATAATAAAAGGTTTGTTTTTGTTTAGGTTGAAATGAAAGGATACCACAAAGTGAATCAAAACCAAATAAAGAAATAAAGAGCCCTAGTAAGTGTAAATACATGAGCAAATATAAATTATGTTTTTGTTTGTAACATATTTCTTCTCTACCCGATTTGTAGGACAAGTGCATAAAGCAATAATTATATTATAGTGTTGATAAATTTTGTAATGTATAAATATATTCTTTATGTGACAGTGAGCACATGCAAGGGGGATGGAATAGTGCTTTATTAAATTAACATTTTGGTTTGCTATGGAAGAATTAATAAGGAAATTAAAGTAGTATACTAGAAAATATTTAACATAAAATGAGGCAGTAATGGAGGAATGAAGGAACGAAAAGGACATGACATATAAAAACAAACAGGTGTTAAATTTTACTTTAACAATAATTACATTAAATGGAAATTGACTAAACACTTTGATTAAACGACAGTCATTGACAGAATGACTTCTTTAAAAAATGACTCAAGTATATGCTGTTTACAAGAGACACACTATAGATTCAAAGACAAACATATTGAAATTAACAGGATGGAAAAAATGTACTATGCAAACAAGAAAGCTGGTGTGGCTAGACTACTATCAGACAAAGTGGACTTTAAGACAGAATTCTTTACCTAGAGAGAAAGCAGGACATTTTTTAATGATAAAAGAGTCAACCCATAAAGAAGACATAATGGTTATAAGCATACGCACCTAACTAAAGAACCCCAAAATACAGGAAGTAAAAACTGACAAAATTCATAGGAGAAATAAAAGTTCAACAATAATAGTTGAAGACTTCACATCCCACTTACAAAGATGAATAGAACAACTAGGCAGTAGGTCAGCAAGTAAATAGAACACTGGGACAGATGCAGTGGCTCAAACTTGTAGTCCCAGTGCTTTGGGAAGCCAAGCAGGGGTATTGCTTGAGGTCAGGAGTTCAGGACCAACCTAGGCAACATAACAAAACTGTCTCTATTAAAAAAAAAAAAAAAAGGAAATAGGGGACCAGCCTGGCCAACATGGTGAAACCCCATCTCTACAAAAAATACAAAAATTAGCTGGTGTGGTGGAGCGCACCTGTAGTCCCAGCTAGTTGAGAGGCTGAAGTAGGAGAATCCCTTGAACCCAGGAGGTGGAGGCTGCAGTGAGCCAAGATCTCGCCACTGCACTCCAGCCTGGGTGAGAGAGCAAAACTCCATCTCATAAAAGAAAATAATAATTTAAAAAAGGAAATGAAGGACTAGAACACCATGAACTAATGTATAGAATGCTCCATCCCCCAGTCAGGGGAATGCAGCATTCTTCTCAAGTGCATGCGAAACATTCTCCATGATAGCCCGTGTTAGGTCATAAAACATATATTTAAAAGGATTAAAATAAGAGAATGTTATTCAATCACAACAGAATGATACTAGAAACCAAAAACAAAAGACATTTAGAGAAATTCACCAATATGTGCAAATTAAACAACACACTTTCAAATAACCAGTCAAAGGAGAAATCACAGGGGAAATTAGAAAGTATTTTGAGATAAATAAAAATTAGAGCATGACATACCAAAACTTGTAAGATGCAGCTAAAAATAGTGCTTGGGATAATTACCACTACAAAAGCATAAATTAAAAGAGAAGAATCTCAAATCAATATTTCACCTTCCATCTTAAGAAATTAAGAAAATGAGAGCAGACTAACCTTAAAGTAAGCAGAAAGAAGGAAATAATAAAGATTACAGTAGAAAAATAAATCATAAAGAGAAAACGGAAGAGTAAAATAAATCAGTTAAATTAAAAGGTGTTTTTTTTGAAAAACAGTAGAAGCAAATGATAAAATAAAAAGTGAATAAAATTTTATCTACATTGACCAAGAAAAGAAAAATCAAACTACTAAAATTGGGAATGAAAAAGGGGTACGACTACTAACATTAGAGAAATAAGAAAGGGTTATATATAAGTGGTTACTGTGAACAATTGTCTCACCACAAATTAGATAATTTACATGAAATAAGGAAGTTACTAGCCAGATACAAATTACGGAAATTACTCAAGGATAAATTTTAAAAAATACTGACCTATTACAAGATATTGGGTTAACAATAGAAAACAAACAGCACACAAACTTTCCATGAAGAAAGGCTCAGTCCCAGATAGCTTCAGTGGTGAATTATACTAATGTTTAAAGAAGAATTAACACCAATGTTTCACAAACTCTGAAAAATAGAAGTAGCGGAAAGAATTCTCCAATCATTCAGTAATCCAATGTTACCCTGATTGCAAAAGCAAAGACATCTTAAGAACATACCGATTTACACACCTTAAAAATGTAGAGAAAAAAATCCTTCAACAAAATCTTAAACACACTATTCAGGAACAAAAACGTCAGCATTGTACACCATAAATGCGTGGGATTTATGCCAGTGATTCAAGCTTGGTATAACATTCCAAATGTAGCCAATGTAATACATAATATTAATAATATTGAAACAGAAACTGCATGATCATCTCAGTGTTAAAATCTTTGCAAGTCATATACCTAATAAGGGGTTTGAATCTGTAATATCTAAAAAATTCTTACAAATCAACAATAAAAAGACAATTAAAAATAAAATAGATGTATATTTGAATAGCTATTTAAAACAGGCAAATATTTGAATGATCATTTCTTCAAAAAAGATTTGAAAAAATGTCCACAATATTGTATTGGAGTATCAAGCCACTGCAATTAGACAAGACAAAGAAATAAAAGAAACCCAGATTTAAAAAGAAGAAATAAAACTATCTCTATTTGCACACAGTATGATTTTGTATAGAGAAAAATCATAAAGAATCCACTAAAAGCACTAGTATAAATGGAAAATGATTTCAGCAAGGTTGCAGGATATAAGATCAATAATTAAGGAAACAATTATATTTAGAAGGCATCAAAATGAATAAAAACTTAGAAATAAAATAGATAAAAGAGTTGAAGATATGTACACTGAAAACCACATAATATTGATAAAAGAAAATGAAAATGTCACTTGTTTATGGATCAGAAAATTTATCATTAAGATGGCAACACTTTTCACACTGAGAAGCAGCCTTGTAAAAAAAGATGGCAGTACTGAAAATCTATCTACAGATTAAATATAAACTCTCTCAGAATCTCAGCTAGCTCCTATGCATAAATTGATTAGCTCTTTCTAACATTTATATGGAAATGCATGGGACCTTAGGTAGACAAAATATTCTTTAAAAAGAAGAAAGTTGGAGGTTTACTACCTCATTATTTCAAAAGCTACTATAAAGCTACAGTAATTGAGACAGTGTGGTTCTGGCATAAAGACAGGTAGACAGATCGAGGGAAAATAATTGAGATTTTAGAAATTAACCAATTCATTTTCAGTCAATTGATATTCAACAATGATGCCAAGACATCTCCATGGGAAAACAACAGTCTTTTCAACAAATGGTCCTGGGACAACTGGACATTAACATTTATATGGATGAATTTGGACTCCTAATTTACAGTATATACAAAAGTTAGATCAAAAGAATACCACAAACCTTACTGTAAGAGATAAAACTATAAAACTCAGAAGAACACATAGGAGTAAATCTTCATGAATTTGAATTGGGCAAGGTGTCCTGCATCAAAGAACATCATCATAAAGGTAGACTGACAACTCACAGAATGGAAGAAAATCTTTGCAAGTAGATTATCTAATAAAGGATTTGAATCTGGAATATGCAAAAAGTTCATACAGCACAACAATAAACAGATGATTAAAAATAACAGTATTGGCTGGGTGCAGTGGCTCACACCTATAACCCTAGCACTTTGGGAAATCAAGGCAGGTGGATCACTTGAGCCCAGGAGTTTGAGACCTGGACATCATAGCAAGATCCCATCCCTACAAAATAAAACAGAAACTAGCTGGGCATGGTGGCATGCTCCTGTAGTCCCAGCTACTCAGGGGGCTGAGGTGGGAGGATTGTTTGAGCCCAGGAGGTGGAGGTTGCAGTAAGTCAAGATCACGCCACTGCACTCCAGCCTGGGAGACAGAGTGAGACCCTGTCTCAAAATTAATTAATTAATTAAATTAAAAATAAAAATAGGCAAATATTTGAATGGTTATTTCTTTGAAAAAGATACACTAATGCCCAATAAGCACATGAAAAGATGTTCAGCTTCACTAGATATTAGGCAAATGCAAGTCAGATCCACCATGAAATACTGTATCATAACCACTAAGATGGATAAAATTTAAAAAAAACTAGACAACAACAAGTGTTGACAAGGAGGTGGAGAAAGTGGAACACTTGTACATATTACTGATGTGTTTATAAATGTTACAAGCACTTTGGGAGACAGTTTGACAATCAGAGAGTTACCATTTGATCCATTAATTGGTAACTCATAAATCTATTCCCCAAATAATTGAAAACATATGTCACAAAAACTTGAGGATGAATGCTCATAAGCATAATGTGAAAGCATTATTTATAATAGGCAAAGGTTAGAAACAACTCAAATGTCCGTGACTGATGGACGGAGATATAAAATATAGTATACAGATACAATGGGATATTATTTGGTATTGGAAACAGATGACGTCTTCATACGTGATCATGGACGAACCTTGAAAATATTATGCTAAGTGAAATAAAAAGTAACAAAAGTCACATATTTCATAATTCCAGTTATTGGCCAGAATGAGAATATTTTTAAAATTAGATAATGTAGTTACACGACTCCATAAATGTACTAAAAGTCACTACATTGTACATGTTAAACAATAGATGTTATTGTATGAGAATTATAATTAAATAAAGCTGCTTACTTTAATAAAAAACACATTAACTTGATAAAAGTTAATGTACTTTGATAAAATGTTTGTATTAAGTACATCTTGTAGGGACACATCCACCTGAATAACAGGGAATGTGATAGAGAATGAATTCTCAAGATCCCGGATAAATTCCTTTAGCTAAAGAATTATTTATGAACTCTAACTTTTGGAAGCATCAGAGAAACCAGATAGAATGTGCACCGCCATTCACACAAGCTTTTCCAGAATTTTAACGTGCCTCCTGAGTTGCCACAGAATATGTGAAACTCAAGATAGTAGCTATATTTTCTAGAAGAGTTGGCTAAGATCACTGGCAGGTCTGTTTTTGAAGAGAGGTTGAACAATCTGAAGTCACTTGACATTCATTCTAATTTTTGAGCAGAACTCTGGTAAGGACTGTTAATTAGGAAACAGATGGCATATTAACTCTACCCTCAAAGCTCTTTAAGTCCAGTGGGAAAGAAGATAAATCTTTAAGTGAACAAATGCAAAACACACTGCCCTAAATTCCTTAATGGAAACATACATTTGGTTCAGTAGAAACACCGAGATCAAGGTATCAGCTCTGTATGGTTGAGTCAGAGGATGCTTTACAGGAGTCCAAATTTGAATTTAGGCAAAAGAAAGGGCAAGGGTTACAAATGGCATATTCCAGGTAGATGGGGCACACCGTGGGAAATCTGCTGCAGTATAGATCTACTACTTTCAACAGTGTTGAAAGATTGTGCATCCTTTAATAGAATGCATCAACCCTCCATGCCTACGTTTCTTCATCTGTAAAGTAGGGCCAATGCTAACTCCTATCTCATAGATTTGCAATGAAAATTAAATTATTTAATGCATAGAAATCAGTTGGTATAGAACCCAACACATAATATTAATAAATGCTCAATAAATGTGAGTCAGAAGCTGTAATTGACTTCCCCTCTCTTTCTGGACTGTGAGATCACTACCTGACTTCTTAGAGCTAACCACTAATTCAAAGAACACCCTGGCTAGGCATGGTGAGGTTCATGCCTGTAATCCCAGCACTTTGGGAGACCAAGGAGGGTGAATCATGAGGTCAAGAGATGGAGACCATCCTGGCCAACATGGTGAAACCCCGTCTCTATTAAAAATACAAAAATTAGCTGGGTGTGGTGGCACAGGTATGTAGTCCCAGCTACTCAGGAGGCTGAGGCAGAAGAATCGCTTGAACTTGGGAGATGGAGGTTGTAGTGAGCCGAGATTGAGCCACTGCACTCCAACCTGGGTGACAGAGTGAGACTCCATCTCAAAAAAAAAAAAAAAAAAAAAAAAAAAAAAAAAGAGAGAGAGAGAGATAACACTCTTTGGCACAAAACAAAATTTCAGGTGTATATATTGCATAATTTTTAGGTAAAGTTGCCACTTTAGTCTTTATTTTTCTGGATTTCTTGCCCTCTCCTTCCTTATCTTATCCCACACTCCTGGATATTTCTGTATCAGGTAGGCTATAATTAAGATAAGAAAGACACTAACTTACTCTTGGGAGCCAGGGAAATTTTACTTCAATGTAAAGATGAAAATAATACGCTTGTAATTAAAAATATGAGTTATAGAGTGGAAATGATTTTTAAGTAAGCAGGTGAGAATACCATGTTCTGTGAAACTAGAAATTGAAAAGAATTATAGATATCACTCTCATTTGTTTATGTCCAATCAGAGTATCAGCCCAAAGGAATTAAATGGGTATTAGAATTGCCACAGATCTTTGGATTCCTTAAGAGGTTTGGAAGATAGTTCAAATACAGAAATTCTGATGGCTCTAAGTTCTTTTTCTCTTTTTAAAAATTTTTATTTTTATTTTTATTTTTTTGAGACTGAGTCTCGCTCTCTCCCCCAGGCTGGAGTGCAGCGGTGTGATCTCACTGCAACCTCCGTCTCCCAGGTTCAAGCTATTCTCCCACCTCAGCGAGCTAGCTAGGCTCTTCTGCCATGTGAGGTTAGGGTAAGCAGACAACTATTTATGAGGAAGCAGGTTCTCACCGAACACCAAATATGCCAATGCCAATCCTGGACTTCGCAGTCTCCAGAACTATGAAAAATAAAATTCTTTTATTTATAAAACACTGTCCATGGCATTTGATAATATCAGCCTAAATGGACTAAGATGGCGGATATTTTTTTTCATTAAGTTTATACTGAGTGGTTTTAAGGTTTATTAATTTCTTTATCCCGAAGTTCTTTGCTACTGCTCTCATTGTTCAATTGAGACAGCATGTTGTACCTATTATTTGTTAGCCAATAAAAGAAAACAAGCCAATCACTTAAGCTAATAACAAGTAGTTTGCTGGTGGTTCACACTACTTAACATTTTAAGAATCTTTGTTTGTAGAATGTCTCATCATTAACTAGCAGCTGATTAATAGAACTACATCATCAACAGTTTGATTTGCTTTTAATACATCAGGTATTTAATAATGCCACAGCTAGTTAAACATGTGATTGCTGCAACTAACGATATTAGATAAAGAATTGAGATGCAGACGTATAAAATCAGTAAATGTTTTCATGGCACCCTAAAAGACAAATGATTTTGAGAGTAAAGGACCTTTATATGTAGCACTCCTGACATTTTCCTCTTCACTATTTTGCTCCATCCCCATGAACTTGTATTGTCCAGAAGATTCAATGTCTGCTAATGTGGGGGGAACACTATTTGGGGAAATCTCCCTGGTAATCTACAGCAGGGGTCCCCAATCCCTGGCCCATGGCCTGCTGGGAAATGGGCCACACAGCCAGAGGTGAGTGGCAGGCAAGAGAGCATTATCGCCTGAGCTCTGCCTCCTGTCAGATCAGCAGTGGCATGAGATTTTCATAGGAGCAGAGCGCTCTTGTGAACTACACACGCGAGGGATCTAGGTTGCACACACTTTATGGGAATCTGATGCCTGATGATCTGAGGTGGAACAGTTTCATCCTGAAATCATTACCCTCCCCGATCCACCCCCATCTGTGGAGAAATTGTCTTCTATGAAACCAGTCCCTGGTGCAAAAAAGGTTGGGGACTGCTGCTCTACAGAGCCAGTCGTTGTAAGAAATATCTTGAAGAAAATATTTCCTTTTAGGGAGATAAAAGAGAAGGGACCCAACCAGTCTTCCAACAACAACAAAAAAGAGGCAACATTGTAAGTCATTAACACTTTAAAATGGATTAATTTCATGTGTTATTCAATGCATAAGGATTCATATACACAATTTGACATTGATTGGAGAAACCTATCAAAGTAACATATCTAGGACATGGAAGAGAGCCAGGCATGGCAGGTTGACTTATTAGTTCTTATAAATTGAATGCATCTATGGTAGAGTTTCAGATTCTGCATAACCTGACTGGGAAACTGTTTTTTATGAACTTGCTTTGACGTTGCCCATCTTACAGCAATTAACTTCCCAATTGTAGCACTGAGTTACATATTTTTCTTATGACACCAAGTCAATTTTTTCTTCTTCTAGATTCTAGCCTTTGACATTGGACTCTTGGAATTGGAGAAGACATAAGAAGATCAATAAGTTTGGAATTTTTCTGTTAAAAATAGGAAAACTCTATTCTAACCAATCTATTTAAATGTCTCCTGGACTGGATGCATTGCTCCCCTGATACTAACAATCCTACTGACTCTACTTTTCCCTTTTCCATAGTATTTGCCACCTTTTAATATGATAGAACATATTATTATTATATGACAGATTATTATGTCTATTATTTAGTGGATGCCGCCTTCCACTGGAATGTAAACTCAACAAGTGTGGCACCTAGAAATGAACTACTCTCATCTATAAGATAGAGACAATAATCATATGACCAAATGAGCTTATATTTGTAAAGCTTCTGAAAAATGTCTGCCCATAATAAGTGCCATTGAAGAAACTGCTGCAATAACATAAGTAAATAAATAGCTCTTCACAAAGAGACATTCTTCTTTAGGTACAACTAAAATGAGAGAATGGGTGTCCGAGAGGACAAGTTCATGCTCACCCAGTGATGACAGTTTGATTGCAGAATAAGGCTAGACAAAGGGAAGCTGAGCATGACCAAAGTTACGTGACATATGATCCTCGAATATCACAGTATCTATAGTCAGATACATCCCTAGACTGTTCAGGTATGAGAATCAATCTTTTCTGTTTCTTCTTCATTAAGTTGTTTTGATATGATGTCTTTCTTTTTAAGGTGTTTTGATTTGATGTCTTGTCACCTGCAGCCCCTAAAACCCTGAATAATCCACAAACCTACTGCTGCTATGCTGCTATCTGAAATTTTAACTAATTAATTAATTAATTTTTTTTGAGACAGGTTCTCACTCTGTCACCCAGGCTGGAGCGCAGTGGCGGGATCATGGCTCACTGCAACCGCTGCCTCTGGGTTCAAGGGATCATCATGCCTCAGCCTCCTGAGTAGCTGGGATTGCAGGCACCTGCCAACACTCCTGGCTAATTCTGCATTTTTAGTGGAGATGAGGTTTTGCCATGCTTGCCAGACTGGTCTTGAACTCTTGACCTCAAGTGAGCCACTCGCCTCAGCCTCCCAAAGTGCTGGGATTAAAGGAGTGGGTCACTACACTGGCCTGAATTTTTAATTTTATATGCCATTTGTGGGCGTGTATTTATTCTAATTTCTTTCTCCATCAAATATCTGTTGAATATATGCTGTAAACCAGGCTATATTGAGTAAGTTAGATATGAGCACTGCCAGTATAGAGCTTATAGTCTAGTGAAGAAGAGACAGGCTAAATGATTCTGATAATTGCTTTAAAACAATAAGCACAGCATCAGAAAATAAGGGCCAGTGAATGATATTCACTGAAGATGTATCAGAGGAAGTCTTTTCTGAGCAAATGTTTGTAATGCTACATATAAAATTATAAGAAAGGAGCAGGGGCTGGGCACGGTGGCTCACGCCGGTAATCCCAGCACTTGGTGGGAGGATCACCTGAGGTCAGGAGTTCGGGGCCAGTCTGGCCAACATGGCAAAACCCTGTCTCTACTAAAAATACAAAAATTCGCTGGGTGGGATGGTGCAAACCTGTAATCCCAGCTACTCGGGAGGCTGAGACAGAAGTATCGCTTGAACCCAGGAGGTGGAGCTTGCAGTGAGCTGAGATTGTGCCACTGCGTGCCAGCCTTGGTGACAGACCCAGATTCCATCTCAAAAAAAAAAAAAAAAAAAAAAAAAAAGAAAGAAAGAAAGAAGAAGGAAACAATCAGGTAAATGTAGGTGAAAGGACATTCCAGTCTGAGAGGCAAAACATTAGTGAAGCCCTGAGCTGTAATCAATTTTGGTGTGTTCAAGGGTTTGCAAGAAGGCTGCATTAGTTAAGCCTAACTGAGCATTTTGGGGAGTTAGGCAATAGGAAGGTTGGAGCAGGTAACAGAGAGAGATGCTCCCTAACAGGCCTTAGAATTTACCAAGGATACAGGAGGTCAGTGGTGATGGGAAAGAGGCAGAAGTGATGCTTTTGAGAGCACATGTGCTTCACCTTGGAAAGAACTGGCGAAATGAGCTTCTATTAAAACTGAACAAAGGGGAAGAAAAATGTGGAAACAGAGAGGGGAGTTTGATAACAGAATGCCAACTGAGTGCTTTTAAAAGTTTCTCAATGGCTGGGCGCGGTGGCTCAGCCTGTAATCCCGGCACTTTGGGAGGCCGATGGGGGGCAGATCACCTGAGGCCAGGAGTTTGAGACCAACCTGGCTAACATGGTGAAACCCCGTTTCTACTAAAAATACAAAAAATTAGCCAGGCATGGTGACATGTGCCTGTAATCACAGCTGCTTGGGAGGCTGAGGCAGGAGAATTGCTTGAACCCAGGAGGCGGAGGTTGCAGTAAACCAAGATCGCGCCATTGCACTCCAGTGTGGGCAAAACTCCATCTCAAAAAAAAAAAAAAAAAGTTTATCGGTAAAATAGGAGACACACTTATCCACAGAGACCGTATTGGATATTGTGGATTGGAGACTTTAAAACAACGCTTTTATTTGTGAAGACTCTCTTGGGAGTGTTCTTGGTAATCAATGAGAAGCGTGCCAGGCACTTGCTATGCTACACCCTTGTTTAAAAGTGTATGCCACTGAAGGAATCTTGCAAACATTAGCATTGATAGCATAAATAAGTAATACCCCCAATACTACAAGGCTTTTGTTTTCTTAAGTAGTATATTCACAGTTACTTTGGAAACGGTTTAGCTTTTCTGACTCAGATTGTTACAGCATGCATAGCAAATGAACCTAGCACATAAATAGCATCCGATGTATTCATGACATGATACATTTCCAAAGATATACACAACAGGTCTAACAATGCTTTTGATTTAAGAAATGCTTGGAACTTGCTCATTGTGCCTATTTTGTGTGATTCCCCCACAGAATCCCATCTGTATCTCTCTCAGCAAACCACATCCAACCACCTCCGTAATTATTAAGTGCATGTGATCTATACATACAGGCATCTGGATGTCTTATTTGAATTATATTACAAGATAAAAATATTTTACAATTTCCAATTTTTTTTTTCCTTTTTTTTTTTTTTGAGATGGAGTCTCGCTCTGTTGTCAGGCTGGAGTGCAGCGGCGTGATCTCGGCTCACTGCAGCCTCCACCTCCCTGGTTCAAGTGATTCTCCCGCCTCAGCCTCCTGAGTACCTGGGACTACAGGCGCACGCGCCCAGCTAATTTTTGTAGCTTTTAGTAGAGATGGGGTTTCACCATGTTGGCCAGGATGGCCTCGATCTCTTGACCTCGTAATCTGCCCATCTTGGCCTCTCAGATTTCCATATGTTTTTGAAACCATCTGAAACATGTCAGGAACTTTTCTTCTATAAGTATTGATCATGCTTTCTTTCTCCCATACTAACCTGGAGGCATCTTATGGAAAACGCTTTCAAATTAGCCTGTTGAATTAGCAGTAGACAATCTTCATATACATATACACACACACATGCACGCACACATACATATATATCAGGTGTATATATATATACACACACACACACATATATATCAGGTACACATACATATATATCAGGTACATATATCAGGTATATATCAGAGTTTCCAGCACTGACTTGGATTGTAGGATGGGCACTAACAGCTGAATCTGAAAGACAAAGTAAATGAGCCAACTACAATTTTATAGGAGCTTTTTTCTCCTTGGTAGACTGACCCCACTCACCTCCTCCTAAATGCCAATTAATCCCTTGCTTTCCTTGCTCTATTTTCTAGAAAATACTTGACATGGTGAAAATATTTTATGAAGATTAAATTGTTTCCTCTCCTAGGAATTCTGGTACTTTACGAGGATGTAAGAAGACTCCGAACAAAATAATACACTGCTCATGGTAGCTAACAGGTCTTGGCAGCAGTATTTTAAAGAGAAGAATCGGGAGGCAGGTGGTTTTCTTTTGCAAGCCCATTGCCTAGACACTGCACACCAGCCTGGCTCTGCTGAAGTAGTAAGCAGAGGCCAACCACATCTGAAGATTCTGTATTTTTTTCCTCTCCCCTCTTCCCTCTCTCCCTGATGTGGTTTGACTGTGTCCTCACCCAAATCTCATCTTGAATTGCAGCTCCCAAAATTCCCAGGTGTCATGGGAGAGACCTGGTGGGAGGTAAGTGAATCATGGGGGCAGGTCTTTTTGTGCTGTTTTCGTGATAGTGAATAAGTCTCACAAGATTTGATGGTTTTATAAAGGGGAGTTCCCCTACACACGCTCTCTTGCCTGCCTCCATGTAAGACGTGCCTTTGCTCTGCATTCACCTTCTGCCATGATTGTGAGGCCTCCCCAGCCATGTGGAACTATGAGTGAATTAAACCTCTTTCCTTTATAAATTACCCAGCCTTGGGTATGTCTTTATTAGCAGTGTGAGAACAGACTAATACACTCCCTCTTTCCTTATTTCTCTTTCCTCCTTTCTTATTTCTTTTTCCTTCTTGCCTCTCCTTCTCTTCCCATACCTTCCCATTCCTTCATTTTTTTCTCCTCCTCCTCCTCCTCCTCCCTCTTCTTCTTCTTCTTCTTCTTCTTTTCTTCTTCTTCTCCTCCTCCTCCTCCTCCTCCTCCTTCCTACTCCTCTTCCTCTTCTTCTCCTCCTCTTCTTATTCTTCTTCTCCTCCTCCTCTTCTTCTTCTTCTCCTCCTCTTCCTCCTCCTACTCTTCCTCCTCCTCCTCCTCCTCCTCCTCTTCCTCCTCCTCCTCCTCCTTCTTCTTCTTCCTCTTCTTCTTATTTTGTTGTCTCTTTAAGAGACAAAAAAGTCAGTGTCTCAGGCCAGATGCAGTGGCTCATGTCTGTAATCCCAGCACTTTGGGAGGCCAAGGTGGGTGGATCATTTTAGGTCAGGAGTTCGAGACCAGTCTGGCCAACATGGAGAAACCCTGCCTC
Organism: Macaca thibetana thibetana; assembly: GCF_024542745.1. Classification (NCBI taxonomy): domain Eukaryota; kingdom Metazoa; phylum Chordata; class Mammalia; order Primates; family Cercopithecidae; genus Macaca; species Macaca thibetana. Next base: position 9,285,153 of record NC_065586.1, read on the forward strand.
TACTAAAACTACAAAAAATTAGCCAGGCTTGGTGGCATGAGCCTGTAGTCCCAGATACTCAGGAGGCTGAGGCAAGAGAATCACTTGAACCCAGGAGGTGGAGGTTGCAGTGAGCAGAGATCACACCATTGCATTCCAGCCTGGGTGACAGAGGGAGACTCTGTCTCAAAAAAAAAAAAAAAAAAAAAAAAAAAAGGTCATGGCTACAAATCAAGTAGAGTTGGCCAGTTTGATTTTTATAACACAGGGAATGTTGATTATATAATGCATCTTATTGTAATAGAGTTATTTGAAAGCATTTATCAAAATTCATTCAAATTTTTATTTCCCAGAATGCTTAGCACTTAGCATTGCTCTCTGCATAGTAAGTGATGAAAAATATTTTTCAAAGGATTTGAAGATATTTCTGTTGTTTTATAGTGTCTATACAAAATGATGATTATTCTATTTTATTAGGATATTTTTTTTCCTATAGGTAATATTGCATTTTCATTTCCTTTATTGTTTAAATCTACAATTTATTTTTGCGTATGTACTTTGTGTTAGCTCCTGTGTTCAGTGTTGGGGATACAAACTTTCTTTAAAAAGACAATTTCTTTTTTGAAGGTATTCACTGTCTACTGGATGGGACAGATGAGTGAGTATATATTAAAATATGGCTGAGATGTGAGGTAGGTACTGGACAAATTAGAACACACACAAGAAATTTATTTCAGACCAGAAAAAACCGTGTAAGTAATTAAGTGCATAGCAGCCTAATGAGATACCAAGTGCACCATAGTCAGTTCAAGCTGCTATACAAAACTGCCACAGACTGGGTGGATTAAACAGCTAAAATTTATTTCTTATATCTCTTGAGGCTAGGAGGCTAGGAAGTCCAAGATCGAGGTTCCAGCCCATTTGGTGCATGGTGAGAGCTCTCTTTCTGTTGGGCAGAGTGGTGCCTTGGTGGAGAGAGTAGGGTCTGGTCTAGTCATCTTTTTAAGGACACTTACCTTATCATGGGGACTCCACCCTCCTCATCTAAGCTTAGTTACCCCCAAAGGCCATCCCCCTCCCCAAACACTATCACCTTGAGGATTAAGGCTTCTATATCTGAATTTCATGGGGACAAAAACATTTAGTCCACAGCAATGTGCAAAATTTTAGAGGCAAGAAAGAGTGGGATATTTGAAAATAGTTATAATAATAGTTATAATAATCTGGATTATATAGATTTTATGGACAGGATACTAAAATGATGCTGGTACCATCAACAGTTAACTAGATGACCTTATCATGGTATGTTCACACAGTGGAATACTATCTAGTCACAGTTCTCAAATTCTAACGAGGCATAATAATCCCATGAACAGCTTGACAAAACACAGATTCCTGGGCTCCACTTCAAGAGATTCTGAATCAGCAGGTCTGGGGCGGGACCTAAGCATTTGCATTTCTAACAAGATCTTAAGTAACGCTGCCGCAGGTCTAGAGACCATGCTTTGGGTAGCATACCCAAAACAGTAACCCATAGTGATGTGCATGAATGAACTACAATATGGATGCATCTCAGAAATGTAAAGTTGAGTGAAAGAGCAGCCAGGCACTAGAGAGCACAGTTGGTATCACTCTACTTATATAAAGTTCAAAAGTAGACAAAGTTAATCTGTGCTGTTAAGAGTCAAGATAATGGTTACCTTTGGGATGAGCAGGTGGTGAGACTGTATAAGGTACCAGAGAAACTACTTGGCCTTTGGCAATGCTTTGTATCTTTATTTGAGTGCTAGCTACATGCTTGTATGCAGTTTTAAAATATTCATAAATCTGTATTCATTTTTTGCAATTTCTTCATTGTATGTAATTTTTAACAAGAAACAATGATGAAGGAGTAGGCAGAACCCAATACACCAGTTATTGGGCACTCGTCTTGTTCTAGATGCCATGATAGACATCGTCAGTGATCCAGTAATAAAAATGACTTAGTTACCACCTTCAAATAAATCACAGTTTAATCGGAGAATACAACACTTTAATAAGAAAGATTATGATTTATGACAAAAAATGGTATCAAGTGCTGCAGAGTTTCAAAGGAGAGAAATACAACTTCTGGTTTAGGAGATCAGCATAGATTATAATGAGGCAATAGTAGTGGAAATGGATCTTGGAATGATGCGTAGATTTCACAATTGGTTTGGCTTCATGTTTAAAACCATTTTTTCTCTATCCAGGGTCTTTTAACCAAGTTCTCATGTTTCTCTCAAGTGGCATCTCTACAGGTCTTTTATTATATACTCAAGCTTCAGCTGACACTGCTAGTAGTCACTCTCAAGATGAATTTCATATAGCCTATGTTGCCAATAGTTTCAATGGGACTATTTCAAATATAACCTTCAAATTTGGTGAAAATCTGCCTACTTTTTACATGATGCAATAGCTGAAACATTACAAAAAAAATGAGCAAATAAAACCAAAGTGCATTTTACTAATACAGGCAATGAGGTAAGGTATATTCCTGAAGCCTATGTTCAAGGGCACAAAAATTTATTCCTTATTTTATTTCACAAAAATATTACCAGGTATATTGTTAAATATAGCTCAGCTGAGACTACATTGATAGCAAAGGACAGAAGAAAAATGCTACAATAATAAATTGCCAACAATAGAGATGGCCCAAATATGAATATAAAAACATTCAAATTAGGAAATCTCCATGAATAACTTAAAGTCCAAAAACTATATCTCATTGTCCTTTTAAATTAAAGCTCATGGAAATTTACAATAGTGCCCACTACAGTCCCACCCTATCTCGTATTCTGCTCAAGCACAGGTGGGAGCCTCGCTTAGGTATGTGGATGTATTAGTTGCTGTAGCATTATACATCCGTTAAGAAATGGATGAGAGTTCCACTGTTTCTGCATTCTTGCCAGTACTTGGTATTGTTAGAATTGTTTATTGCAGCCATTCTAATAGCCATGTGGTCATATCTTGTTTTGTTTTGATTCGTTCGCATTTTCCTAATGATTAGTGATGTTGAGCATCTTTTCACGCACTTGTCTGTTATATTGTCTTTGATGAAATAGCTATGCATTTTCAATTTTAAACTGAGCTGCATGATTTTATTAGTGATTTTTGACAGTTTTTATAATCTATGCTGGTTTAAGTACTTTGTCAGATATGTATTTTGTAAGTAATTTTTCCCAGTTTGGGGCTTTTTTCTCCATTTTCTTAAAATCATATTTCACAGAACAAAAGTTTTTAATTTGGATAAAGGTCAATGTGTTAATTAATTTTATTGTACAAATCTAAGAAAGCTTTGTCTAAGCCAGGCTCATAAAGATTTACACAAAGAATTTCCTAGAAGTTTTTGTAAGTTTTAAGACTTACATTTAACACTATAACACTTCTTGAATTAATCTTTGGATAAGGTGAAAATACGAATAAATATTCCTATTTTTGCATATGTATTTCTAATTTTTCTAGCACCATTTTTTGGAAGACTATTTTTCTCCACTGAATTTGTCTGGCATTTTATTCAAAAGCCAGTTGGTCATACATATGGGTCTAATTTTAGAATTTCTACTCTGATTCATTGACTTATATCTCTACTGCTTAGTCAATACCACATGTATCATAAATTGTAGGCAGTATTAATTATATTACCACTATTATAAATGTAAAAGCATTGGCTATATCTCAATATAAAACATAATTACTGGTTACTTAAGTCTAGAAATCAGTGTGAGTGCTGCAATTTTGTTCTTTTTCAAAATTGCTTTTGTCTATCCTATTAGCTTTATATAACGTACAGTCTCTTTCTACCAAAGAGTCTATCTCTGCAAAATTCACTGTCTATTTCTGCTAAAGGTTCTTTTGTGGTTTTGAGGAGTATTTTGTTTAATCTATTTCAAAGTTCTGTTGAAGTTTAAGGAAACTTAGTATCTGAAAATTATTGAGTCTTACATGAAAATCTCTGTGTATGTGTGTGTGTGTGTGTGTGCATGCACAAGCATGTGTGTATGTATAAACTACCCACGTATATGTCATATTTGATTTATTCATTGGTTTTATAGTTATAAAGAGATCAATTAATCAGCTTTGTACAGGGTTGCTTAGAGTAATTTCTAAATATTTTATATTTTATATTATTGCAATTGGTACTAGTTTTAATTATTTCGATTGTTCATTTCCAGTGTACAGAAATATAACTGATTATGTTCTATTGTTCTTGTGTCCCGTGGCTTTGCTAAAGTCACTTATCAAGTATAGTAGTTTTTTGTCGATTCCTTGATATAGTCTATGTATACTATAATGGAACCCAAGAATAGAAAAGTTTATTTTTTAGTTTTCATTCTATATATTTTTTTATTCCTTTTTCTTGCCTTATATCACTGGCTGGGAACCCACAACATGATGTTGGATAGAAGTAGTGAGATTGAACATCTTGCTTTTTCTGAACCATAGGGTAAGGGGTAAACATTGAGTATGACGTTAACTGTACGTTTTTTGCAGATGTCTTTTATTACGTAGAGGGAGTTACTTTCGATGTCTAGTTTGCTGAGAATTTCTAGACATGTTCTGTTGTTAACACTTAATTGTTAATATGCCAAATTTTGTCAAATTATTTTTCTGTATCTATTGAGATGATGATACAGATTTTTCTTATTAGTCTGTTGGTGTGATGATGTATATTAATTGACTTGCAATGTTAAACTAGTCTTGCATTCCTGGGATAAATCTCACCCAATAATTATGGATATTGCTTGATATGATTTCCCAATATTTTCTTGACGACTTTTGATCTAAGATCATGAAGGATATTGTTCTATAGTTCTCTTTTCTTAAAATGTCTTTATCTGGTTTTGGTATCTGTACTTTCATGGTCTCATAAAATGAAATACTATTCCCTATCTGCTATTTTCTGAAGGATTTTGTATACAACTGATATTTTTCTTCCTTAAATGATTGATACTATTAAATCATTGAAGCCATTTAGGCCTAGATCCTCTTTATTAGATTTTGTTTTGTTGCTTGTTTGTCTTTTAGAAGTTTGATTGTGATCTATCTAGACAGATTTCTTTGGGTTTACGCTGTTTGGATTTATTGTAGCTTCTTGAAAGCTTCTATAAATTTATATCTCAAGATCACTTTGAGAAATTTTCAGCCATTATTTCTTCATAGGTATTTTCAGTTCCATACTCTTTTTTTTCCTCTCCTTTTTAAGGTAAGTCCTTTAACAGGACTAAGATAATTTGTTATTTGTATAAAACAATGATATCATAGCAATCTGCATTTTTTATTACAATTTTCACATGTTCTGATTATGCATTAGACATACTTGTTCTTACTACATTCTGTGCTTTTTTTCTCCCTGGCAGCTTTATTGAGATATAATTTATGCACCATAAATGTCACCCATTTAAAGAGTACAACTTAGTGGTTTTCAGTATATTCACAGATACATGCAACCATCACAGTGGACAGTTGTACAGAACTTTCATCACCCCGAAAAGAAACTCTGTACCTTGTAGCAACCATGTCCTACCACCTAGTTTTCCCGCCCTCAGCCCTAAGCAACTACTCATCTACTTTCTGTATCTGTAGATTACCTGTTCTGGACATTTCACATGAATGGAATCATATGATTCCTTTGCAATTGGCTCCTATGATTTAACACATTACTTGAAACAAAAACATTAGCTACCATCAGTGTACTTTATCTAAAGTAACAGGAATAAAAGGAAGAAAGAAAGAAAGAAAGAAAGAAAGAAAAACGGCTAAGACTTAGCCCCTGTATTTTCTACCTCTGTAGCTGTTTTAGAGACTAACCAATATAGACAGGACCATTTCAAGTTAGATTTTTTGGATTGAAAATTTAGATCATATTGATAGCTAAAGATCCCCAAGTACTCAATATGCTAACAGAAGACAAAAGTGTTACAGAATATCATATATTAGTAAAATTGCTACATAAAAATCAAAATATTAAATGATATCAAAGGGAAAAGCTGATCTATAATGTAATTGTTACTACGACCTCAACTGATCCTTTTTGGAGCTCTGGAAAGAAAGTTAGCAAGTAACTCATTTGTTAGCCAAGCAAGGAAAGTGGTTGACTTGTGGTAATTCAACTAAACCATGTTTGATTGAAGCAGATGAAGAAATGTGTCCACATTTTGAAACAAACAAAAAAAAAGACTACAGATACTCCTTGACTTGCAATGGAATTATTTCCCAATAAACTTATTGCAAATTGATAATATCTTATAATGAGTTTATCAGGACATAACCCCTTGTAAGTCCATGAGTATAATAAATGCATACTACTTTCACACCATCATAAAGTAAAAAAAAAATTGTAAGGTGAACTATCCTAAGCCAGGGACCATCTGTACTAGCCTTAGTAGATTTTAAGTGTTCTTATCACAAAAAAATACTAAGTATGTGAGGTAACGCATATGTTAATTAGCTATATTTAGCCATTCCGCAATGTATACATATCTCAAACCATCACGTTGTACACCATAAATATACACAACTCTTATTTGCCAATTCAAAAAACTAGTAGTTTTTATACAAGAATAGTTGCTCCAAAGTTGAAACAGTGGAAGCAAAGTTAATCATCGATTAAAAAACAAGGCAAACAATTGTGTGTGGTTGTCCTTGGTTCTCGATAAACGGACAGATGTAACTAATCCTGTTCAGTTGTCATTGTGTATTAAAGGAGTCAATGTTGAGTTTGAATTGGCTGAAAAATTCGCCTCTATGAGTAGTCTGCATGGAACAACTACAGGCAAGAATATTTTGAGACGTTGATAAAACACTCATTCAATACAACCTGAAGTGAAATCATCTAAGATGCACCACAATTGATGGTGGTAAATGTGCATGGTGTAGAAAAAGGCATAGTTGGAAAAATTTACAAAGCTCCTTGTGAAAATGTAAGGAGCATAAGTCTTGCCATTATTCACAGTAGCATTCATTAGCAGATACTTTGCAGAAGACATTTATCTATCAACATATTATTAAAAAGTAGTGTCAGTATTGAAATTTAGTCACACTCATGGACTTGGACATTGTGAATTCTGTAAACTTTTGTCAGAAAAAGTCGAATACACTAAATTGTTCTACCATCTATACAGGCAATTTGATGGCTTAAGCAGGGGCAAAATTTCATTGTGGATTTTTTTTTAGCTTGAGGCCAAAACTGAAACTTATCTAAACAAGAATTGCCCTTGATCAATATTACTGAACACAGAATGTTTTGGGAAATTAGCTTTTGCTGCACACTTGATTATGTTTCTTGGTTAACTCAACCCCAAATTACAAGGGAAAACTGAACTTATATGTGAAACTTATACTACAGTAAAGTCATTTAAACAGCAAACATTGTTTGAATCATGATGTCAGCCTGCTTCATACATTTCTTGTGCTATCAAAAGTTAAAACAAGAAGTGAGATCTTTATTTCTACACAAGTTTCCATAGAATATATTTTCTGAGCTCAAACTAGGTTTCAGCAGCATATTTTGACCTCAATGAAAGTGCAAAGGGAATTTCCATAATTTACAATCTACTTTGGTGTGAAATTGAGAAACTTTCACCTAACGTTCAATTGGGACAGATTAATACACAATGTAAAGCCATGCCAAAACACCAATATCAAGTGGGAATCTAATAGAATTCTATCAATGCCCTGAAACGGATGCATATGCTCAGTTAAGATCATATGCTCATCAAATGATATCAGTATTTGGCTGCAAATATCTGCACGAAGGCATTTTCAAAGATAAAATATGTAAAATCTCATTACAGATCACTATTAACTGATGAATATTTCCAACAGATTTTGATTGTAGAGAACATTAACTCTGAACTCCAGTTAAAATATTATCTCCTTCAAAAATAATTCCATTCTTCACATTAGTGGGTCTGTATTAGCAAAAATTGTACTCAAATATTATTAGTATAATCAGAATATTGTCTATAAAATTTTGTGGAAATTTGTTTCTCCCTTCTTAGGTATGTATATAAGAAGGGAGAAATGTACATATATAAGAAGAAAGAAAGAAATTACCACAAAAATATATTTTGTCTCTTCAACAATTTAAACAAATTTTGTCAATCAACAAATTGATTTCGCTTTTGAGGGTTCATCCTTAAAACAATGACTAATACGTAAATGGACACCTTGAGGAAGGTTTGGAATGGCCAGGATATGAGGCTGCCTGTTGAGTGGATTATTCTCTTGACTTCATTATGAACAGTCTTCACAAAGCAGATGTCTTGTGCTTCTGTTTCTAGTGGTTCATCTATAAACTACTCCTGTAGACCACCTTCTTAACTCGTTTCATTTTTTTCTAGCTTTTTGATAGATTTGCAACCTTAATAAGTTGCCACTACTCATGCATCGCTATAGATACATGCATCAAGCCATCTCTTATTTTACATGAAATAGAACCATATACTGACCTAATATAAGCACATGGGAGGGTTTTCCTTCACTGCTGCTTCCAGGGCCCCTCTTAATTAACACCATCTTTTGCCTGATACCTGTAAACAGCGCATATCTAAATGCAACACAGAGCTACAGATCCCTTAACAAGTCATAGAAAACTCACCGCAAGGTAAGAGATGTGTTGAAAGAGAGCCAGAAAGGTGGCAGGAGCAAGTACCGAGACCATCAGAGCCATCTGTGCTCTGTTAATTACATTCTCCTATAAACATTCAATTTTATGGTTCAGCAGACTAGGTAACACCCAGGTAATGATGGATAGTTCAAGTCATGTAATCAGTGGGGTTGCATGGCCAGCAGCTAGGAGTTTCCCAAGAGGTTTGGTGAGCATAATACCATCCATGTAAGGGACCAGCCTGATGTCCTGTAGGACAACAAGACAATCAGTGCCTCTTCCAGGTAAACTGTGACACAGGGTAAGAGGTTTCACCAAGTTCTGAGGAAAGACAATGAAAGAAGTATTGTTCCATTCTCTAGAAAGTTAACCACTTCTGATGACCTTTGTTAACAGTGATGCCGGAGATAAGGCAACCAAGTAACTGTACATCTATTGCCATAGTCTATGGTGGATTCTTTAAATTAAGACTACAGATAGAATTACAGCTGCAATGGGAAACATCACCTGATAAGGATTTTTCATGATCATTCCCCCAAATCTTTACCACCTTTTCACTGGACAAACACAGTCAATGGGGCTGCTTTATGAGTCACAGTCACTACCTCTCTCAATTGTCTGATGGTCACATACATCTCAACAGTTCCGCCAAGCCTAGGGTTTTATGGTTCCATCATGCAGTGAGCAGGGAGGGCGATTTGAGGACCTTCCACTTGGCCCTTTCTAAGAAAATCCTCACTCTGTGAGTTATGTCTCACTGCAGTGATTTTGCCAGGAGTTAATTGCATCTATTCTCCTAGTATATTTGGGGGCTGGAGAAATGATTGTAGGACGGAAATGTTACAAATGTTAGACATGAACTCAGGCCAAAGCTACGTTCATCTTCTTAACTCCATAAACCCCACAGTGGCATTTATGGTCTAGAGTAATGAGTGTCAGTTCAGAAATGGTATCTAATAGCTAGCATGACTGCACAATTCATCACACAAAACAGGATGCCTTTTAGTGTGAAGAAGACTTTGACTGGACCGATGCTGGGACAATGGGCGTACAGCAGGGCCACCCCTGAGCAGCTGCAGCGTGTGGCCACTCTACTGATAGACTGGTAATCTGGATATTTCTCTTTCTTCTGGACACAGTTATCCTAGTAAATGGGTGCAGTTCCCTGTGGCAATATAGTATTAGGTTGGTGCAAAAGTCATTGTGGTTTTGCCATTACTTTCAATGGCAAAAGCTGCAATGACTTGTGCACCAATTTAATAGAATTTTTGCCAAAGAACCTGGCTCCTTATCAAGGGCAGAAGTGCTAGCTTTGTTACCTGGCTTAGAACTGGAAACTGAGTAAGAGCAGTCAGAATCCCACACAGGAAGCCAAGGTGGTTCTGCCCACTAAACAAGTAAAGTAAGCAAACACTAACAACAATGAATATTAAACAATGCATGCGTGTGTGTGTGTGAGTGTGTACTTGCCCAAAGTATGCTTCAAGAGCTGCGCATATATTTTCCCTCCAGGAGCTCCGTGATTAATTAGCAATCACTATGGATTTTGCAAGCCAGAACAGTCTGAAGACTGCTGTATCAGCATGACTTATTGTAGAAATGGAAAATGCTCTGTTGTTGGAGCACCCCCACATTAGCCCCTTCCAATCTAGGCCCTCATTATTTTCACTGAGATGAGAATTTAAATCCCACCATCACCTGTGGACTACAGAGGACTGGTCCCACCACAGAACTGGATAAGGATGCTGGCGCCGCCCGTTACCGAGACATTTCTTAATGCCTGGTATGGGATGGTCCTTCAAGTATTCATTGCAAGGGGGTAAGTTAAGAGAATGGCTGAGCAGTCTGCAAACAATGTGTCCTTTCAGTCATTCCCAAATCCCTGGATCTTCAGATTCCTTCCATGAAAGCATGCTAGGGGAACACCAGGATTTACACTCCTTCATTGTAAAGCATATTTAGATGCAGGCTTTAATTAATCCATCTGGTAGACAATTGTTGTCATTGCTAAGTACTCAATAAATTTCAATTTTTAAGGTAGCTCAAATACATTAAGAAACATGTCCTAATCCAAGTCTTATATTTCACTCTTGTTGCTCTAACACTTTCTGAGTGAAATCTGATAGATTTTTCCAAATTCTTGCCAAAACAAAATGGTGAGGTCCTACAACTCCTTCAAGGTTCTCTCTTTTGCCAGATGAATCCTTTTGTTTCTGGGGGAGGGGTGGCAATGTGGAGAACTCAGTCTCTTCGTGCGGCCTGAACATAATGAGGTTTAATGAGTGTTGTTGCTATGATAATCATTAAGTGTCTAAGCAATAGTCATTGTAAAGTTTTGATAAGGAGTTTTGTTCTCCTAGTGGGGAAGGAGGAGGTGGACAATGACCTCTGCTAGCAAGGGATATTTGGGAATTCCACAGTTTTCAGTGTCTTCTATGTCTTCTAAAATGATCCCATTTCCGGACTCAGGGACTCAATCTCTCCCAGGAACCTAAGATACTAGATGAGTTGGTGGTTGGTGCTGACACCCTATGACACTCACAGTTGAGGTCTGGTACAAGTGATCATTGGCCCTACCTGCTTTGCAAGATCAAACACGCCATGGAGACTGCTGCTCACCCACCTGTGGTCTGCGTGGGACATTCATGGTCTTCCATTAGCTCTTTCGTTGTGTGCACGCTCTCAGGCCTTCTGAAGCTGTCAGCCGATTCTGCAATCTTTACAATCGCTGTTGTCAGCATTGCGATTAATACCGGTCACTTCATCTCTAGACATCTCGCCCTTCTCTTGTGTTCATTCCTCTGTCACAGTGCAGATGACTTGAAGTAATTGTGTTGTCACTACATGCCCAGGTTTCAATCTGACCCTAAGCAGAGAGTTGTTCATACCCTCCTCACATACGTCAGCATCCCAATTCCAGACATATGGGAGGTTCTACTTCCGGAGGCAATGTCTGGCAATAGTTATTGTACAAGTCAGATTCCCAGCAGACAGACAGCACTTTCACTTTTAAGTGGGTGGGCTTAATAAAGAACTATTTTCAAAGTAATGGGCAGGATTTAAAGAAACCAACAAGTGATAGATCACACCCCAGGATGGCAAACCCCCAGGCCTCCTGACCAGAGTGATGGCCTTGGTTGGAGAAAGTACAATCATCTCATGTTACACAGCTTGCTGGGTGTGATGGTTAATATTAGGTGTCAACTTGAGTGAACTGAGGGATGCTTTGATGGCTTGTGAAGCATTGTTTCTGGTTGCCAGAGGAGATTGACGTGTGGGTCAGTGGACTGAGAGAGGAAGACCTATCTGCAATGTGGGTAGGTGCCATCCAATTGGCTGCCAGCATGGCTGGAACAAGGCAGGTGGCAGAAGGTGGATAAGTTTGCTAGCTAAGTCTTGTGGCTCTCTTTCTTTTTCCAATGCTGGATGCTTGCTTCCCCCGCTCCTGCCCGTGGACATCAGACTCCAGGTTCTTTGGCCTTTGTACTCTGGGACTTGCACCTTTGTCCTCAGACTGAGGGCTGCACCATCATCTTCCCTGGTTTTAAGGCTTTCAGACTTAGATTGAGCCATACTATCGGTTTCTCTTTTTCTTTCCCCAGCTTGCAGACTGCCTATCCTTATAATGGTGTGAGCCAATTCTCCCTAGTAAACTTTCGTTTATATATACATATATCCTGTTTGTTCTGTCCCTCTGGAGAACCCTGACAAATACAAGGAAGATGCAGGAAATATGGCAAACTCACTTTCCTCCTACCTTCTTCTTTCCTGCAAGGGGCCCATTGATTAAGTCCAACTGAAAGCTAGAAGCAGAAAGTATGGGGATGGCCTCTGCATCAGTCTCCATCCACGCATCAAGGAAGGAAGAGTGGAACCGGATCTGGAGAGGGAAATGACGATGTCGCCATCCAATGCAGATGTTTTCTGTATCGCTTGTGACACAAAAACACATGATTCACCTGATTATTGCAAAAACCTAACACAATTTTAAAAATCACTCAGAACGTTCTAAAATGAAAGCTCCTTTCCTCCCCTCACCAAATCCACTCTGAAGCAATAAAACTTTGTAGGGTTTCTATAACTTAGTTTTTCTGACTCTAACTTTTGATGATATATTTAACCATGTTAGACCAAGTTCATCTGAATCATTCTCCTCATATAATTCTATGAAAATGTGGGTGAAATACCATCATCTGAATACTGCTGAGAGTAAATGGGTGAAGCTAAGCATATGTGAGGGTGGTAGTGTTAAATGTCAGAACTAAGAAAAAACCTTAAGCCCTGACCATTAAGTGTGAGTGCTGAAACTGTGGTGGTTTAATCAGACTGAGATATGCATCCTAAACTTTAAGAAAATGCGCTTTTAATGCTGAATAGGAACAGAAACAGGGACCTTAAACCACTATGACACAACAGTAAGGAGCTGGGACCACTGTATAAAGTCTGGGTTTTGAGAGAACTGCCCATTTCATCCCTGTGGATGAGAACAGCTCTGTGCACTGCCCCAGTGAACTGTTGAGTGAAGCTTTCTCCACCAAGGGTTCTCAATGGGAAAAATAATCTCCCATTATAAGAGCCAGAGTGCACGCTGGACATAAGAATGGCTTCCACATTATACTAACTGGGGCGTGTGGAAATCCCAGCTTGAGAAATTAATGCACAAACTGATTCCAGACTGGGTCATCTTCTGCAGAAAGCTAACAAAGGCCAAATTTTTCCCTAAGGACTTTCTACAATATGAATTGCATGAGGATCCTACATAGGAAAAAAAAATACACGAAAGATTCGATCAGGAAAAATCATTACAAACTATAAGAGCTGGTGATGAGTTAGAATCAGCAGAGACACAAAACAGGAGGATTAGGACCCCAAGTAAATAAGAAAGAACACAACGCAAGCGTCTGTTTCTTTGGGGGTGTGCAAGATCAAACACACCATGGAGCTGTGGTCTGAATGGGACATCTATGGTCTTCCATTAGCTCTTTCCTTGTGTACATGCTCTCATGTCTTCTGAAGCTACCAGCTGATTCTGTGATTTTTACAATCACTGTTGTCAGCATTGCAATTAGTATGAGAGTCACTTGATCTCTAGACAACTCGCCCTTCTCTTGTGCTCATTCATCTGTCACAGTGGAGAAGACTTGAGTAATTGCATTGTCACCACATGCCCCGGTTTCAATTTGGTCCCAGAAAGAAAGTTGTTCATGTCCCTCCTCACTTAGGGCAGCAACCCAATTCTAGACATAGGTGAGGGTCCTAAACAGGAGAATTAGGACCCCAAGAAAATAAGAGAGAGCAAAATGCAAGAGTCTGTTTCTCTTAGGGTGACTATCATTTTCCCGGACATGACTTCTCCAGGAGGTGTCTGTGGGGTGAGCCGCACTTACTGTCCATGCCCTCACATCAAAGCACTTTCTTCTATTTATTTGATCCAGGCACCTCCACATAGACGCCTCTACTTCTGCCCTTTGGAATCTCTTCTGCCTCTGAAGGGCGTCTTCTGCATGCTCCATTAGTTTCTCCCAGGCCACAGTCATTAAGGGGCACAACCTCATTAACCCACTTTAAAAGGTGTTGACATTTTCTGGCCCCCTTGTGAGACCTGCCACTTGCATTCCCTGGACTTGCTTCCACCCAGGATTTCTGCACTTTGTCTTTTCACCTCCTACCCCCAGTGCCTGGGGAAGTGTGGAGATAGCTTTTGAGCACTACCATGGCTAGGAGGTTTCCAGAATCCCTGCTCTTGCTGGCACTCCAATGGCTGCTTCCCATCATTTCTTGCCAGATTCTGCCTCATTTTCAGCAGCACTTATGCATAATTTGGAATTTTTCGTGATATCTCTTTATTGTTTCACTGATAATTTTTTTTTCTTCTTACTTTTTTTCGGACAACATACTCGCCTGCTAAATGATCAAATTTATGACTAAATACCTATATTTACCACTGCCTCCTTACAGATATCAGCTCTCGATCTTGCTCTTGCAAAGCTAACCTCATTTAGCTACAGCAGTGATGACTTAGTGACTCACTTTGTGGAAAACAGAAAAGAATAAAAAGAGAAAGGAAGTAGCTAATACAGCTAGATAAGTTATGTTCATATAAAAACATTTGATTTTGAAGTTACAAATTGGGTCAAAGCGTCAATTTTATCCTTCTATGTGTTATGTCAGCTCATACAACTTTCACAATTGACCCTCCTTCATTCATCCTCTGGAATGGAAAGAAGAAAGAACATGAGAATAAAACATAATGATCCAACTGCAGGGAGGCTGACACCATGGTCTTTGATTCAATCAAGTGACTTTTAGAAGAAACTCATCTCTTAGGACCACATGGATATATCCAGTTTCTTAAGCTGAAGAAAAGTTTGCTGACTGTGTCAGAAAATGGAAAAGACGATTTAATGTGCATATATATAAAACCGTACATTGACCAGAAACGTCAAACTCAATGAAACATCTATTCCTAGGGTTACTCAGGCACTACTATTATCGGCTTAAAGAAAGAAGTCTTTCACAACACCATGTATTGTTAGCATTTTTTTTAAAGGTATAAAGATCCCTGGGAAGTCTCAATGCAGTTTGATAAATAAAGAATCAAAAGGAGTAATTGCATTACTGATTAGCTTCTATTTAGAATGCAGTTGGCAGAGTTACTTAAGGTTTTGGAAGTAGAGAATGTTATTTTGACGACAGGCTGAAGAACAAGACAGTCTTAAGGATTTGAGCTTTGTAAGAAAGGAAATTGATTTTTAAGAATCGAGGTGATCAAAGGATCTGACAATTTGGAATGCAATACATTTTTCATGGAGAAGCAACATAATATGAGAAATTCAGAAGGATATGAGAATAAGTATTCAGGAATTCAGGAAAGAATTAAAAAGGAAGTCTCTAAAAGAATATTTATAGTTTAAGAGAGAGTAATTGTGTGATAAATGAATAAATTAAAAAATGCCAAATGACACATGGGAGATAAGTAAAGGAATTAAACCTTGTAACATGTTTTGTTATATTAAGTGACTGTGCTCTGCCATTCCTTATGTTGTTAGCAGATACTTTAGGAGAACGTCAGGCTGAATATCTTTGTGTTATGCAGAAAAAATATTTGTTTCCCAATGCAAGCATGTTAATGAATAAATTACTACTATGTACAGATATATTTTATAGGAAGTCACTGGAAGACCTCAGTGCTTGTTTGGGCTACAAAACATTTCTTCTGATTCCATATAAAACCTTCAGAGTATAATATATCTCTGCTAATATTTTCCTTAAAAATCAGTGATGTGGCTTATGGATTTTTATCACATTTTATACTGTACTTCAAGAATGAATTATGTAATGTGAGTCCTCCTGTGTTAATATCAAAGGAAGATGAAAAGACTTTACTGTTCCAATTCTGCATCTCAGATATGTCTTCCAAAAATAGATCTCAGGGTCGAAATACCACTAACTATATAGTTCTCTTTCAAACAAACAAACAAATACCACCATATTCTAGAGAAATAAATGCCTTAGGGTTATCTCAGGAAACTGAACTAGAAGTGAGGAATAATATACATTACATTTAAAATTCATTAACCTCTTTACATGAAACAACTGGGCTCTGGAAAAGACATTTGCTTGTCAACTCAGCAAGGAACTTGTTGCAATATAAAAGGAGTTTGCTTGCATTTTTAAGTTACATTTACGAACTATATTACCAATATATTTGATGGTTACAATTGGGTTCAAATGCACATTCTGCCACAGCTGTAAGAAAAAACCACGCAAGAGAAAGGAAAACCTTTCATTTAAAGTTTTTGCTTGAGTAGAAATAGTATATCTGTTGACTTAAGGGCTAAAAACGGTTTGTAAAACTATAGCCATGCATCACTTCATGATGGGTATACTTTCTTAGAAATGCATTGTTAGGTGATTGCATCACTGTGTGAACATCACAGAATGCACTTCCATGCAAACATAGATGGTAGAGCCTACTACACACCTAGGCTATATGGCACAGCCTATTGCTCCTGGGCTATAAACCTGTACAGCAAGTTACTGTACTAAGTGCTGCAGTCCATCGTAACACAATGGTGAGTATTTGTCTATCTAAACATATTTAAACACAGAAAAGGTAAAGTACAAAATACAGTATTATTATATAATCTTACAGGACGGCCATTGCCTATGTGGTCCATTGTTGATGAAAACATCCTTACGTGACGCATCGCCATTTATGTACATTCATGCCGGACTCTACTCCAGAATGAATGTAGCTTAAATGTGAGATCTCCTATCCAGCATTATCTCTAATTAATTTTCCTAATACACTCTATTATTTGCCCAACCTATACCCCTTATCCAGCTTAGAGCACATTCTGCATTCCGTAGCCTCCGTGGATTGCTCATCTTGTTCCCGCTGCCTAGACCGTTCATCTCTCCTTCACTGCTCTACCCATTAGCACTCAAGGCTAAGTAGACTTTAGGGTCCGCCCAGTGGAAACTGCACTTCCCCCTTGAAGTCTTCCTGGATAATCCCTAGAAGCAAATATCTTCTATTTTGGGCTCCCATTTCATGTCATTTGTATTTGTCAGAACAGGTGATTAATTTTTGCTTGTTTTATAGGATATTGTGGGCATCTCTTGTTTCCTATGCTAGATGGTATGATATTTCATGGAAACCAGTTTAACCTTAGTCATCTTTATTTCCCAAACAGGCATATAGAGAAAAGATCGCATGTAGTGGGCACTCAGTAGATAATTGTTGAACTGGTGAAGGTCGCCACTTTGTCAAGAATAGAATCAATACAAACAACTGAATTTTCAGACACTTATACCAGAACTGCTCCATAACACAGGTTTTTAAATTTTTGGTTGATTAAAACTTATGTGTATATATGTGCACATATATATATACCTACTCACACAAATATATATGCACAATATATACTTATATACATTTAAACATATATGCATATATTTTATTATGCTTATAAAATATATGTATATATGTAAATATAAATATGCATACACATATATTTAACACAAATATGTACACACATATATTTAAACTATATATAAATATTTACATAAACATACATATATATTTAAACTACATGAATATTTAGTGGGAACAATACATTTTGCTGCCATGAGGAAAAAAAATTAAAAACTCACTTATGCTTCTTTACCCAGAATGATGAAGACTATAGTCTCTCTTTCTTTCTAAATGTTGCGAAGAAATCACTCATAGAATATAGCGTTTTTATAGCCTGGAACTTGAAAGAGATTGTGTTAATTAG
Source organism: Macaca thibetana thibetana (assembly GCF_024542745.1). Classification (NCBI taxonomy): domain Eukaryota; kingdom Metazoa; phylum Chordata; class Mammalia; order Primates; family Cercopithecidae; genus Macaca; species Macaca thibetana. The sequence goes on from NC_065586.1 coordinate 9,303,045, forward strand.
AGGAAATAAGAATTATCAAGACTTTGTATTTTAATAACATTTACTTTATTAGTGTACCATTTTCTCAACAATAAATTAACAAGCAGAGAGGGAGGCAGAACCCTATAGAAATAAAATATGAATTAGAACGGCAGAAAAAAGAGAGAGAATGGGAGCAGAGAATAAATGAAGAGATCAACAATGCAATATATAAATTTTGAAATACTTTGAGTGAATACTAAAATATCAAGAATAAAATAATCTGGACTAATAGCCACTCTAGGGATCTTCTCCTTTCAAACTTTTGAAATGTTTTCTCATAGCAAAATGATTCCCTTAATTGCCAAGAGACAATGATAATTACAGATATTCAATAATTTTATTATTAACAATAATGTTCACATCAGTTGAATGCAAGGCCAACAGAAAGTCTCAGGGACTTTTCTCTCTTGTCTTGATAAAATTAGATTGTTCTGAATCAGGCACCTGATGCCTGACACATCAGCTGAGTCCTGACGCAATGAAAAGAGTTCTTTTCACCTGTTTAAATGCAGACAAAGAGTAAAATACGAAATTCGAGGGTGCGAGGAAAGTCTGGAAGAAAAGCACTTCTTTCTCTTTACTTTGAAAAGGTGGTGCACTTAGAAAATAAAAAAAATAGGTGCTTTGTAGGAAAAGGCGTGCTATAGAAACTACATTATCGGTATTCATAGAACTTCTTTAGAGGATTCGCTTTAAGTAGTTGTGAAATTGAGCTCATGCTTCAAGGTAGCGAGCAGTATGTGCTAAACCATTGATTTGTGTCTAATAGCAGTTGGATTCTCACGGAGGCAACTTTTCTCACGTCCTCCCTTTTTCCAAGTTTTCGATTCTAAATGTCTGGAGCTTCCACACATAAGGGGTTGGAGGGAACTGCCCCTATTCCTGACCCTTGGTAGTGGGCTCTTCCTAGGACAAACAGCATAAGATGCTTATGGTCCAGATGTCCAGATGCAACACAAGAGATGGATTGTCTTAGTTTTCCGCAACAGATTTATAAATTGTAGTGAAAATATTTTTACAATTAAAATTGTTGAGGAGAACCCTTAATCAATAGAGTATGGAAGCTACAATTCGCCCTGACATTTCATCATGTTTTACTATTCAATGCATTTTTACCCACCTTTGTCATTTGTTAATCATAAAACCCTGACAGACAGGTATTGATCTTCACCTCTGGCAGATGAGAAAAGCGAGCTTTAGAGAGGACTGGATTGTACAAATGGAAATAGATTATCAGGAATCCAGCCACCATTCAAACTTAGTGGTCCTGATATAGGGTTTTTTTCCACTACCTTATGGCTATATTCTTTGGAGTTACTTGATGAATGTGACTAATGAAAATATGAAGTCCAGGTAGTTGTGGGCATGTTGAATTTGCCCTTTTTTTTTTTTTGTGAGACGGAGTCTTGCTCTGTGGCCCACGCTGGAGTGCAGTGGCCGGATCTCGGCTCACTGCAAGCTCCGCCTCCCGGATTCCCGCCATTCTCCTGCCTCAGCCTCCCGAGTAGCTGGGACTACAGGCGCCACCACCTCGCCCAGCTAGTTTTTTGTATGTTTTTTAGAAGAGACGGGGTTTCACTGTGTTAGCCAGGATGGTCTCGATCTCCTGACCTTGTGATCCGCCCGTCTCGGCCTCCCAAAGTGCTGGGATTACAGACTTGAGCCACTGCACCCAGCCGAATTTGCCCTTTTTAAACATTTCTACTTTTTAAAATTTTTTTTTAATTTTTTAATTTTTTATTATTATTATACTTTAAGTTCTAGGGTACATGTGCACAACGTGCAGGTTTGTTACATATGTATACTTGTGCCATGTTGGTGTGCTGCACCCATCAACTCGTCAGCACCCATCAACTCGTCATTTACATCAGGTATAACTCCCAATGCAATCCCTCCCCCCTACCCCCTCCCCATAATAGGCCCCGGTGTGTGATGTTCCCCTTCCTGAGTCCAAGTGATCTCATTATTCAGTTCCCACCTATGAGTGAGAACATGCAGTGTTTGGTTTTCTGTTCTTGTGATAGTTTGCTAAGAATGATGGTTTCCAGCTGCATCCATGTCCCTACAAAGGACACAAACTCATCCTTTTTTATGGCTGCATAGTATTCCATGGTGTATATGTGCCACATTTTCTTAATCCAGTCTGTCACTGATGGACATTTGGGTTGATTCCAAGTCTTTGCTATTGTGAATAGTGCCGCAATAAACATACGTGTGCATGTGTCTTTATAGCAGCATAATTTATAATCCTTTGGGTATATACCCAGTAATGGGATGGCTGGGTCATATGGTACATCTAGTTCTAGATCCTTGAGGAATCGCCATACTGTTTTCCATAATGGTTGAACTAGTTTACAATCCCACCAACAGTGTAAAAGTGTTCCTATTTCTCCACATCCTCTCCAGCACCTGTTGTTTCCTGACTTTTTAATGATCGCCATTCTAACTGGTGTGAGATGGTATCTCATTGTGGTTTTGATTTGCATTTCTCTGATGGCCAGTGATGATGAGCATTTTTTCATGTGTCTGTTGGCTGTATGAATGTCTTCTTTTGAGAAATGTCTGTTCATATCCTTTGCCCACTTTTTGATGGGGTTGTTTGTTTTTTTCTTGTAAATTTGTTTGAGTTCTTTGTAGGTTCTGGAATATTAGCCCTTTGTCAGATGAGTAGATTGCAAAAATTTTCTCCCATTCTGTAGGTTGCCTGTTCACTCTGATGGTAGTTTCTTTTGCTGTGCAGAAGCTCTTTAGTTTAATGAGATCCCATTTGTCAATTTTGGCTTTTGCTGCCGTTGCTTTTGGTGTTTTAGACATGAAGTCTTTGCCCATGCCTATGTCCTGAATGGTACTACCTAGGTTTTCCTCTAGGATTTTTATGGTATTAGGTCTAACATTTAAGTCTCTAATCCATCTTGAATTAATTTTCGTATAAGGAGTAAGGAAAGGATCCAGTTTCAGCTTTCTACTTATGGCTAGCCAATTTTCCCAGCACCATTTATTAAATAGGGAATCCTTTCCCCATTTCTTGTTTCTCTCAGGTTTGTCAAAGATCAGATGGCTGTAGATGTGTGGTATTATTTCTGCGGACTCTGTTCTGTTCCATTGGTCTATATCTCTGTTTTGGTACCAGTACCATGCTGTTTTGGTTACTGTAGCCTTGTAGTAGAGTTTGAAGTCAGGTAGCGTGATGCCTCCAGCTTTGTTCTTTTGACTTAGGATTGTCTTGGAGATGCGGGCTCTTTTTTGGTTCCATATGAACTTTAAAGCAGTTTTTTCCAATTCTGTGAAGAAACTCATTGGCAGCTTGATGGGGATGGCATTGAATCTATAAATTACCTTGGACAGTATGGCCATTTTCACGACATTGATTCTTCCTATCCATGAGCATGGTATGTTCTTCCATTTGTTTGTGTCCTCTTTGATTTCACTGAGCAGTGGTTTGTAGTTCTCCTTGAAGAGGTCCTTTACATCCCTTGTCAGTTGGATTCCTAGGTATTTTATTCTCTTTGAAGCAATTGTGAATGGAAGTTCATTCATGATTTGGCTCTCTGTTTGTCTGTTACTGGTGTATACGAATGCTTGTGATTTTTGCACATTAATTTTGTATCCTGAGACTTTGCTGAAGTTGCTTATCAGCTTAAGGAGATTTTGGGCTGAGACAATGGGGTTTTCTAAATATACAATCATGTCATCTGCAAACAGGGACAATTTGACTTCTTCTTTTCCTAACTGAATACCCTTGATTTCTTTCTCTTGCCTGATTGCCCTAGCCAGAACTTCCAACACTATGTTGAATAGGAGTGGTGAGAGAGGGCATCCCTTCTTGTGCCAGTTTTCAAAGGGAATTTTTCCAGTTTTTGCCCATTCAGTATGATATTGGCTGTGGGTTTGTCATAAATAGCTCTTATGATTTTGAGGTACGTTCCATCAATGCCGCATTTATTGAGCGTTTTTAGCATGAAGGGCTGTTGAATTTTGTCAAAAGCCTTTTCTGCATCTATTGAGATAATCATGTGGTTCTTGTCTTTGGTTCTGTTTATATGCTGGATTATGTTTATTGATTTGCGAATGTTGAACCAGCCTTGCATCCCAGGGATGAAGCCCACTTGATCATGGTGGATAAGCTTTTTGATGTGCTGCTGAATCTGGTTTGCCAGTATTTTATTGAGGATTTTTGCATCGATGTTCATCAGGGATATTGGTCTAAAATTCTCTTTTTTTGTTGTGTCTCTGCCAGGCTTTGGTATCAGGATGATGTTGGCCTCATAAAATGAGTTAGGGAGGATTCCCTCTTTTTCTATTGATTGGAATAGTTTCAGAAGGAATGGTACCAGCTCCTCCTTGTACCTCTGGTAGAATTCAGCTGTGAATCCATCTGATCCTGGACTTTTTTTGGTTGGTAGGCTATTAATTATTGCCTCAATTTCAGAGCCTGCTATTGGTCTATTCAGGGATTCAACTTCTTCCTGGTTTAGTCTTGGGAGAGTGTAAGTGTCCAGGAAATTATCCATTTCTTCTAGATTTTCTAGTTTATTTGCGTAGAGGTGTTTATAGTATTCTCTGATGGTAGTTTGTATTTCTGTGGGGTCGGTGGTGATATCCCCTTTATCATTTTTAATTGCGTCGATTTGATTCTTCTCTCTTTTCTTCTTTATTAGTCTTGCTAGCAGTTTGTCAATTTTGTTGATCTTTTCAAAAAACCAACTCCTGGATTCATTGATTTTTTGGAGGGTTTTTTGTGTCTCTATCTCCTTCAGTTGTGCTCTGATCTTAGTTATTTCTTGCCTTCTGCTAGCTTTCGAATGTGTTTGCTCTTGCTTCTCTAGTTCTTTTAATTGCGGTGTTAGAGTGTCAATTTTAGATCTTTCCTGCTTTCTCTTGTGGGCATTTAGTGCTATAAATTTCCCTCTACACACTGGTTTAAATGTGTCCCAGAGATTCTGGTATGTTGTATCTTTGTTCTCATTGGTTTCAAAGAACATCTTTATTTCTGCCTTCATTTCGTTATGTACCCAGTAGTCATTCAGGAGCAGGTTGTTCAGTTTCCATGTAGTTGAGCGGTTTTGATTGAGTTTCTTAGTCCTGAGTTCTAGTTTGATTGCACTGTGGTCTGAGAGACAGTTTGTTATAATTTCTGTTTTTGTACATTTGCTGAGCAGTGCTTTACTTCCAATTATGTGGTCAATTATGGAATAAGTGCGATGTGGTGCTGAGAAGAATGTATATTCTGTTGATTTGGGGTGGAGAGTTCTATAGATGTCTATTAGGTCTGCTTGCTGCAGAGATGAGTTCAATTCCTGGATATCCTTGTTAACTTTCTGTCTCGTTGATCTGTCTAATGTTGACAGTGGAGTATTGAAGTCTCCCATTATTATTGTATGGGAGTCTAAGTCTCTTTGTAAGTCTCTAAGGACTTGCTTTATGAATCTGGGTGCTCCTGTATTGGGTGCATATATATTTAGGATAGTTAGCTCTTCCTGTTGAATTGATCCCTTTAACATTATGTATGGCCTTCTTTGTCTCTTTTGATCTTTGATGGTTTAAAGTCTGTTTTATCAGAGACTAGGATTGCAACCCCTGCTTTTTTTTTGTTCTCCATTTGCTTGGTAAATCTTCCTCCATCCCTTTATTTTGAGCCTATGTATGTCTCTGCATGAGAGATGGGTCTCCTGAATACAGCAGACTGATGGGTCTTGACTCTTTATCCAGTTTGCCAGTCTGTGTCTTTTAATTGGAGCATTTAGTCCATTTACATTTAAGGTTAAGATTGTTATGTGTGAACTTGATCCTGCCATTATGATATTAACTGGTTATTTTGCTCATTAGTTGATGCAGTTTCTTCCTAGCCTCGATGGTCTTTACATTTTGGCTTGTTTTTGCAATGGCTGGTACCGGTTGTTCCTTTCCGTATTTAGTGCTTCCTTCAGGGTCTCTTGTAAGGCAGGCCTAGTGGTGACAAAATCTCTAAGCATTTGCTTATGTGTAAAGGATTTTATTTCTCCTTCACTTATGAAACTTAGTTTGGCTGGATATGAAATTCTGGGTTTAAAATTCTTTTCTTTAAGAATGTTGAATATTGGCCCCCACTCTCTTCTGGCTTGGAGAGTTTCTGCCGAGAGATCTGCTGTTAGTCTGATGGGCTTCCCTTTGTGGGTAACCCGACCTTTCTCTCTGGCTGCCCTTAAGATTTTTTCCTTCATTTCAACTTTGGTGAATCTGGCAATTATGTGTCTTGGAGTTGCTCTTCTCGAGGAGTATCTTTGTGGCGTTCTCTGTATTTCCTGGATTTGAATGTTGGCCTGCCCTACTAGGTTGGGGAAGTTCTCCTGGATGATATCCTGAAGAGTGTTTTCCAACTTGGTTCCATTTTCCCCCTCACTTTCAGGCACCCCAATCAGACGTAGATTTGGTCTTTTTACATAATCCCATACTTCTTGCAGGCTTTGTTCATTTCTTTTTCTTCTTTTTTCTTTTGGTTCCTCTTCTCACTTCATTTCATTCATTTGATCCTCAAGCACTGATACTCTTTCTTCCAGTTGATCGAGTCGGTTACTGAAGCTTGTGCATTTGTCACATATTTCTCGTGTCATGGTTTTCATCTCTTTCATTTCGTTTATGACTTTCTCTGCATTAATTACTCTAGCTATCAATTCTTCCACTTTTTTTTCAAGATTTTTAGTTTCTTTGTGCTGGGTACGTAATTCCTCCTTTAGCTCTGAGAAGTTTGATGGACTGAAGCCTTCTTCTCTCACCTCGTCAGAGTCATTCTCCGTCAAGCTTTGATCCGTTGCTGGCGATGAGCTGCACTCCTTTGCCGGGGGAGATGTGCTCTTATTTTTTGAATTTCCAGCTTTTCTGCCCTGCTTTTTCCTCATCTTTGTGGTTTTATCTGCCTCTGGTCTTTGATGATAGTGACGTACTGATAGGGTTTTGGTGTAGGTGTCCTTCCTGTTTGATAGTTTTCCTTCTAACAGTCAGGACCCTCAGCTGTAGGTCTGTTGGAGATTGCTTGAGGTCCACTCCAGACACTGTTTGCCTGGGTATCAGCAGCAGAGGCTGCAGAAGGTAGAATATTGCTGAACAGCAAGTGTACCTGTCTGATTCTTGCTTTGGAAGCTTCCTCTCAGGGGTGTACTCCACCCTGTGAGGTGTGGGGTATCAGACTGCTCCTAGTGGGGGATGTCTCCCATTAGGCTACTCAGGGGTCAGGCACCCACTTGAACAGGCAGTCTGTCCCTTCTCAGATCTCAACCTCCGTGTTGGGAGATCCACTGCTCTCTTCAAAGCTGTCAGACAGAGTTGTTTCTGTCAGCAGAGGTTTCTGCTGCTTTTGCTGTTGTTTAGTTGTGCCCTGTCCCCAGAGGTGGAGTCTACAGAGAGGCAGGTTTCCTTGAGCTGCTGTGAGCTCCACCCAGTTCGAGCTTCCCAGTGGCTTTGTTTACCTACTTAAGCCTCAGCAATGGCGGGCGCCCCTCCCCCAGCCTCGCTGCTGCCTTGCGGTTAGATCGCAGACTGCTGTGCTAGCAATGCGGGAGGCTCTGTGGGCGTGGGACCCTCCCGGCCAGGTGTGGGATACAATCTCCTGGTGTGCCTGTTTGCTTAAAGCGCAGTATTGGGGTGGGAGTTACCTGATTTTCCAGGTGTTGTGTGTCTCAGTTCCCCTGGCTAGGAAAAGGGATTCCCTTCCCCCTTGCACTTCCCAGGTGAGGCGATACCTCGCCCTGCTTCAGCTCTCACTGGTCGGGCTGCAGCAGCTGACCAGCACCGATTGTCCGGCACTCCCTAGTGAGATGAACCCAGTACCTCAGTTGAAAATGCAGAAATCACCAGTCTTCTGTGTGGCTCGCGCTGGGATTTGGAGAGTGGAGCTGTTCCTATTCGGCCATCTTGCTCCGCCCCCCCAATCTTTTCTACTTTTAACACACTGTACTCTATTTGCTAAGCAGTGGCAGGAAAAAAATTTTGGAAAAGGCAAGTAAATTGCACTGCTGACCCACTTCTTTCTCTATCATACTTATAGAATTAATTTCTAACAGGTTTAGCCTCAGCTACATATGAGACACATATTATATATTATATACTAAATATACACATACAATGCACATGTATATTATATATGTGTATATATGTGATGTATACATATATATTTCATTATATATGCATATGTAATTCATTGCCTCAGGACCCAGTTGTATCATACATCAGGTGCCTCACACATTTAAGAACAATGTATATATTATGTATAATATATTATGTAAATACTATACATTACATATTGCATAATATATTGCATATATTATTTATAATATATTTATAATATACATTATGTAATAGATTGTGCATATATACTATATACACATAATAAATGTATATACATATATAATATATACATAATTGTAATATGTGTATATACGTACATAATATATAATATAGATATATTATAGATACTATATTGTATTATGTATATAGTATATATGTAATATGTAAATAATATATTATACATAATATATTTATATAAATAATGTATAATATGTATAATATAGGTAATATATGTATGTACATATATACTATATATACATATTATAGAGAAAAATATTGTATTATATATAATATATTATATTTTATATTACATATAAAATATACATTTTATATATAATATAAAAATATATATAGAATATTTATATATAAAAAATATATATTACATATAAACATACATTTAATAATAATATATTACATACAGAGAAGTTATTTATCTATTTCTATAAACTAGATAAATATTTACATTAGAGGTTGCAATTTGTTGAATTTTTGCTGTGTGAGAAATCAGACCTTGGCAATGACCTTGAGCCGTAGGATATAAATAGCTCCCACGTGCTTAGCATTCCAATTCCAATAATGGAAACCTAGGTATAAGTGCATTAACCCACTTATGTGGGTTAGTCTTATTGTATTATTCTTATGACAAGGAATCCACTTTTTATGTACAATCAGGATTGTATAATATCTATATAAGATACATATTCTTACAATATAATGTATAATATATGTATAGAATACATATATATAAAATGTATACTATTCTTACAATGTTACGTGTTTAATTTTATTCCATAAGAATGACAAGCTGACTCTGACACTCATTTTATAGTTAAGAAAATGCAACTGAAATAAGTTAGTGAATCTGCAAATATCACATAATTAGTAACTGAGGTGGGTATTTTGGCTCCTAGGTTTGTTTGTTTGTTTGTTTCAGAACATCATGCTTACGTACTCTCTACCTTGTGTTTCTTCAGGTAACTCCTATGCAATTTTCTGCTAGTTTATGACCCTCCAGAGAATGCCCTTTAGCTCTTTAGAGCCTCAGTGTAGAATGTAATTGCATGATACTCTAAAGCTTTGCTTGCAGGAAATCACTTTTCTCTATTCTATGTTTTGTGTCCTTATATTTCCTTCAAATACAGTATCTGACATAGTTATTAAGACAAAACTCCTTAAGCTGAATCATACTAGGTGTGGATAATGTGTTATTATTCTTATGACAGGGATTTCTTTTTTATGTACAACTATGATTGGAGAAGTTTGGACAAATGCTTAAGGCAGAAGCACCCTCAATTTGTATGGTTGCATTTTTCTTCATGTGTTAAAATTGTTATTTCTCCACATTTTAACTGGTGGGTACTTGAGTCACTCATTTTGATGGGACCCAAGGGAGAGACAGGGGAGAGACTTGTGCTGGAGACTGGATTTAAAAAGTCTAGTGAGATAGAAGCTACAGTGTTAGTTTTTTGAGGACACCAAGAATAGAATTGGAGCAGGGCAAGTCTCGCCCAGGTTACAAGTTCAAAAGGCATAAGCAGATTTGAGAATAGGGAAAACAGAGTGGGTAGCAATAGAAAAGAATAATAGAAAAGAATAAACACTGTTAGCAGCTTCCTAGGGAGTTTCTGAGACAGGAGTGGGAATATCAACGACTTGCATTTATTAGTTGGCATTTGTTGAAAGAAGGTTAAGAATATAACATACGGCTTGCATAGAGCCTGCTAAATGCTGTAACGAAATATATATATTCTAAGTGGGATTTTAAAAATTTGATTAAAACTAGAGATTCTAGTGATCTTAGGAAAATTCTTTCCCTAATATCAATGTATCCATCATACATTCTTAGACAAAAAGTGAGTTAGCTTTGGCATATTTAAACAGAGAATAACAAAGATAGGGTGAATTGAATAGAAAAAATAAAAGGAACGTACTCCAATATTTAGATTTGCGTTTTTCAAAGATTATTTCTCTATGAATTATTTATGTGTCTGCTGATGGCGAATGTGTCAGTGGAAGCACTGGGATTTCTTTCATGATGGTTTCTTTTCTAAAAAGAAAAATATGACCAGCGGCCATGGAGACCATCTTCACCCCTCTATTAAAGTGATAAAGTCATATTAGACTGATGCTAAGGTTTTTATTTGACAGGAATGAAATTTTTTAATTTCTTGTATATTTTCAGAAGAGAGATACAAATTATATTAAAAGTCCAGAAAAAAGAGTCACTATCATCCAGCAACATGAACAGAGCATTCTCAGGTAAAATCAATGTAAGTTTCTAAACAAAAGATATTGACCAAAAGCAGCAAGTTTCTTTCTGTCTAGAAAAACAATTATGACTTTCATTTGAATGGCATGTTGTCATAAATCATCCTTTGTGTTTGTCCAGGATGCCCCAAGAGCTATACATTAATTTTGGTCTTAGCCCAGGGCAACTGCACATGTCAGTGTTGAACACATGCCAAGAGTTTAATACAAAAATTGATGTGTGCTTTTCATAGAAAATATCAGACACATTAGCCAAATCTTTTGCAGAAATACATATTCTTTTGCAGATTCTTCATTACTTATTAAATCTCCTGTATTAGCCAGAAGCAAAAGGGAGTAGGAATTTAGACAACTTTGACTGCAGGGTTTTCCCGCAGGGGCGTTCATGAGATTGGGAAGCAATTGAACTTTAACCAAAAAGAAAATAATTTTATTGTCTAAGATGGAACCCAGTGTTCCTTAGAAATTTTAAGGGGAAAGAAATAGATTTGGGAGGAGAGGATTCAGGGATTCATTGAACGGGGGTGGGAGGGAGGGAGACAATAAACAAGAAAAATGAAGAAAGTAAGAAAAAGATGAAGGAAAAGGCACACAAATATCCAGAAATATATTACACTTAATATTTCATCTGGCCCACCATTTTCCTCCATTTATTCATTTTCCCTCATTATTTGATGAGATTATCATTTTCTTCCTACCCAATGGAGTCATTATCTAGTTGTGGCTCATTTGGAATGAATAGTAAACAGATCTTAATTCTGCCATTTTGTAGACCTTAGTCCCTTGAATCTAACCTTCTTCTTACAAAGTCAGTATATATATCAATTTTCCTAGACTGGAGTAAAGCCAGCCGACATTCTCACACATGGAATTCAAGGAAAGAAAGAATTTCATAATAAAAGAAGTAATCAACGCAGCCCAGAGGTCAAGTAAGTCAAGAAGAAAAATACGCACTGCAGTATCTAGATGGTTAAGAATGGAAAACCTTTACCAAATTATTTCAACAGATTTAGTGAGTTTAGAAGCCTTATATAGTGAATTGAAAGTTTATTAAAATTCTGTACAGCTAAAACCAAACAAATATCATTTAAAAACAAGCAAATTAAAAAATATTTTTTGTCAGGTCAGGCATGGTGGCTCACACCTGTAATCCCAGCACTCTGGGAGACCAAGGCAGGCAGATCACTTGAGGTCAGGGGTTCGAGACCAGCCTGGCCAACATGGTGAAATCCCATCTCTACCAAAAATACAAAAATTAGCCAGGTGTGCTAGAGCACACCTCTAGTCCCGGCTACTCTGGAGGCTGAGGCATGAGAATCACTTGAACCCAGGAGGCGGAGGCTGCTGTGAGGCTGAGATTGCCCCACTGCACTCCAGCCTGGGTGACAGAGACTCCATCTCAAAAACAAAACAAAATAAACTGTCACAAAATACCTAAGCAAATAACAAATTGTAAGTAGTATCTGTTTGCAGCAGAAGATATCCGAGTCACGTGGCACCATTGTACGTTTGTGGTGGTGAATCCCTACGAGTCTGCAGCAACCTCAATTCTTGCCCCCTCAGAAGAAGGAATTTGACTGAGGGGCATAAGGCAGAAAGAGAGACTGAGGCAAGTTTTAGAGCAAGAGTCAAAGTTTACTGAAAAGCTTTAGAGCAGGACTGAAAGGAAGTAAAGTACACTTGGAGGAGGACCAAGAGGGCAACTTGAGAGAGCAAGTGCCTGGTTTGACCTTTTGATTTGGGGTTTTATAGGCATGCTTCCAGGGTCTTGCATCCCTTTTCCCCTGATTCTCTCCTTGGGGTGGGCTCTCGGCATGCACAGTGGCCTGCTAGCACGTGGGAGGTGAACATGCCCAGAGTGTTGACTGGAATTGTACGCATGCTCACTTAAGGCTTTCTTCCCTTACCAGCTGAATGTTCCTAGCAGCTCATATACCAGTTAAACACCACCATTTTTCTCTTAATGTATACAGTTGAACCTACCTGCCCAACTCCTGAATCTTCTCAGGAAGTGCCTTCTCATAGCTTCAGGTGTTTTCTATTTATTGGGGGACTGCCTTTCCCTGGCACTGGCTGTGACCAATCATTATTTGAGAGAGACAATTAACAACTGCCTGACCATCACCTGATGATCTCCTGACATGCCTGGTGTGACAAGGGGGAGCCCTCTCCAGCCCTGATCATGCCTGGCTAGCTACCTAGTATAATATGTCCACATGGCTTTCATGATTTCATGAGATAGAAGGGAATTTAAAATTTTTCTAAGAAGAATTAGGAAAAATGAGAATATGCACAGGTTTATTTTTGCAGGACTGAGAGACAGTTATGGAAATAAAAAAGTATTTGCATCTATTAATCATTAATAGATCACCTTTATTCAGACAAATAGGTCTACAAATGGAACACTATATAAACATATAAAAAGGTTGAAGATACTAATTTCATTAATATTTTATTAATCAAATTAATATTAATATAATGTAAAGTTTTCTGAGTTGCTTAAATGTAACAATTTATGGAAGACCTGTTGGTTTTGGATACTGTTATGCTAAATCATTCTTGTGATAAAAATGTGGATCATTTTATCTACATGGGAATGACTGTATTTTATTGCTTGGTTTGCCATTAAACATGCTTTCTTTATGGGTTATCAACTTCCCATTCAGTCTAGGTAGATTTAATTTTCAGCATATATAGGTGGCCTCAGCACTCTAATATTCTGACTTTTCTTCAAAAGGAAACAGGAGCAAATATTGCATTCTCAATATGCCTTGCACTTTGATCAAAATCTTTCAACCTGACAGATTGAATATACAGACACCAACCAAACTAAATATGACAATACATCTCTCACCTAGGTAAGAAGCCCAGTAGGCCAAACCCCAAGGTCTGATTCAGTCATTCCTAAACAGTCAAGACTTAATCAAGGACGACCACCTTCCACTTAAGACAAACTAGAAAAAGCCAAATATGCTCTCCAGCCAATCACATAAGATGACCTGTTTCTCCCTAAGCCATGCCAACCTCAGCTTCTCCATACCAACAACCTCTAGCAAGAGCATATCTGAAGCCTTCTCTTCCCCTGCATCCTCCCCAACCCACTATAAAACTTTCCCACACCCCTCTGTGCTTGGAAGCATTGGGCAAACAAAAGTGATGATGGCCAATTGCTCGGACCCCGTAGGCGGAGGTTGCAGTGAGCTAAGTTTGCACCATTGCAGTGCAGCCTGGGTGACAGGAGTGAAACTCCGTCTCAAAAATAAATAAATAAATAAATAAAAACAAAACTTACTGAAGACAGAATTTCTTCCTCCTACTCCCCTGGTTTCTGTAAGCATGGACTTTTCTATTTTGCCATTTTCTTTCTTCAACCTGTGGAAAAGGAACATGTTACGTGATTGATGACAATAGATTAGTGTCAGTTTCCTATTTAAGTGGACTTCAGCTATCAAAAGTCATAAGCATGGGGCTTTGAGAACACCTCTTCTTCTCACAGACTAAATCGGAGAGGTAATGACCCTGGTTAGCATGCCTGTGTCTTAATCAGCTCAGACTACTATACGGTGTCACAGACTGGGTGACTTACTAAACAACATGAATTTGTGTCTCACTCTTTTGGATGCTGGAAGTCCAAGATCAGGGTGCCACCCTGGTTACTGTCAGGTTCTTGTAAGGGCTGTCACGAGGTTGCAGGTGGACATGTTCTTGTTATACTGCCACAGGCAGGAAAGAGGACCATAGAGTTCTCCGGGGTCTCCTTCATAAAGATACTAATCCTATTCATGAAGGGTCCACCCTCATGACCTGATCACCTCTCAAAACCTCACCTCCTAATACCATTACATTAGGGGTTAGGATTTCAACATAGGAATTTGGGAGGAGGACACAAACATTCAGCCCATCACAATCTACAAACTCCAAATTTCCTTGGTGCAAGCATTCAATAAGTGAGTGCCCACTGGAGGGTAAGGGTGTCTTTAAACCTAGAATTCATAAGCAAGTACAGAAGTGTTTTTGGATTCTATCTGCCTAATCATTTGGATGTAGGGAAGATTTTGAGATACTTATAAGCACCAGTAACAGGTCCCCCTATTTCGTTTTGTTCTATTTTCCGACATTAAAAAGAGAGAGAGAGAGAGAGAGAGAGAGAGAGGTGACTTCACCTTTCTCTGCTTCACAGAACAGAATTCTGACCATTATAAATCCTGTTGGGTTCATAAGAAGTTTCAGTTTTGTTGAATAAGCTCTGTTATTCATTTTTTTCTCCCAAATGCTTTGATTTTTTAAAATGTGTTCTCACCTTTTTATTCTTTGTAATTTTACAAATTTATAAGTTTTGCATTTTCAGTGTGTGGGTGTGTGCAAATGAGCTTAATGTGCTTCTGTTAATTTTTACACTGTTTGCTGCTGTGTTCCTGCTAGGCTGCTAAAACCAGCTTGGGAAAATGTCATTGCTGTTACCTGGGTATTAAGGAAATTATTATTTTTGTAATTCTCTTGTAAGAAAAATAGTCATGTTTTAACAAAACAATAACATGCCTTGTGTTATTTTACTTTAGATCACTGGGTTAGCATGGAAGTGCTCATAGGAACACCAAGCCCATGTTTCCAGAGATGCTCCAGGGATCAGGCAGTGGGGTCTGGGTGGGTGGATAAAAATGTCAAGCCCATGACAGGCATCTTCATATGAGAACAGATTTATTTACTTTGTCTGAGACTTGAGGACATTTTTGTTCTTTCTCATATTTCACCCCTTTAATATTGATTGGTTGGATTGATTGATCCAGTTTCTGGAAATATATCTCATGATGTATGGAATGATGAGGCAAAAAACAAAGGGAAGATGTTTTATTTCCATGTCAGGCTAACTTGAGAGCTCGCTCTGAAGTTAGGAGAGTGCTTAAAAATGATGCCAAAGGTGTAAGTTGCCGGTGAATTTTGCTGTATGATTATGGGAGCGTGTTCCTAATGTTCTCACAGGTTTTTTTCCCCCAGAAACCAAACAAAAAGTAGAAATAATGAGGGAAGCAAAAGCATATTTTTAGTGAGACTCTGAGTTGGAGAAAATCTACAAATTTCAACTAATATATGACTACTGCCAAAACCTCTGAGGCCAGAACACCCCATGTGGGAAGCAGTGACGGTCCTGCCAGGAAGGAGTGGGAGTCATGAAGGGGCGTAGAGGGTGCACATTTGTTGGTTTCAATGGAGCAAATGCTAAACTAGTGCTTATTATGTTCCTGGGATTTTTCTAAGTGACTTACAAATATGACCTCATTTAAACCTCATAACAACCCTATGAGGTACTATCTTATCTACATATTACAGGTAAACAAAAAGTGAAGTACAGAGAGTCAGTGGTGATCACCAAAACTGACAATGAAGATTCCCTTTAAATGAGAGGGCATGTGGACAAAACCAATGGCTGAGGAGAGAGAAAAGGTATAGAAAGTGCCCAGAGAAACCCAGAATTGTGCTTGCAGAAAATACACTTTGTAAGGATATGCAAGTTACCTAGGTAAGCAGTTAACTGTCTGGGTAGCAAGGGCTACAGAAGCCATGTGGCTGTACCAGCTGCCAAAGTTCCCCTGAGTCTGGTAGGTTATGGGAGTCAGAAGAGATGAGGAAGTTACACAAAGCAGGTGCAACTATGGGTGGAGAGTCCCTTGCTGTAGCAACAAATTCCTGACCCCTCTCTTCTCCAAAGGATGTGTCTGCTAATAGTTTTCTAAAAATCCAGCTCATTCAGAATTAAGCAGTGAAACAAGAAAAAAAAAAATAAGCGCAGTACAATAAAATTGTAAAAGAAAAGTTAAATTGAACTCAAAAAATCTGAATCTACTGCCAGTAGACACAATAGATGAATAGTGTGACCAAAATTGCAGTATGAAACAAAGAAAAAAACTTTGATGAAGCAATCAAACATATACATAAAAGAACAAATTTAAAGACCAGATAACAAGAAAAAGGAGAAAACAAAAC
Source organism: Macaca thibetana thibetana (assembly GCF_024542745.1). Taxonomy (NCBI): domain Eukaryota; kingdom Metazoa; phylum Chordata; class Mammalia; order Primates; family Cercopithecidae; genus Macaca; species Macaca thibetana. The sequence goes on from NC_065586.1 coordinate 9,319,635, forward strand.
AAAATGAAACAAAAACTTCAGGAAAGGAATTAAAAAAAAAACATTTTACAAATAAAGATGAAATAACAAGCATAGAATGGAATAGACATCATAGATTTGCATAGTAAGTGAAGGAAACATAATGAAAAAAAAAAAAAAAAGAACTAGAGAAAGTGTGTATAGATAACAAGCACCCAAAGGAGGAATTCTCCCCCAATTGTAGTTTAAATTGTATTGTATTTAAACTACAATTCAAGAAAGCTTTCCTGAAATAAAAGAAGATTAAATCTATATATTGACAAAATACACTGTACACCAGGGAAACTTGATCCAAAACAGTCAATACAAAAATATATTCTATTAAATACTGGGACTTTAAAGGTAAATGTATTTCAAGAAGTCAAACAAATATATCAACCTCTTACAAAAAGAGGTTGATAAGCAAAATTAAATACCAGTTTGTAAAATTTTAAGCAAAATTAAATGACAAATATTGGAATAATACCTTTAAGAAAATCAAGGAAATAAATGGTAAGTCAAAGTTTTATTTTCAGACAAAATTTGAGTTAAATTTAATTATACTCTCTAACAGGTTTGAATTTTAACAACTCAGTGACTATTCTTCCACTGAGCTCATTACGAGAAAATGCCAGAGGAGAAACTCCTACCAACCAAGAACCGACAGGGAAAACTACAGCAAAGACCCAGTGGTGGGATCTGAGTATATTTAACTGTAGGTCAATACAAAAATAGAAACCAGAGCAAAATAATCAGAATGAAAATAAATATTGTAAACTACAAGAATGTAGAAATGATAGAGGTAACAAAATCATGACAACGGGAGAGAAGATACAAAGTAAAATAAGCCCAGTATTACGTTAATGCTAGTAGCTACAATTCAAATATTTAATTTCTTAATGGCATATTCTCCACTTTTCTCTCAATCATAGAAACAGGAGTATTAGAATCTCTATTCATAAGGGTAGATTTGACTATTTCTTCTTTTAGTTCAGCCGATTTTCATTTATATATTTTCAAGGTATGCTATTAGGTACACACAAATTCAGTCTTATTTTGACTTTCTGGTAAATAGATTCTTTTATCATTGTTAGATATCTGTCTTTATCTATAATGTTAATTCTGATCTCTTACTCCACTGTTTCAGATAATAACTGAGCCACTCCAGCCTTCTTATGGCTTGCATATCTACCTTTTTGTACTTTTACTCATATTAAATAACATTTCTAGATTTTTATACATAAAGCACATCTCTTACAAGCAGTAGACTTGAACCTTGCTCATTTAGTCAACGTGACGAACTCTCCCTTTTAATTCAAGAGTGTAGTCTACTTATATTGAATGTAATTATTGATGTTATTGTGTGTAAGTTCAACCAAAATATTCTTTTCCTACATTTCCAATTTGTGTTTCTTTCTTTTTTTCCTCCTTTCTGGAGTTCTTTGGATTAATTCAGTATTTTATGTTTCATTTTATCTACTCTGGCTTTTTGACTCCATATCTTTATATTTCAGTGTTTTCTTAAGACATTATTATATGAATCCTTACCACAGTCCACTTTCAAATAATATCATATCGACGTAAGTATAATTGAAGTTTAAACATGATACTTCCATTTACCCCCTCATTGTTGTCATACATTTTAGTTTCATATATGTGCAGTCCTTACAATTTATTATTAGTTTTTGCTTTAAACAGTCAATCATCATTTTAAGATAATGAGAAAAATGCCTTTTACGTTTAAAATTGCCAGTGTTTTTTATTTTTTATTTCATATTTATTTATTTATTCATTTTTGAGACGGAGTCTCACTCTGTCACCTACGCTGGAGTACAGTGGTGCAATCTCAGCTCACTGCAACCTCCACCTCCCAGGTTCAAGTAATTCTCCTGCTTCAGCCTCCCGAGTAGCTGGGACTACAGGCGTGTGCCACCGTGCCCGGCTACATTTTTAGATTTTTAGCAGAGATGGAGTTTCTCCGTGTTGGCCAGGCTGGTCTCAAACTCCTGACCTCAGGTGATCAACCCGCCTCAGCCTCCCAAAGTGCTGGGATTACAGGTGTGAGCCACCACACCCGGCTGCCAGTGTTCTTTAGCCCTTCATGTAGATCCACATTTCAGCCTGTTATCAGTCTGAGAGATGCTTTCCCTGATATTTCTGTTAGGGAAGATCCACTGAAGATGAATTCTCTTGGTGTTTATTTGAACTTAAAGTGTTTCTGTTTTGCCTTCATTTTTGAAATTGAATTATGGGTTGAGAGAGTTGTTTTGTTTTGACATTTTAAAGGCGCCAATCTCTATTGTCTTTTCACTTGAATTTGTGATAAAAAGATGGAGGTAATTTGCATGATTGCTGTGCTACATATAATGTGCCTTTAAAAATTCCATTTGACTACATTTAAATATTTAAATGTAAACATATACAAATATTTCATTGTCAAGCTGATTTCAGTAGTTTGCCAATGAAGTGCCTACATATTGTTTTGTTTGCATTAATTGCTCTAAGAGTTCCTGTTTGTGAACTCTATCAAGATATTGTGTTTCATTTAGGATTATTCCAAATAATTTTATATCAATAAATAATTATTTATTGAGTACTTTCCAGGTTCTTGGCACTATTTCTAGGATTGCAGCTCATATGCAGTTACTATTAAACATTATCCCTATCTTTAAGGATCTCACAGTTTTACTAGGAAATAAGACACATACACTGAAAGCAGGGCATTGCAAATATTACTGCATAAATTATCAGATGTGACTGCACTTGGAGTGCTTAGCATTTATTTATGAATCCCAGGAGACAGAAAAACATTCTTCTCTGTCTGTGAAGGTTAGGAGAAGGGAAACAGTAGCTGCTGTTATTGCTATTGTTTTTTTTTCTAGATTCATGTAACCATTACCAGCAATAGATGTAGAAGAGTGAAAGCCACTTTATTTTCTTTCTTTGTGCTAAAAATCATCATCTGTACCATCAGCATTAAAGGAATAAGAAAATAAAATGAAATAAGATTCAAATAAATTAAGTCAAATAAAATAGAGTGGTTGCCTTTGTCAGCTGATCCCAAGTGCAGCCCACGAATCCCTCTAGCCTCCCACTGCGAAGTGTTGAGTCAGTCCTGACCAGGGAATAATGTGAATCAGCTGCTTCACCTTCTCCAGGTAATTGATCTTGCAGTCAGTTTTGTGAGTGTGCATTAAGACCCAGCCTGCAGTGTACTGAGTGCATCTGCTAGTTTGCAGCCGTTCAACTCCTTCAGTGTTTTAGCTGAACCCATTTCACTGGGCATCTGCTTTGTCTCATCTACCTAGAACTAAAGTCTCTCCTGAGACCTTGAGCCTCCTCTGAATCCTAATTTGCTCTGTACCATTATTCCTTTTTTTTTTTTTTTTTGAGACGGAGTCTCGCTCTGTCGCCCAGGCTGGAGTGCAGTGGCGTGATCTCAGCTCACTGCAAGCTCCGCCTCCCGGGTTCACACCATTCTCCTGCCTCAGCCTCCTGAGTAGCTGGGACTACAGGCGCCGCCACCTCGCCCGGATAGTTTTTTGTATTTTTAGTAGAGACGGGGTTTCACCGTGGTCTCGATCTCCTGACCTTGTGATCCGCCCGCCTCGGCCTCCCAAAGTGCTGGGATTACAGGCGTGAGCCACCGCGCCCGGCCCATTATTCCTTTTTTTGCGGGGGAGGGGGAACGGGGTGGGGGGTGCTTTTTCCAAAGGAAGGGGATTATGAAAGATACAATTTGCCTGTGTCTAAAATTTTAACACATTCTGATAATTTATGTCATGGTGATGATAGGGTAGAATCAGAATAATTTGAAATCAAGGTTATCTTAACAAAGCAAGTAAGTATATTGTTAATTGTGGTTTCCCCAACAATATTTCAACCACTGTACAAGTCACTCTGAACATGCATGCTCATTTTAAAGTTTTTATATCTTTATGATTTTTAAAAATCCTCATAGGAAACAAAATCTCCCAATTAGAGAAAACTCTTTTATATACTCAAAGAACATCTTAGCAGCCCTGAGTCCCCAATTCCTCACACTTCAATTCCCCACAGGGTAACATAATGAGGGTCAGATGTCCTTGTACCCGAACCATAAAATTATGAGACCCAGAAGCCACGAAGAGCACCTGGCACATCTGTCTTTCCTCCAACGAGAGAGAGAGAGAGAGAGAGAGAGAGAGAGAGAGAGAGAGAGAGAGATTTTTGCTTTGTAATGTAAGCAGATGCTTTCTGGGAGAGTAGAGGAGAAGGTCTGTTAAGTTTTATCACTCTTAGGATGTAATCAGAGACCTTAGAGGAGATAAGTCTTTAGGTTCCTTTTTCTTTTCCTTTTTTTTTTTTTTTTTTTTTTTTGAGACGGAGTATTGCTCTGTAGCCCAGGCTGGAGTGCAGTGGCTATGATCTCACCTCACTGGTTCACTGCAACCTCTGCCTCCCGGGTTCAAGCAGTTCTTCTGCCTCCGCCTCCTGAGTAGATGGGACTACAGGTACGTGCCACCACGCCTGGCTAATTTTTGTATTTTTAGTAGAGACGAGGTTTCACCATATTGGCCAAGCTGGTCTCGAACTCCTGACTCCGTGATCTGCCCGCCTCAGCCTCCCAAAGTGCTGGGGCCTTTATGTTCTTTTGAGGCAATCTATCACATCTAACTTCCAAGGCATATTTATCATTCAATTATCTTTTTACCAAGATTTTGTTTTGTCTTGTTTTCTTTCTTTTTTTTTTTATTTTACTTTAAGTTCTACAGCACATGTGCATAACGTGAAGGTTTGTTACATACGTATACATATGCCATGTTGGTTTGCTGCATCCATTAACTCGTCATTTACATTAGGTATTTCTTTTCAAAGAAGACAAGATGGGAAATATTCAGGGAACATTGTCACCTCTCAACAACATCAAGGTCAAACTGATTAGCTTTTATAGATGGTCCCTGACTTACAATGGTTTGGCTTAGATTTTTCAACTTCATGACTGTGTGAAATCCATCCAATAGAAACACACACTCAGTGGATAACCCTATTTCTCTGGTGGTGCTGGGCTGTGGCACTGAGCCACAGCTCCCAGTCAGCCACTCCTTTTGGACTTAGGATATTTTCAATTTATGATGGGTTTATCAGGACATAACCCCTTCGCACACTGTACTCCCCATCTGTACTCCCCAAACTGCCAGCATTACATTTCTCCTACTGTCTTGGACATCCTTCCTTATCTACCAACTTATATATCACCTGTCAATCATTACTACTCTCTTTGCATAATTTGCATTATGCAAATGCACATAGTTTCTATGCTTTCTTCATTTCTCTCATGTCTGAACTGTCTAGTTTGAGTTCCCTCTCTCTTTATCTAGGATTCAGCACTGGTCTCATCGGACATATTTCTCAAAGTCCAGAGTGTCTCATCCTCAAAGCTACCAGGGTTAAAACATGCAAGCCTTCAGACAGGCCCTCGAAACCACCTATCTAATATGGAATGCCAAAGAATTATGAAGGGAACGGAGGAAAAGCAAAAGAAAGCTTTCATAAGGCTATAACCTAAATTACATTTAAATGGGTGCAATGGCCGGGCATGCTGGGTGGTTCATGCCTGTAATCCTAGCACTTTGGGAAGCCGAGGCTCTCCTTCTCTCTCCTTCCTTCCTTCCTTCCTTCCCTCCCTCCCTCCCTCCCTCCCTCCTTCCTTCCTTCCTTTTTTCTTTTTCTTTCTTTCTTTCTCTTTTTTTTTTTTTTTCTTTCTTTCTCTCTCTTTCTCTCCTTCCTTCCTTCCTTCCTTCCTTCCTTCCTTCCTTCCTTCCTTCCTTCCTTCCTTCCTTCCTTCCTTCCTTCCTGTCTTTCTTTTTCTTTCTTCCTTTCTTTCTTCTCTCTCTCTCTCTCTCTCTCTCTCTCTCTCACTGGAGAAGAGATAGATGTGCCAGGTGCTTTTCATGGCTTCTGGATCTCATAATTTTATAGTTCTTCCCCTGTGGTACAGGGACATCCGACCCTCATTATGTTACCCTGTGGGGAATTGGAGTGTGAGAAATTGGGGACTCAGGGCCGCTAATATGCTCTTTGAGTATATAAAAGAGTTTTCTCTAATTTGGAGATTTCGTTTCCTATAAGATTTTCCTATTAAGATTTTTAAAAATCATAAATAAAAATATAAAAACTTTAAAATGAGCATGCATGTTCACTTGAGGTTAGGAGTTTGAGACCAGCCTAGGTAAAATGATGAAACCTTGTCTCTACTAAAAATACAAAAATTAGCCAGGTGTGGTGGTGCACGCCTGTAATCCCAGCTACCCAGGAGGCTGAGGCAGGAGAATTACTTGAACCTGGGAGGTGGAGGCTACATTGAGTGGAGATCGTGCCATTGCACTCCAGCTGGATGACAAAGCAAGATCCTGTCTCAAAAAATAAAATAAAATAGATGGATATGATGGACCAAATGTGTGTGTGCCCTGAAAAGTAATATGTTGAAATCCAAATCTCCAATGCGATGGTATTGGAGGTGGGGTCTTTGCAATTTAATCAGATCATGTGGGTAGGGTGCTTGTGAGTGGAATTAGTGCCCTTTATAAAAGAAACCCTAGAAAGCTCTCCTGCCCTCTTTTCAACACGTGAGAATAAAACAAGAGGACTGGAGCCTGCAACTCGAAGGCTCTCACCAGCATCTGACCACGTGGGAGCCCTGATCTTGGATTACCAGCCTCCAGAACTGTGAGATATACATTTCCACTGCTTATAAGCCACCCAGCTTAAGGTACTTTGCTATGGCAATCCAGACCAGCTAAGACAATAGGTAAACTGAAAAGTAAAGCAAGGTATCATATTTGGTTAATTGTGGACAAAGTATATTGTGTGGCTCGCTGGAAAACTATAATAGCATTTGTAATATTTTTATGTGGACGAATGTTGAGTTTTGGTTTCCAAACAACATTAAATATATTGTAGAATGCAATGTTATTGGATATTTGAGACTACTAATTTATATAAAATTATAAACCACAGCAATTAATTTTCTAATATGAAGAAGTAGTAAGAGGAAAATGCCACATCATATTAGTGTCTGGATAAGTCTTCTTGTCATTAAATACATACATACCAGCATGCGTAAGTGTAATTTATTTATGAAATTAGAAAATGCAACCTAGCAGAAAGCTAACAAAACAGTGAAAGCTACTGTCTCCTAGTTCAAACTCATATACAGCATCTGTCTCTTGCCTTCATTCTCTCTTTTTCTACATCTAAGTGTGTGTGTGTAAATTATTTTGCATACTATTTGGTACTTTAAAAAAATTTACAGGTGTGTGTGTGTGTGTGTGCGTTTGAGAGGAGTACTTTAATGTCAACTGTACCTTGTTACATATTTCATTTTAAGTGGATACAGGGGTAATATTAATGCAATACAATTTCATTATAGTTTATATCATAACTTATATAACAAAAAACTATTGGTGAGTATATTAGTTGTTTTCTTATTTTTTACAGTATGTTTACAATCAATATCCTTATACTTTGATAGAGGCATTAGTTTAAATTCTTAGCATTAAGATTTTCAGGTAAAGTGACAATTGCATTTTATAATTTTCATATATTTTTTCAAATTTTCCTCCATAGTGTGCAGCAATAGTTACATATTTCCCCAAACACTCGCAACAGACCATGGAGAAGTTAGACAACAGGACTCGATGAGGGACAAATGGCTTTGGATATGGGTGATCCTAAGGCCTTTAAGGAAGATATGAACATGATACAATAATTAAATGTTTATGCACATGTCTGCCTACTCGCAATTACAAATGAATATCAAACTTTAAATATTAAAAAAGTAATTGTTAACACATGGGAGGAGATTGAAAAGATAACACATTTTACACTACTGTAGTGCTTAATTTTTTTTAGGTGGGCATGCAGTAATCTTACCCTATAAAAATAATTATAGTGATGTAAAAATACACACTAAAAAAGACAAGAAAATGGAACAATAAGAAAGACAATTCTGAACAGCTGCATCATCAATAGAAGGGCAGATCAGAAAATAAAACTATTCTTTATGAAGAAAAATTGGCTTCAATGGGTAGAATAAATAATAAGAGATAATATTTAATTTTAAAAATGTAAAAGTGGCATAGCTATGCAGATTGAAAGAGTTTCCTATGTCCAGAAAATTCCAGTCAGGAGAAATATACTCAAATTGTTCTGAATTACAGAGATAAACTAAAAATCCTACTAGCATCCAGTAGATATAAACAAACAAATACAAATAATGAAAATCTAAAGTAATGAAGATCCTATGAAGGAATGCAAACTAGCCTACTTCACATTTCTCCTTTGCACCGTTTTATGTAGATTATACCAACTTTTACATAATTCTTTAGGAATAACAGTATTTTTTCTTAAGCAACTAAAATTCTTATTAAACAAGGACAGTACAAATATAATCCAAGGTTAGTTTCTTTTCTGTATCTGTTTATGATTCAAAGTTAATAAGAAGAAATACAATTTAAGTTGAAGAATAGGATATAGTGGCTATGAAGCAAATGGTAATAACCACTGAGTTCACCTAAGAAAAATGTTAAGTATAAATAATTAAGAAACTACTTTAGCTAATGGATGCTGGGCTTAATACATGGATGATGGGATGTTCTGTGCAGCAAACCATCATGGCACATGTTTATTTATGTAACAAACCTACACATCCTGCACATGTACCCTTGAAATTAAATAAAAATTTGAAATAAAAATATATTTTAATACAAAACATAAACAGTAAAACTTACTGTTAAAATTTAAAAAGGATATTATAAAAATTACCATTTGTAAAAATTTTATCTTGAATTTTCAAATGATAATGGCAAGGGCAATGTTGCAGGATGCTTGAAAAGAAATAAACAAAATACAGCACATTTCTCCTCTTCAAAATGGAAGCCTTAAGCTGGGCATGGTGAGTCACATCTGTAATCCCAGCGCTTTGGGAGGTTGATGAAGGAGCATCACTTGAGCTCAGGATTTTGAGACCAGCCTGGGCAACATAGTGGGAACCTGTCTCTATCAAAAAACAAACAAACAAACAAAATAGCCAGGTGCCGGGGGCAGCATGCGCCGGCACTCCCAGTTTGGGAGGTTAAGGCAGGAGGATTGTTTGAGGTTGGGAGTTCGTCAGTGCAGTGAGCTGTGATGGTGCCGCTGCATGCTAGCCTCTAACAAAGTGAGACCTTGTCTCACAAACAAAAACCAAACAACCACAATAAATAACAACAATAAAGGAAAACTTAAAAAATATACAGTTTCACTATTGACATTAATGAACAGAAAAGATAGAAACAATACATCTTAATCGTAAATAGTATAAACACAATGTTACATTATTATAGGTATATAACTTGACAATCCAAATAAATAGCCAAAAATACTGGATGCAAATGAAGGAATAAAATTCTACACTCAAAAGATGACAAGAAAACAAAGAACAGTTAAAACAATAAAATGAAAGCTAGAAAGCAAAATAAACAGAAAGGCAAAAAGAATAAACATATTAGTTAATAATGAATATGAATTAATTAAACCCTTTGTTATGTGAAATACTTCTTCTTGTATTGAAAATCAACACCTAATTAAATGCCAATTTTAGGATATCTATTCAGAAATGCAATGCCAAACAATTATTGGAAGGTAAAGCTTTTTGTTAAATGACCTATTTTACATTATCTCCACTTCTTTATGACATCTTATTAAAATGCTAGTGAAATAATTTAAAAGTTATAAATATACAACAGCAAAAGGAAGAGGAAATAAAAGGACGGGAGATTTTAAACCTATTTATGGAGGAAGGGAAGTGGAGAACTGGCAATTAAAGTGGAAGCTGGATCCTAGATACAGAATGCCTTAGCAGGATCCTAGATGCAGAGTGCCAAGCTGGATTCTAGATACAGAGCACCTCAGTGAGATCCGAGATACAGAGTGCCTCAGTGGGATTCTAGATACAGAGTGCCTCAGGGGGATTCTAGATACAGAGTGCCTCGGCGGGATCCTAGATACAGAGTGCCTCAGCTGATTCCAGATACAGAGCTCTTCAGTGGGATTCTAGATACAGAGCACCTAAGCGGGATTCTAGATACAGAGTGCCTCAGAGGGATCCTAGATACAGAGTGCCTCAGCTGATTCTAGATACAGAGGGCCTCAGCAGGATCCTAGATACAGAGTGCCTCAGTGGGATTCTAGATACAGAGTGCCTCAGCGGGATTCTGGATACACAGCACCTCAGCGGGATTCTAGATAGAGTGCCTTAGGGGGATCCTAGATACACAGTGCCTCAGGGGGATCCTAGATACAGAGCAGCTCGGTTGATTCTAGATACAGAGGGCCTCCGCGGGATCCCAGACACAGAGTGCCTCAGCTGATTCTAGATATAGAGCGCCTCAGCGGGATCCTAGATACAGAGGGCCTCAGCGGGATCCTAGATACAGAGCGCCTCAGGGGGATCCTAGATACAGAGCGCCTCAGGTGATTCTAGATACAGAGCGCCTCAGCTGATTCTAGATACAGAGCGCCTCAGCGGGATCCTAGATACAGAGCGCCTCAGGGGGATCCTAGATACAGAGCACCTCAGCGGGATCCTAGATACAGAGGGCCTCAGCGGGATCCTAGATACAGAGCGCCTCAGGGGGATCCTAGATACAGAGGGCCTCAGCGGGATCCTAGATACAGAGGGCCTCAGCGGGATCCTAGATACAGAGCGCCTCAGGGGGATCCTAGATACAGAGGGCCTCAGCGGGATCCTAGATACAGAGGGCCTCAGCGGGATCCTAGATACAGAGCGCCTCAGGGGGATCCTAGATACAGAGCGCCTCAGCGGGATCCTCGATACAGAGGGCCTCAGCGGGATCCTAGATACAGAGCGCCTCAGGGGGATCCTAGATACAGAGCACCTCAGCGGGATCCTAGATACAGAGGGCCTCAGCGGGATCCTAGATACAGAGGGCCTCAGCGGGATCCTAGATACAGAGGGCCTCAGCGGGATCCTAGATACAGAGCGTCTCAGCTGATTCTAGATACAGAGCGCCTCAGCTGATTCTAGATACAGAGGGCCTCAGCGGGATCCTAGATACAGAGGATCCTAGATACAGCTGATTCTAGATACAGAGCGCCTCAGCGGGATCCTAGATACAGAGGGCCTCAGCGGGATCCTAGATACAGAGGGCCTCAGCAGGATCCTAGATACAGAGCGTCTCAGCTGATTCTAGATTCAGAGCGCCTCAGCTGATTCTAGATACAGAGCGGCTCAGCGGGATCCTAGATACAGCTGATTCTAGATACAGAGCGCCTCAGCGGGATCCTAGATACAGAGTGCCTCAGGGGGATTCTAGATACAGAGCGCCTCAGCGGATTCTAGATACAGAGCACCTCGGGGGGGATTCTAGATACAGAGTGCCTTAGCAGGAAACAAATATTGAGCCATGTCACAGAGGTACTTGCTATGTTAGGATTGCTTAGGAGAAGGGAAGTGGCAGTGAGGTGTTGGGCAGGACATTGCGATTCCATAGGAATCTTCATAAAGAGGAATCAATACCTTCCCTTTCCTGGACACAGTCCACACAGTTAGCTGTTAACTTCATAGAATAAAAGAAACAAAAACCATATCCATTTTTTTTAAAAAAAAGCTAGTAATAAAGAGAAAGAAATCCCAAACAGAAAGATTTATCTCTGAAAAAAGTGTTTTTAAAATCTGGGGAGAATTACCATAGCCCTGTGGTAAAATTCATGAATTGTGGTCTGTTCCATGTGCATGAGAGTCCAAATCCTCTTTTAGAATTGGCATAGAAAAAATGTATTTGCCAACTAAATGGCTGTATACTGCGTATGTGAGGCCAAATAAACTACACAGCAAGGATGTCAGATCTGGCACAGTAGTTGTGCCTGAAGTTATCATGAAGTGAGTTTGCAATGGTTAAGTCATCAGCTCAGACCATGTGTCCAACATAACATTCTTCTTTCTCAGTATAAAGGAAATAGCTATTGGTTATTTGGGGGAAATTACCACGCTTACTTACTACAACATTGCAATCCTTCCGACTACAGATCCAGCTACCTCTTCTGTTAACTACCTTCATGTTTGAGAACTGGCTTAGATTCACCCCCAGTATCCTGGTTGATGCTTGATTTTTTCTGCTGGTGTTCTTTGAACAATGGTATAGAAGAAATTGTGTCCTCTCCCAAAATGTGTATGTTAAAGCCCTAGCCCCCAGGGTGACACTATTTGGGCATTTAAGAAGGTAATTAAGGTTAACTGGGGTCATAAGGGTGGGGCCCTGATCAAACAGGACTGGTATCTTTACAAGAAGAGGCAGAGACTCCAGACAGCTCTTGCTCTTTTTCTGTCTTTGATTGAGTCCAGAACTAAGGCCATGTGAGAACACAGCAAGAAGGCCTCATGGTAGCAGGGATGGAGGTTATGCCTGGGATCAGCAACATGGACTTCCACTCACCAAGGCTGACCTGGCTGTAGCCACTGTTGAGTGCCCAATTTGCCAGCAGCAGAGACCAACACTGAGCCCTTGATATGGCACCATTACTTGGGGTGATCAGCCAGTGGCCTGGTGGCAGGTTGATTATATTGGACCTCTTCCATCATGGAAAGGGGAGAGGTCTGTCCTCACTGGAATAGACACTTACTCTGGATATGGGTTTGCCTATCCTGCATGTAATGCTTCTGCCAAGACTACCATATGCGGACTCACAGAATGCCTTATCCACCATCATGGTATTCCACACAGCATTGCCCCTGACCAAGGTACTCAGTTTACAGCTAAAACAGTGCAGCAGTGCACTCATGCTTATGGAATTCACTGGTCTTATCATGTTCCCCATCATCCTGAAGCAGCTGGATTGACAGAATGGTGGAATGGCCTTTTGAAGTCATAATTACAATGTCAATTAGGTGACAAAACTTTGCCGGGCTGGGGCAAAGTTCTCCAGAAGGCTGTTTATGCTCTGAATCAGTGTCCAATATATGTTCCTGTTTCTCCCATAGCCAGGATTCACGGGTCTAGGAATCAAGGTGCAGAAGGGGAAGTGGCACCACTCACCATTACCCCTAGTGATCCACTAGCAAACATTTTGCTTCCTGTTCCTGCGACATTATGTTCTGCCAGCCTAGAGGTCTTAGCTCCAGAGGGAGGAATGCTGCTACCAGGAAACACAACAGTGATTCCATTAAACTGGAAGTTAAGATTGCTACCTGGACACTTTGGGGTCCTCCTACCTTTAAGTCAACAGGCTAAGAAGAGAGTTACAGCATTGTCTGAGGTGATTGACCCAGACTTTCAAGATAAAATCAGTCTACTATGCCATAACGGATGTAAGGAACAGTATGCATAAAATATAGGAGATCCACTAGGGCATCTCTTAGTATTTCCATGCCCTGTGATTAAGGTCAATGGGAAACTACAACAGCCCAATCTAGGTAGGACTATAAATGGTCCAGATCCCTCAGGAATGAAGGTTTGGGTCACTCCACCAGGAAAAAACAAAACAACAACAACAACAAAAAACTTGACCTGCTGACGTGCTTGCTGAAGGCAACGGGAATACAGAACGGGTAGCAGAAGAAGGTAGTAATTGATACCAGCTACAACCACGTGACCTGCTGCAGAAACAAGGACTGTAACTGTCATGAGTAGTTCCTCCTTCTTTTGTTAAAAACATGTTTGGTGTGTATGCACTTGTACTAAGAAAACATCTTCATTTTATTTCCTTTTCCTTTATCATGTGACATAAGATTTATTAACTTTGCATCAGCATTTATGTATTGTTAACTTTATGTAATAGTATTTAGGTTGGTGACTGGTGCATTTCCAGTTGAACAAAGGACAGTTGTATTATGTAAGTTGTAATTACGACCTTATCATTGTCTTTATTTGCAGATTATGTATGATCTCGGGAGATGCATATGGGTTCAAGTTGACAAAAGGTAGACTTGTGATAGCTAATACTGAGTGCCAACTTGATTGGATTGAAGGATGCAAAGTATTGATCCTGGGTGTGTCTGTGAAGGTGTTGCCTAAGGAGATTAACATTTGAGTCAGTGGGCTGGGGAAGGCAGATCCACCCTTAGTCTAGTGGGCACAATCAAATAGCTGCCAGCGAATACAAAGCAGGCAGAAAAATGGGAAGAGGTGAGACGGGCCTAGCCTCCCAGCCTACATCTTTCTCCCATGCCAGATGCTTTCTGCCCTCAAACATCAGACTCTAAGTTCTTCAGTTTTGAGACTCAGACTAGCTCTCCTTGCTCCTCAAGCTTGCTGACAGTCTATTGTGGGACCTTGTGACCATGTAAGTCAATACTTAATAAACTCCCATATAGATAGATAGATAGATATAGATTTCATTAATCTTCAAAAACAAAACAATTACAGTAAGTGTGCCTTGATTAGATTTTGATTTGAAAAAACATTTCAAAAAGTAACTTTAACATGGGTATTTGGTGATATAAAGATGATATGTCAATGACTATGAAAATAGCATTTTAGTTATTTAGAAAATATCCTTTTGTGTTTTTGATCCTGAAATATTTAAAGGTGAAATGAGATAAATGACATGATACGTATTATTTGTCATAAAAAATGCTACCAAAAGTTGGAAGATAAAAAAGTAAGACAAAAGTAAGCACTTGGAAGCTGACTAGTATATTGAGTTTTTCTTTCCCCTCAAATTTTGGATATTTGAAAATTTTTAAACTAGAAAAATGTGATGAATGAATTAGAGAACATAGAGTCAAAATGATTTAAAATCTTTTTATAATTGACTAGTGGAGGAAATAAAAATGGGTTACGTGTGCTGCACAAAGCAGGGAGGGAAGTGAAGAGGGTGTGACCAGTCAGAATGCCCACTCCTGCCCATGCCATTTGCTTCAAGATGGGAAAGTAATTTAACCTACATCAACTTAAACATCCCTTTCCAGGGGAAACTGCTCTCTTACAACAGGGCTGTTAAACTAAGAAGATAGATATCTCCACCACTATTCACCTTTCCTACAACCTCTGAAGAACAAAAAAATACACAAGTCATCAGAACTGAGACTAAAAGATAAAATGAGTCCTGCCATTTTCTCCTGAATCCCTGCATTCCAACACACCTAAAATTATTGTCCCCACATATTTTCTAGTTACATGTAAGTTTTGCTTAAGATAGTTTAAATTGACTTAGACTACTCCATTGTTGGCAACCGTGGAAGACTCAACAATAACTTGACAAAAAAAATTAGCCAAGTGAGTTAAGTGCTCAGAAATAGAACGAAATATAACTCATGCCAGGTGATTATTTGTGTCAATGTAGAGATCGATAACTAGACAAATAGAGATAGTAGGTAAGGTTATAGTTCTAGATTATACCAAATATTAGAGTTGGGATCTCTGTGCTTTTTAGATTATGGATCTAAAATATTCTTGATTATGGAATATTTTGTGTTGTATTGAAGCTTTAAAATTTTCAACATAATTTTTATTTTAGAAATATAAAGTTTTAATATTGAAACATTTTAAATTACAGGCATACATTGTTTTATTGTACTTTGATTATACTTTGCACATACTGCATTTCTTACAATTGGAAAGTCTGTGACAACCTTGCATGGAACTAGTCTGTTGACATCATTTTTCCAAAGCATATGCTGATTTTGGGTCTCTGTGTTGCATTTTGGTAACTCCTGAATATTTCAAACCTTTCCATTATTATTATATATGTTATATTTTATATTATTATATCATATTATTATATCTTTTTCATATTATTATATTTTTCATATTATTATATCTGCTATGTTGTTTTGGGGCACCATGAGCCACACTCATAAAAGACGGCAAACTTATAAACGTGTGTGTTTTGACTGCTCCACCACCTAGAAATTCTCCCATCTCTCTCCCTCTCTTTGGGCCTCCCTATTCCCTCAGCCACAGTGATATTAAAATTAAGCCTATTAATAACCCTATAACGGCCTCTAAGCATTCAAGCAAAAGGAAGATTTGCGTATCTCTCATTTTAAGTCAAAAGCTAGATGAATAAGCTTAGTGAGAAAGGCGTATTCAAAGCTGAGACAAGCTAAAAGTTAGGCCTCTCAGGCCAGTTACCCAAGTTGTGAACGTAAAGGAAAAGTTCTTGAAGGTAATTAAGTGCTACTCCATTGAACACACAAATGATAAGAAAGGAAAACAGCCTTATGGCTGATATGAAGACATTTTAGTGGTCTAGGTCGATGATCAAGCCAGTGGCAACATTCCTTTCAGTCAAAGTCTGGTCCAGAGCAAAGCCCTAACTCTCTTCCATTCTATAAAGGCTGAGAGACATGAGAAAGCTGCAGAAGAGAAGTCTGAAGCTAGCAGAGGCTGTTTCATGAGGTTTAAGGAAAGAAGCTGTCTCCATAACATAAAAGTGCGAGGAGAAGCAGCAAGTGCCGATGGAGAAGCTGCAGCAAGCTATCCAGAAGATCAAACTAAGATCTTTGATGAAGGTGGCTACTCTAAACAACAGATTTTCAATGTAGGTGAAAGGGCCTTCTATTGTAAGAAGATGCCATCTAGGACTTTTACATCTAGAGAGAAATCAATGCCCGGCTTCAAAGCTTCAAAGGATAAGCTGACTTTCCTGTTAGAGACTAATGCAGCTGATGACTTTCAGCTGAAGCCCATGCTCATTATCATCCTGAAATTCCCAGGGTTCTTAAGAATTATATTAAATCTACTCTGCCTATGCTCTGGACCAACAAAGCCTGAATTATGGCATATCTGTTTATAGTGTGAGTTACTGAATATTTAAAGCCCACTGTTGAGGCCTACTACTCACATAAAATGTTCCTTTTAACACTATTGCTCATTGACAATGAACCTTGTCACCCAAGAGCTCTGATGGAAACCTACAAATAAATTAATGCTGTTTTCATGCCCGATAACACATTTATCTATAGCCCATGGGTCAGGGGTCACTTCAATTTTCAAGTTATATTATTTAAGAAATACATTCTATAAGGCTACAGCTGCCATAGACAGTGATTCCTCTGATGAATCCGTGCAGTCTAAATTGAACACTTTCTGGAAAGAATTCACAATTCTAGATACCATTAAGAACATTTGCGATTCATGGGAGGAGGTCAAAATATCAATGTAAACAGGAGTTTGGAAGAAGTTGATTCCAATGCTCACAGATGGTGTTGAGGGCTTCAGGATGCCACTGGAGAAAGTAACCGCAAATGTGGTGGTAATGGCAGAACTAGAATTAGAAGTGGAGCCTGAAGATGTGAGTGAATGGCTGCAATGCCATGATAACACTTGAATAGATTAGGAGTCGCTTGTTATGAATGAGGAAAGAAAAAGTCATTTTCTGGGATGGAATCGACTGCTGGTCAAGATGCTGTGAACACTGTTTAAGTGACAACAAACAATTTAGAATATTATACTAAATGTAATTAATAAAGCAAAAGTAGGTTTTGAGAGGATTGACTCCAATTTTGAAAGACATTCTATTGTAGGTAAAGTGCTACTGAACAGCATCCAATGGTACAGAGAAATCTTTTTTCATGAAAGGGGGAGTCAGTCAATGTATCAAACTTCATTGTTATCTTGTTTTAAGAAATTGGCACAGTTACCCTGAACCTCAGCAAATGCCACCCTGATCAGTCAGCAGCCTTCAACAATGAGGCAAGGACCCCCACAACCAGCAAACAGGTTATGACTTGCTGAAAGCTCATATGATAAGTAGTATTTTCTAGCAACACATTATTTTAAAATTAAGGTGTATACAATTTTTTTAGGCATAATGCTATTGCACATTTAATAGACTTCAGTAGAGTGTAAACATAATTTTTATATGCACTGGGAAAACAAATACTTGTGTCACTTACTTTATTGCAATATTCACTTTATTGAAGTGGTCTGGAAGCAAACTTGCAATATATTTTGAAGTATGCCTGTATGTAGATTCTTAATATTTTGAAAATATGTTCTTTTGAAATGTGTGCACATATTTATATATTAAAGTGGACATTCTGGAGCTTATTCATGTCTTTAACTATATTGTACGAGTTAAATAAATTTCTTTTTTTTTTTTTTTGAGATGGAGTTTTGCTCTTGTTGCCCAGGCTGGAGTGCAATGGTGAGATCTCGGCTCACTGCAACCTCCACCTCCTGGGTTCAAGCGATTCTCCTGCCTCAGCCTCCTGAGTAGCTGGGATTACAGGTGCCTGCCACCATGCCTGGCTAATTTTTGTATTTTCAGTAGAGACGGGATTTCACCATGTTGGCCAGGTTGGTTTCAAACTCCTGAACTCAGGTGATCCTCGCATCTTGGCTTCCCAAAGTGCTGGGATTATAGGCGTCAACCATCGCGCCCGACTCCACTATCTTTTCTTTTATTTTTATTTTTATTTTTGAGATGGAGCCTTGTTCCATCACCCAGGCTGGAGTGCAGTGGTACGATTTCAGCTCACTGCAACCTCCACCTCCCAAGTTTAAGAGATTCTCCTGCCTTAGCCTCCTGAGTAGCTGGGATTACAGGTGCGCACCACCAAGCCCAGCTGATTTTTGTATTTTTAGTAGAGCCGGGGTTTCACCATGTTTGTCAGGCTGGTCTCGAACACCTGACCTCGTGTTCCGCCTGCCTCGGCCTCCTGAAGTGCTGGGATTACAGGTGTGAGCCACCGCGCCTGGCCCCACTTTCTTTATTGAACCTTTTCTTCTGAACTCCAAACTCACACTGCGCTGTGTGCTCCACGTCTTAGCATGGCTGTCTTAGGTACGCTTACTATGTTTGAAGCTCCTGATATTCCCTCCCCTCTAAAACTGCTCCACTCGTCTTTCTCCCCTCAGCTTTCCATCCTTAGTCATTCAGAAAAAGACTTGGTGTCCTCTTTGAGTTCTGTCTTTTCTTCAATAATCCCATTTCCTTCTTCAGGTAGTCCTTTGATGGGACCTCAAACATGCATCAGTAATCTGGAAGCGGCCTCTCATCTCATCTTCTACCACACACTCCAAGTCAAGTTACTTTAATCTTTTACCTGGATCATTACAAACATCTCCTTGTTTTAATCCTTTTCCCCATACAGTCTCTTCTCCAAACATTAGCAAGAGAAAGCCTTTCAAAATCTAAGTCATATCGTGTCACTTCTCAATTTGGAATACACCAATGGCGTGCCAGATGAAAAACCAAAGGCATCACAGTGACCCCCAAGGCTCTAGAAGACTTGACTCTTCCATGACCTCTCCTTGTCTTCACTCTTCCAACTAGACTTGCCTCCAATATTCAAATGTCCTCTCTTGCCTCAGGGCCTTTGCACTGACCGTTTCCTTTGACTGATATTCACATGTCTCTCTTTCCTCCTTCAATCTTCACGCAAATGTCACCAATTCAGTGAAGCCAATTATAATCAACCTTTTAAAAATTTTAACCACACCACTAGCATTGCCAATATCCCCTAGCTGTGTCTTTTTTATTAGTATTCACCAACTTAATATGAAACACATAGTTTTCACTTCCACGAGAGCAGAAATGCATCTGTATTTTTTCCACTGATTTCTCTTAAGTGTGAAAACAATATCAGGTAAGCAGTAGACACTTGGTATATCCACAAATATTTATGAAATGAATGAATGAAGAAAATATTCAATATTAAAAGCAAGAAGAATATAAATCCTGGTAAGCATTTTGGGAGTTCCTAGGAGAAATGTACTGCATTAACTGAGGATCAAGACAACATTTTATAAAATTTGCTTCATTAATAAAGTGAGTCTAGATAAAATAAACTGTAAGTTATTTTTGTGATTATTGAATGCAAATAATTTCATGCTATTTAAGTGAAACATGACACATCATTAATGGGGAGGAAAAGAGAGAAAATGGGAACTGGAAAATATTTTACCCAGAAGACTTTTTATGGAAATCTTCTTCCAAAGAAAAGAGCTGAAATATGTGTCCCTGAAGAGAAGCAAGATTCAAGATTGAAAGTAAGAAGTATGTGTCCCATTGGAGAGCTGTGCTAACTCTATATTATATTAAGATCTTTCACATAATCAATATTAAAGGAGTCCCAGAGAAATGAATAAAAATCAAACTGTGGGATAAAGGTCTCTTAAATCTGATCTCTTGAGTGTATGATAGAGACCTCATGGTATATAGAAGTTTCAATCTTTAAAAGACGTTAGTAGCTACTTAATAGAAGGAGAGAAGTAACAACTCAACTCTCTCCTGCCATATTACCCACAAATGTGCTATACAAATAGGAGCATTGCCTTGAAATAATGTTTGAAAATAGTTACAAAAATGGTTGTTGACCTTTGCTGCTTTCAAGGTGGACTATATTGCAGCCCAATTATAATAGTAAAAATATTAAAGAATTGGCACAGGGCTTATATATTAGTTGCAGATTTTTTTGTGCTGGAAATAAATAAAGGGCTGGCCTATTTGTTGAGTGTGTTGACTAGAACTCATAGACCAGATTAACGATCTGTATTTTAAATGAACATGTGCCTCAAGTTCTGTTGTGTCCTGTGTCTGTGTTTGGTCACTATTAATGCAATATGGATGATTAAACTTGCTGAATAGAAAGTTACACATGAAATCTGTGAGACGAGTTTTGCATTTACTGATAGTATCAAGTAAATCTGTAAAGTTGAAAATTTTGAGAAATTTTGAATATGACCAAAGATAATTGTAGAAAAATTGTCTACCCCATAAATGATTCTAGCACTAATCTTAGCAAACATAATTTTTTTGTTGTTGTTGTTTGAGATAGAGTCTTGCTCTGTCATCCAGGCTGAAGTGCAGTGGTGGGATCTCTGCTCACTGCAAACTCTGCCTCCTGGGTTCACGCCATTCTCCTGCCTCAGCCTCCGAAGTAGCTGGGACTACAGGCGCCTGCCACCATGCCCGGCTAATTTTTTGTATTTTTAGTAGAGACGGGGTTTCGCTGTGTTAGCCAGGATGGTCTCAATCTCCTGACCTCGTGATCCGCCCACCTCTGCCTCCCAAAGTGCTGGGATTACAGGCGTGAGCCACCACACTCAGGCAGCAAATATAAATTTTCAACTTTCTCCCAAGCTGGGAAATAAATGGTTAAGAGGTTTTACATTCATCAACATATTTTTATACCAAATAATCACTGTATTTTGTATCTTATGGGCAGATTGGTTAACACAATTAAAGCTGAAATAACAAACTACAAGGGTGGCATGAAATTTTTAAAATTTGCTAACAAATAATGAGCATTTTTAATATGGTATAAATATTTTTAGTTATTTTGACTTGGAATTGGTTCCATGCATGAATTCATGCTTGTATGTTCCTGCAAATATGTATATGACAGAGAGAATCAATTAATATGCAGAGAGAGGCACAAAGTTCCAGGAATTATCTATATTGTGCAGTCATCTATTTTGAAGCAAGTAATTATCAAACCTTTTTCATGAGTAACTGTAAGCAATATAATATTGGATGTTCAAAGCAAACAAACACACCTAGCTTTGAGGTCCTGGTTGAGTACTGTAGTCTTTCAAGTGGAGGAACAGGACAATTTCATTTTAAAGACTAAGTTAAAGGTAAATATATGTGATGAGTGCTATGAGTATAGAAGCGACTTTTTTTTTTTTTTTTTTTTTTTTTTTTTTTTTTTTTTTTTTTTTTTTTTTTGAGACGGAGTCTTGCTCTGTCGCCCAGGCTGGAGTGCAGTGGTGCAATCTCGGCTCACTGCAAGCTCCACCTCCCGGGTTCACGCCATTCTCCTGCCTCAGCCTCCCTAGAAGCTGGGAATATAGGCGCCCGCCACCACGCCTGGCTAATTTTTTTTTGTATTTTTTAGTAGAGACGGGGTTTCACTGTGTTCGCCAGGATGGTCTCGATCTCCTGACCTCGTGATCCGCCCGCCTCGGCCTCCCAAAGTACTGGGATTACAGGAGTGAGCCACCGCGCCCGGCCTAGAAGCGACTTTTGAATAGCTAAGAAAGAGAAGGAATTTATTTCATGCCCTCATATCTGGTGATGCAGAATCTTCCCTAAAGGCGTGGTGTCTTAATTACATGCAAAAATCCTCTTAGACATCCACATATGTATGCACTTATCATTAGCACATATAAAGAACCATGCAAACATGCCCACTAAAAGCAGTTATATTATTTGCAGACTACATTTATACTGCATAAAGTGCCAGTTATTTTGCAATATTAACTCCTATGAAACCGAGATAATTTCTGTGACTTAACTTTTCTTTATGGTGTCTTACAAAATGTTCATACGTATTTGCAGGGAATATAAATGTGTAACACATACATCAGGTGTACGTAATATTTCAGTGTTATTTTGAACATTACATAAGAATATTTGTTTAATTATATAGAAAATTGACTTAATTTGTGGCTACTGAAGGGAGTACCAAAATTATAAAAGTCGATTAAATTACAGCAATTTAATAGAATTGTGTTGTTATATTGTTATAATGGAAGCAAAAGCTTTTCCATCTTGAACACTTAGTAGCTATGTGACCAATGTGACTTATGTTAACTTTTCTTTGAATTTTAGTTTCATTTTGAAATTTGAAGATACCTACTCAGAGATATGAAAGAGAAGATTAAATGGGAAAATGTTTATAGCACACTACATCACAGGGTCTTACACAAATTACCTTCTCTACAAATGGTAATTATTATTTTTTCCAATTAATTTTCTAATGGTTTCATTATAACTTGAGAAATTAACTTTGAAGTCTTTTAAAAGCTGGCAATTATTATTTTTCAAGTATTCTTTATTGAATTTATAGTAAGCTAAGTGTCGGGTGAACTTAGGAGAGAGGATAAGGTGAAGAGGAGATGAGGTACTTTGCTTTTATTTTTGAAAATTCACTTTCAGTGGGAGGAAATACTATTGTATTCATCCATATTTATGAAAAAATAAATTGAACATTTAATACTGCATTAAAGCAATTGTAAATCAGTAAAATAATTATGAAGGTCTTTGCTTTTATAGAGAAATACTCTCAGAGGAGAAAAAAGAATCAGTTCAATTGGCACAAGATGAGTTTTCTAAGAAGCTTTCAAACTCTGCTCTCCAACGTCCTTCTATGTAGTAAGGTCACAACCAAAATAGTTTTAATTTTACATATTCTATAGTTAGCACATTAAGCATGTTAGATATAGATGTTTATATGCTGCATGTAGAGTGTAAGCACGTTCTGGATTTTGTACATAATTGGTATGCCAGGGATTCATTTATGGAACTCATTGAAAATGTTTTAATGTATGAAGTATTTAAAAGATGTGAAGAGTAGTTTTAATGTTTGAATTTATTGCATATTTGGTCAAAGTTATGTTTATATTTAGAATTGGAGAGAACATGAATGATGGATAATTTGAAAAATGCACAATTACATATAATTTTAAAACATGTTTTAATCCCGAAATCAAATTTATTTTTGAAAATAATTATCTAGTTGGAAGGCCAGAGATAAAAATATGTTTTGACGTTTGAGAAATTTGACGTCTCAATCTGCTCATAAAATCCAGTGAATCCATCTTCTCCTTCTGATGAACTGAAGTAACAGGGACTATATAAAATATCTGACATATAAATTTTCAAACACTGGAAAATAGGCAATGAAGCATTATGATCTCTGAGAGAAGGGAAACAAAATGAGTCCAACCACTGTAGGAGATTATAGTTAGGAGGTGCTTACAAGTTTCAGTACAGGAAAGAAAAATGTAAAGAGAGCCCAGAGATCTCACCGAATTGAGGAGGCAGAGACCAGCATATGAGGAAGAGAAGGTGGCTGGTATTCAGGACAGAGAAACAAACAGGAGGGAGCTGAGAGGGAGAGAGAGAGAGTGAGAGAGAGAGAGATCCAGAAATCTGCAGAGGGGTTCCCTTAAGAATATTGGGCTGCATACTAATTTGCATATGTATAAGGAGAAATTACATGAGGCTGGGCAGGCATCACCAAAAGTAGATATTCCTTTGTGTAGATCTTTTCCATCTGATATCTGCCTGAAGAATTTTCCTTTAACATCTCCTGAAGCCAAAGTCTGCTGCCAATGAATTATTTCAGTTTGAAAATATTTTCTCCCAGGGCATGCTTTGTCTTTTCATTTTCTTAGCAGTAAATTGTGAGGACGATACATGTTTAATTTGGAATAAGTTTAACACATTTTTACATTTTTTGTCTTTTGTTGTTGTTGTTGTTGTCTTTGTTATTGTTATTTGGGATAGAGTTTCACTCTATCACCCAGGCTGGAGTGCAGTGGTGTGATTTCGGCTCACTGCAACCTCCACCTCCTGGGTTCAAGGATTCTCCTGCCTCAGCCTCCAGGGTAACTGGGATGACAGGTATGCGCCACTACACCCGGCTAATTTTTGCATTTTTGGTAGAGATGGGGTTTTGCCATGTTGGCCAGGCTGGTCTCAAACTCCTGACTTCAGGTGATCCGCCTGCCTCGGCCTCCCAAAGTGCTGGGATTTACAGCCACGAGCCACTGTGACAGGCCTTGTTTTTAACTTAAGAAATCTTTGGGCTGCACAAAACTATGACCATTTCTCCTGTTTTCTTCTAATAGTTTTACAGTTTTAGGTCTGATCCAATTCAAGCATATTTTAGGGTATACAGTGAGATAAATATGAATTTTTAGCATATAGTTATCTAATTATGCCAGCATCATTTGCTGAACAGCTCATTCTTTTTTCCACAAATCATCTTGTTCCTTTGTTAAACTTATCATATATGTATGGGTCTGTTTCTGTTTTCTATATTCTGTTCTTTAAACATTTATCAGTTCTTATATCACTTCTTATCAATATTAATCTATCTTTATTGCTATAGTTTTGTGGCTTTAGAATTGGTCATGATTTCCGGCTTATCGTTATTTCTTAATATCTGCACTATCTGCAGTGATGTCTCAACTTTTGTTTCCAATATTGGCAATTTCTACTTTTTTTCTTTTTGTTCTTGCAGTCTGCTTAGCTATTTATTGATTTATTGATATATATTTAAAACCAGCTATCAATTTATTGTTGTTGTTTTTATTTTATTCACTTCTTTCTTGATCTTTATTATTACCTTTCTGTAATTTATTTTAGATTTAACATGCTTAAACTTAACTTTTCTCATTTTAAATTTAGAACACTGATGTAATAGAATTTTCAAATTTCCTAATACCAGTCTTTAACGCAGAAAAATTCCCAGAACCCATAAAGAAATAGGTTTAGTTTGTGTTCTGATCAACCTCATTGGAAAGTTCGTAACACCTGGAGCATCAGTTAGAATTCTCACCCTCGTACTGAGGCTCACTTAGCCCGGGACTAAAGCATACTCGGGCTTCACTCTAAGAAAGCCTGAAAGCGAGCTAGAAAGGACCCCCCTGATTCTGAGTAAACTGCAAGCCAGCACAAAAGTTAAACACGAGGTAAAGAACTGCAGTGCAATCCAGAACATAAAGCTCACAGTATTCCGGACTTATTTAAAAAGCACCAAGGCTAAAAAGAAGTAGGAAAACTTGACCCACAACCAAAAGAAAAATTATTAATACAAACACATTCACCAAGGAAGATTATGGAACTCAAAGAGAAATATGTTAAAACAGCTATTATGAATACGTTTTGTGTGCTCAAGAAGGTAGGCGAAAACATGACTATAATGAGAAGAAAAACGGCCTATTGCAAAACCAACAGAACTCATAGAGATAAAAGATACACTATTCAAAATGGAAAGGCAATGAATGAGATTAACAACACATTAAACAATGCAGGAGAAAAATTAGTGTACTTCATGACAGCTTCACACAATTTTTAATACATTGTACTTTCATTCCATTAACAATATTTTCTAATTTCCTTTATGACATCTTCCTCGACCCAGGGGTTATTTAATTTCCAAATGTTAGGAGATTTTATATCTGTTTTTCAATTACTAATATCTACTCTTATTTCCTTGTGGTCAAAAGATATACTTTGACTTAAACCCTTTTTAATTTACTAAGACTTGCTTGATGGTCTAGAATATGGTTTAGATTAATGCACATTTCATGTGTAGTGGTAAAGATGTATACTCTGCTGTTTTAGGTAGACTGCTTTATAAATATCAATTAGGTCAAGTCGATTGAATATGTTACAATTTATACAGCTGCAATCTTTCTATCTCCTTGTTCTATAAATTACTATGGAAGAGTGTTTAATTCTGCAACTACAATTGTGTATCTGTTTATTTCTCCTTTCTGGTGTGAGTTTTTGCTTCATTTATTTTGAAGCTCTCTTATTAGTTTAATAAATAATTAGGAATGTTCTGTCTTTTGATAAATAGATCAATTTGTCTAAATGTTCCATTGTATTCATAGTAATACTCCTTGTTCATGCATATGATTTCTATCTCCTAAAGCCCCACACAACTTTATTAATTTTGCCTTAAAGATTTAATTATTTATTAAAGTTTCAAAAAATAAGAAAAATACGTTTTACATTTTATAGTACATAAAATGTGTAAAATAAATATAATTTATGGTAAATAAATGTGTATAATATGTGTAATATTATGTATAATATATATGTATACATATAATATGTATGATAAATGTGTGTAAATAAATGTACACATTTATTACTTTTTGGTGCTACCAGAAGAAGGTTGAGAGGACAGATAAATACCTGAGGAAATAAGAGCTAAACGTTTTTCAAATATAATGAAAATGATCAACCTACAGACTTACCAGGATCAATAAATCTTGAGCATAAGAAACTCCCCTAAATCATGACATGTTGTAATCAAATATGAAAATACCAATGATAAAGAAAAAAATCTTAAAAGCAGCCAAAAAAAATACACATATTGAGAGGAACAAAACTAAGAATGACAGCAGATTTCATGTGAAAAGTTATTCAAGATAGGATATCATGAAATGGCTCCTTGAGTTATGAAAAATTGCCACTCTAGATTGTCTTTAGTAAGAGTATCTTTCAAAAATGAAAGACAAAAATGTTACCATACACATTAATATGATAGGCTTCATAGATCTGCTACCACTCTTTAGAAATAAAATATTATCTAATAGATATTTATCTATCTATTGATAGATAGATAGATAGATATAGACAGGAATCAGTTTTTTCTGCAGCTGTTTAGTAAACAATTGTCCCATAGCATTAGAAATATACTTAATCCCTACTGGCAAGCACTAAGACAAGATTGAAGTCAAACAATACATACAAATATCTCACCTCTTCTGGGATTCCATCTTTGATTCTTTATATTGTGATCTAAATTCTTGTGCCTAGTTTCCTTAATTTCCTTTATAGTAAAGGCATCACTACAATTACCTGCAGTTGCTGACTTCATCTCGATTTCCCTCCAAAGACTGTAAATTCTGTGCCCCACCGTTTATCCACCTCCGTCACTGTCTTCTTCTGTCTGTGCCTCTTCAAAAGTTCAGGGATCTGCAGGACTATGATGAGGAGAAGACACCCTCTTTCTGCCTTCCAGTTACCTAGAACCCGGTATTCCCCGTCAGAACTGCACTGAACCTGTTTCCAGAACCTGAACAGATCTCTTCCCTAGGTGTGTCTGCTTGGGGTCAGAATACCCCAGTGTACACACTCCGAGGACCAAGAGATATTTAAAGGTCTTTGTAGGAATGTGGAAACAATTCCATGAGTTGCAGGATGGAATGGGGTCTAGGATTCAGGTGGTCTGCACTGGCCATTAAATTCTGATAAGGAAGTCTGGGTATTATGTGGAATCCTGGCTTTCTGAATTCTTTGGAAGGAATATTTTTCAAGATAAGAGGATAATCCTTATTTACATTAGTTTGATGTATGACTTTAAATACTTACACATACAGTTTGTGGGCCTCCATTTGTATGCTTGTTTTGGATGCTTCAAATGCTAGGGGTAGGCCTGATGGAGAAAGTGTCACATTCAGTTATCAGTAATATTTAGCTTGGTGTTTACTGCACTATTAATGTTAAATATTTGCTGAATAAATGAAACAACTAATAAATAATATAACTATAAGACTGTCTCCCTGGAAGAGTTTGCAACCTAA
The DNA here is from genome assembly GCF_024542745.1 of Macaca thibetana thibetana. Lineage (NCBI taxonomy): Eukaryota > Metazoa > Chordata > Mammalia > Primates > Cercopithecidae > Macaca > Macaca thibetana. The sequence continues at coordinate 9,347,675 of NC_065586.1, forward strand.
TGAGAATGTGGGTTGTGGAATTCAATTACAGTGCATATTATAATACAGGCTGTATGTAAGATGTTAAGTCCTTTCCGAAATTGAGGTCATTTAGCCAGTTTATCAGGATTCCCTTTTAATTATTTTTTAAAAAATATATTACTGAATATTTTATCTTTAAGTAGTGAAATATTAAAAGTCTTTTACATGGAAATTTAACTTAAATTTAGGGAATTAGCTTCTACTGCCTTCTTAAATATGGACTAACACTGTACACATATATTGTAACCTTTTCTTCAGAAACAGATTCCTCTTTAGGAACAGTCTTCATTCCTTCTGAATTGTATTTGGGGAATTTGAGCAGTTTTTGATTTCTCCATAATTTATTTTGCTGACATAAATAATGTCTTTTCTTGGATGCTGCTTCTAATTTTCTGTGACTGAGGAAGGCCAATAATAATTCTTCAATGATTAAAACAGAGAGGAGACACTGGAGGAAACTTAGTCTAATCTCCCCAGCTTTCTAAAAGGCATCTGGGGACTAGCAGTGCTTGTGAATAACTACAGGGTGTGTTTGTTTCCTGTCAGGATTCAGGCTCTCACCACAGATAGGGTTGGTAGAAAACTAAACCCTGGTTGAATAGGATTTTGGCATCTAACAGTGACATTAATTTCAGGTAGCAAATGGATCTAAGTACTCTGTATTCTCACCCAAGAGCATCTAATATTTTAAATCAAAACCAAATCCAAAGTAAAAACAAAAACATAAAAAACTAAGAATAATTCAGAGGTGTGTGTTTCAGAACGTAGTGCTTTCATGGAAACATTGAGGCATGGTAAGGCCAACAGATCAGAAGGTTTATTACTCACAGTTCCTAAGAGGAGAGAATGTGCCACACCATGGGGGGGCCACATGGGGGAGCACCAGGATGGATCAGGAGGCAGAGGGAGCAGGGATGCTGCAGACAAGAACCTTTATTGTGTTTTCAGTGGGAAGAATCAGGTGAGGCAAGGTGAGCAGATTCAGATTGGCTGGTTTGTTCCCCCAGGGTATAGGGGCAGTCCCTGGTTGTCTAGTATCTGACCAGGAGTGAATAGAGCAAGGGATGTTGGTCTAGAGTGCAAGAGTCTAATAAAGGCAGTGACTGGGGTATGGGCTCTGGTTGATTGATTTGTAAAGCATACCTAGGAGAAGGAGGCTGCTTGTCCAGGGAGGGGGTTGCAAGGGGAGTGACAGGGGAGCAGTAGGACGAGGCAAAGTGATATGGTTTGGCTCTGTGTTACCACCTAAATCTCACCTTGAATTGTAATAATCCCCATGTGTCAAAGCAGGGCCAGGTGGACATAATTGAATCATGGGGGTGGTTTCCCCCATACTGTTCTTATGGTAATGAATAAGTCTCATGAGATCTGATGGTTTTACAAGTAAGAGTTGCTCTGCACAAGCATTCTCTTGCCTGCCACCATGTAAAACATGGCTTTGCTCCTCATTTGCTTTCTGCCATGATTGTGAAGCCTCCCCAGCCACGTGGAACTGTGAGTCCACTAAACTTCTTTCCTTTATAAATTACCCAGTCTTGGGTATGTCTTTATTAGCAGCATAAGGACAGACTAATACACAAAGTGACACAGGTATACTTTGGCACTGTCTGGAGCAAAACATGTCCAGCACATGTTGGGCACGTGTTGAAGCATCAAGTTTCAGGGAGCTAGAAACATGGTTAATACAGCATAGAAAAACATCTTGGGCTTGTGATGAGATCTGAAATGTGAAAGATATGGAGGAAATGTTTTCATTGATCTCTGTGGGACGACAGCAGGAGCTTTTCCCACAAAGTTTACAACTAATTCAGAATATGTCGGTTTAAGAGCAGAGAGTTGAAATTTTTCTTTTTAAGATGTATTATAGCTCATACACATCCAGGGTGAGTTCTCTTTTCTTAAATTTTTATCTTTCTTGCAAGTATGTTTTGTGGTTCTCACTATTTATCCCTACAATAACCAAATTAAAGACATTTTGATGTCGCCTTCAACATGTCTTTCTTTTGTTCTAAATCCTTAATAGATATATTTAATAGACTCAAATCTCTAATATATTCATAATTCTATTTCATTTTTACTCTATACTTCCTTATGCTTTGGCCCAGTGCAAATATAATATTCAATTTTCATTAGTATTTCATTTTCAGAATGTCTTAGGGAATTTCGTAAGAAAAGAGAGAAATTCCTAATTATTGAGACATCAGAGATGCGTCAATTTTAATGCATTATTTCATATTTAGACAAAAGGACTGTGTTTTCTCTGTGACTGTATTAGATAATTTTGTAGTGTTCTCAAAATTTGAAAAATGATAATTTAAAAATTGTAATATATTATTTTCTTTGTAAAAATAAGACAGAATTAAGATAAATTATACATTTTTGTGAGCAAGAAAACCTTACATGCAACAAAGAGGCGAATAGGTATATTCCTAAGATATACTTAGTAAAACTATGTTTATGATATCTGGAATATAGAAAACTCGGAAAGTCCACCTAATTATCTCAATAAAACTGTAAAATATTTAAATACCTAAATACTTTCCACAATTATGAGAGACTAATTCCAATTCATAATTTTATCACTAAATGTCTTCACAGAGTGTGCTACACATTGTTGAATTTCAAATAACAAAAATTACAAAAACCCAACAATATAATCGGGAACACATCATAGATTTTACCCAATAAAATGTTTAAAAGTTAAAATGTTTTTATAACATTTTAATGTTTGACATAGTTTCTATGTGGACAGAAATTAGCATCGTGAAAGAAAACAGAAACGTAGTGCAGTTGTTTTTAAAAATGGCATCATTAGAGGGCACTATTGAATGCCTTGTAGGAATTGCAAACTTGAACGTACAGCCAAGTTCAGAAATTTTATGGCATAAAACTGTATCTTTAGCTATTCTTGATGACATAATATAAATAGATTTAGAAATTATAAAGTTTTGTCATCAAACCAGAAAAGGAAGGAAAGAAGGAAGAGAGGGAAGGAGGGAAGGAGGAAAGTGTATGGGATGAATAACATTAACTTTAAAGTTGAGAAGCAGGAAAGGGAAAAATAGAGGCCTTAATTTGAAAGCATAAAATTTAGGATTATGGAAATGCTGCAGGAACTAAACTAAAGCTAGAAGAAGAAAAAGCCAAAGGCACTTTATCTTTAATTTTAGATTATCAGTATTGTTTAGGTTAGAATCGGAATGTTTAAACCTTGAAACATCATCATCAAATGATCATGTGAATGCCCCGATGCAGCACAGCCTTGTAAAGAAAACGCCATAATATTCTTTACAAAGTATGGATTTACTTATTCAGTCAGGCAGCATTTATGTATTTACTTAGAACTACGCTGGGTACTGAGAAATTGTAAATTAAAGAGCTTTGGTTCCAGTCTTTGAGACATTTAGAGCCTTTTTGTTTGTTTGCTTGCTTAAGAGTATTAACTAAAACAACTATACAAAAGTATTATGACAGCCATTATAATTTTCTCTAGTGACTAAATACTTTGATAAAGAATATAATCTTTAAAACTCTATAAGGTGGTATTGTTAAGGAGAACTAGAAACTAGAAAGCTCCTGCAGGTATTTAGACAAATCACTACTTTATCTCTTCATACTAAAATCACGTAACTATAATCATTCACAGGCATATTGAAAAAAAATCTATAAAACAATGGAGATCATTAAGTACATTTTTAGAAAAAGCAAAAATGTGAATATTTCAGTATTTCTGTCACAGAGACATTCTGTACATGATACACCTTAAAAAATAACTTATGGACAAGTATTTCACTTCCTAATCTATCTATATTTCTTGCGCAGGAATGGGCATAATTCTCAATATCCAAGTATTTTACATGCATATGCATTCTGATGTGCACTTTCCATGGATTGAGGTTTTGCTTTGCTTCCCCTGCCCACCACCCTTTGGAGTCTTCTGTTTTCAGAAGTGTTAGCTTTCTACTCCTTATTCTTTCATTTGGTTGGTTAGGTAAATTATTAAACTTTTGCTGGTGCCTAGTGAAGAGAATCTGTTGAACATAATTAGTTTAATTTTATCTATGGCAATAGCATAGATTTCATTTTTGCAGCTTAATAAATTACGTGAATTATAGGAATCTTCCATTACACATACTGGATGCAACTACTGCTCTATAGGCACTTTTGTGGGATCGTTTGATTATGCCTCCTCAATGGGTCATGCTGCTATTCCAATATTAAGTGGGGAGACTATGGGAGAGATCATGATGGAAGGTTCTTTTTTTCTTATGTTCAGAAAAATTGATTTTCCTTCTAACTGTATTTTTGTACCCATTAGCAATCCCCTGTCTATTCCCCCCACTTACCATCACCCTTCCCAGCCTCCGGCAACCATCATCCTACTGTCTGTCTCCATCAGCTCAATTTTAATGATCTCATATTTGGTAGCACAATAGGGTGACTATAGTTAACAATAATTTGCTGAAGATTTCAAATAACTAAAAGAGTGAAATTTGAATGTTCAAAACACACAGAAACGGTAAGTGCTTGAGGTGATGAATATCTTAGCTACCCTGATTTGATTGCTGTACATGGTATGCTTGTATCAAAATATCACATATGCCCTATAAATATGCATAACTATTATGTATCCATAATAATAATAAAAAATAAAAAGAAATAAAACTTAATTTTCCAGTCAGATTGTTAGAAAGAATGTAAATAGTCACAAAGTCTTTGTGGAAATAATGACAGCATATACCTATAGTGAAAATGTATATTTTAAGAAAATACATACATATTGGACTCAGGATAGATCTGCAGTGTATTTTGGTGTATGAGTCTATTCTCATGCTGCTAATAAAGCCATACCCAAGGCTGAGTAATTTATAAAGGAAAGAGGTTTAATGGACTCACAGTTCCATGTGGCTGAGGAGGCCTCACAATCATGGCGGAGGGCGAAGGAGGAGAAAAGTCATGTCTTATATGGTGGCAGGCATTAGAGCCTGTGCAGGGGAGTTGCCCTTTATAAAACCATCAGATCTTGTGTGATTTATTCACTATCACGAGAACAGTATGGGGGAAACCAACCCCTTGATTCAATTATCTCCACCTGGCCGCACACTTGACACATGGCGATTATTACAATTCAAGGTGAGATTTGAGTGGGGACACAGCTCTACCCTGAATTAACTGCATGGTCTAGCAACATTCGCGTGTGATGCCTGAGACTATTACATTATGGCATGATAGGATATGATCTCTGAGGCTCCTTGTAAACATTTTCTCTGCTTCCAAACACATTTTGCACAATGGAAGATACAGGAGCCAAGATGTAAGAGCCTAGAAGGTCCATGTCTTAAATCAAGTAGCCATCATCAATTTAATTCACATTTATAAAGTGTTAATTATATGTCAGGAGTACCAACCTTTTACACTCACTGAGAGAACTGGGTAGAAAACTATTTCTGTGTGTGTGTGTGTGTGTGTGTGTGTGTGTGTATCTGAAAGTGTATAAATATAATTTTAATTGATTTTCTTTTGGGATAGTAGGATGAAGGGTTATTTTTACTTTATTTGTACATTTTCTGTATCTTTTAGCTTTTCTACATTAAGCACTTTTATCTTTATAATAAGAAAAACAATTTTTTAATATTTAAAAATAAACCATCAATGTAATTTCTTTCAGTGACATTAAGGTCATTAAAATAAAGTGAGTAAAGGATACACTGTCCAAAACTGAAATTTTGGTTTTGATTTAAAATTTTGGTTTCTATTAAGCCCTGAGATTTAAGGTCCAACTAATTTACATGATTGGTATAACTGCTTTGGTAATGAGGGCTCTGGATTTTTAAGTTAAAGATGGTTCAAAGGTTAGTCATTTCTTTATGTGTGTTGTCAATGGATAATTACTTTTCTTCTAAAGAAAGTCCTTAAGGCCAAAAGTCAGCCTTTATTTCTCCAGTGAATATGATTTTTGTTATATATTATCTATAGAAAATAAGGTTAGTAAAGACTTATTTAATGAAGGCGTTTTTAAGCAAATGGATTACAGTTTCATTAACAGCCAAGGCTACCTTGTTAGCATTGTATTAAATGCTTCAATAATCTTTCCATGGTAATGTTTTTCAAAGGAGGTAACTACTAATAGTAGTTACACATTTATTGTTAATGTGTTGTTAAATTGATATAGAAAAGCAATATTGATGTAATAAGTCTTACTCATGCATTCTCTCTCAACAGTACATTTATAATAAATTAAGCTAGCTGACATTCAAAAAGCAAATAATCTAATATTAATTGTGAATTCTTTAATATGCCAAAACCAATTTTTGTTTAATTTTAAATAACATTTTCAGTGTTTAATTCAAAATTACTTCAAGTTTACCTTCCCACAAAAATGTTTATATTTATTCTCCTTATAAAAAATGTTAAATTCTCTAGTCTAGCTTTTTAAATGAGTACAATTAAAGCCTTCAGCAGAATAAATGAAATTTGCATAAACATACATGCCTTAAAAGCCTTTAGTACTGAAACAGAAATAACTCTTTGTCTTGATGTACTGATAACTTGCAGCACAATTATTACATTGCTCTAATGTCCTTATAACTAGATGTTTGTTATTCATCTTTTGTTCTAGTTCATTTTGTTTGTGAACAATGCATTTTAGCACTATCCAATAATTTATTTCAAATTTGTGTTAATTATAGGAATTTAATTCTTACGTACTTATCTCCACAAAATAGAATAGTAAATTTATTCAAATGAATGTGACTTACAGTAAGCCTATTTAGATATGCTAGAAACATGGGTATAGATTTTTTTCAGTGTATATGCAATATTAACTTATTTATTTTATATAATCCTTATTGGAATCTATATTCCTGGAATTGTGGTGAAGAAGAATAAGACATACTGAAAAGTACAGTGCTTGGTTATTTAAACAGAGAATCAATCTCTCTTTCTCTTTACATGGCCACAATTACAAAGAATTGCCCATTTTTTGCTTATGAAAAAGCAATGAAGCTCACCATCCCTCTGACAAAATTGTCTCTGAAAATTAGTACCACTTATCCTTTAGTCATAGGAATAAGAGACAATGGACTATGAATTATATTTAAAACAAACAATCTTCTATGCACCTCTTACTTAATTTTACATAAATAACTCACTCAACCATTAAATTTGTTGGACTGTTACTAAGCAGAAAGTGTCAAGAACATATTGGAAATACATAGACAAGCAAATAGTGTCAGTCTTATACTTTATTTTTAAAATCTCCCACTTATCTCTAGACAATTGACAGAACAATTAAAACTTATTATAAGGCCTCAAGATGTACATATGCTTGTTCTTCTGATCGGATAAGAGTATCTGTGAGGTTACATTTTTCTCTGCAATAGGTCAAAGCAATAACAATGACATAACAAAGGCAAAAATGTAAAGATACATCTACAGAAAAGGACACGTGTTTGCTTTGTTAAGAATTCAGGAACATGCTAAATTCTCACCAAAGAAGCACTGATCTACATGAAGACACTGCGTTTTTAGTGCGTGTCTTTGCATGAGAAAATGTGTAAGATATAGTAGGTGGAAGGATGTTCTACAAAACAGTGTAGAATAAATCCACTCCGATTTTACAACAAACTTGTTACTTCTGCAGCTACTGACACTATCCCTTCTAAATAGTAGTGCAAACATAAAAATGAAAATTAGAAAAATCAAATAAGGGTCAAATTGTTTAATTATTTGTCCATGGGGCATGGAATTTCCTGAGGGAACTTTCAAGTTTTTGAAAATATTAAGAATTTCATTAAACAAGTAATATTTTTGGTGTTATAACCTCTGTAAAATCTGTAGATGAAACTACCAAGTCATCCATATAAGCAGACATTTATGTTGTTTTCATTTTATCTACTATTACATATAATGCTACAAGAAATATCTTTCTTTGTACCTCCTTGCATACATGTATGAGTGTTTTTCTAGAATATATATCCTAAATTCAATCTTTAAGTCAGATATATATGTATTTGAAATTTTACATTATTCTGTCAAATTGTCAATCAAAATAACCACAATAATTTCTTTTTACAGGCTGTCTATGAAAATTTTCATGTCCCTACTATCCTTACCAATACGAACTATTATTACTAAGCTTTAAATTTTTGCTAATCTGATATGTGAAAAAAATGGTATATGATTTCGCTTTTCTCTTTTGATAATTCATAATTATGATCTACTTTTAAAATGATGAGTATGTATAATTTTGGAATCATCAAAAATTATAATAATTAAATAACTGCCATTGACTGTGACAAATTAGGCAAATTTTATTTTTTTAATTCTAATAACAGTTTACTATTTTAAATAACTTAACAGTTTAGTCTTTTATCTCATGAAATCAGATTCTTGACTATCTACAGTGGTCTTTAAATACATCCTGATTGAGCAAAATTAGACATCTGACATCGACTTCTGGGTTAGGAAATTGTTTCAGGATGCCTCAAAGCTCTTTAATATTTTAGAATTTCTGCAGAAATTTATCAAAGGCCAGAGTTTAAAATAAACTAACTAACTAACTCATTCATTTCCGCCATCAAAAAGGCAAACCATAAATCTGAGATCTGTATATCAGAGTGCTTCAACTGGCCTTAGAGTAGATGTTCAGAGAAAATTGGAAGTCGAATTGGTAGGATATATACATATCCTGATCAATATACACACACGCTCATGCACATACATATGTGTTTGTATACATGCGTATATAAAGAGATTTATTACAAGAAACTGTCTTACACAGTTATTAGGAGCTGGATAAGCATGACCAACTCCACAGAAACAGCCAGGAAGGAATGATCACTAGCAGCAGGTAACTCCAGGGACATGAGTCAAAAAAAGCTGTTGTTCCTAGACAAAATTTTTTCTTTCTCTTGGGTGTTCCCAGCCTTGCTTTCAAGGCCTTCCAACTGATTAATTCAGGCCCGGTTTGCCTTGTCAGCATATTTTTCTTTACACAAAACCAACTAATTAGAAACCTTAATTACATTTGCAAATTTCCTTTTATTTCAGCACCTAAAGTTGGTTTGATTGTGTAACTGGGATTGTGGCCCAGCCAATTTGACACACCGTGCCATGACCCCTTTCCTTTTGAACCCACAATTAACTTACAAATATGATTCTTCCTTTCTGGCTCAAACTGACCTCTCCTTCAGGAACGATTGATTCTAAAATTCTATGGGTCAGTGGGACAGATAGTGCAGGGGAAGCCTTCATTCACCTTTCATTTAAACAGTGCTTCAAGATCCTCATTAACATATTGAAAGTGAGCAATTATCCAGCTGCTATTCTGCATGGAGAGTAAGAAGGCTCTAAGCACAATTATTTCAAAATTGAATATTATTAACTATTAACAGAGGTTGTTAATAAGCATATGAAATTGCAGGAAATTTTCCTTTCCATGCCAACGATAAGAATTCAATTTCTCAAGTAATACCTGAATGCTTTTATACTTTTTAATTGACAGATGGGAGAAATTTGGTGTATAAATCTGATGCATTTATGAAAACTCATATTTGATGTGGCATCAGATACATTTATTTTCCATATAAATGAGAAATCACTATTTATAGTTTGCATCTTTGATTAGGAAGAAAGGGACCTATCATGGTCTAAGTTTTGTGCCCTCATCAGGCATCTTTGGATGTTTAAAGACAACGTGATCCCTGAAGTCAGAGTGTGAGAGTTAGAGATGGGGGAAACGTCTCATGGTGGATCTGACTGTTTTGAATAATGTAATTTAGGATGGGGGATTTCGCTCTTCCCCAGTTCCACACTCTTCTCAATTGGTGACTTTATAATTTGAAATAATTTTGAATTCCCTGAGTACGTCCATTCCCCACCACCTGCATTCTAGATAAATAGCCTCTGTGAAGATGATGATATGGTGTTATTGTAATAAATTTGAAATAAGATTGGAGATAATTGGTCTTGATGCAGAATTCTTCTTGGGGAGGGGGGAAGTAAACTATGATAAAATCCCAAATCACATATTTATTAGACATATTTTAAAATAAGTGACATATAGTCCTAATTCTCTGAAGCCGACCCTGTCTGTTACTTCCAACTGATTTTGGAGGGCTTTTTATTGTACCACATTGCCTGTTAAATAAGATGCTTAACCACTGCATTAGTGGGATTATTTTTTCTTTACAGACTTTATCCCAGGGAACAAATACTTTTAAGGCCAAAAACACTGTGGCTATAATCATTCTGAACCTTCAGTAGTTTCTGTGTGTGTATATAAGAAAGACCCAAAAGGGTTAAAATACTGACTATTCCTGTAGTCATCATTAGCGAAAGTTGTCCTTCCATGTATATGAGAGTGTGGGTTAAGTGCTTTATTTTTAATGAGTATGTCAATCCTTCTTTCAATTTGGTTGATTTTTAAAGTTTTTAGTTTTGCCATTAAGGGGCACATGGAGGGCCTGCAATTGATATACATACAGGCAATATAACTACTATTTATATTCCTACTCAGATCTCTCTAAATGCTTGTTTTCTGTGAAAAAAATTAATATTATTCCCTGAAAAGCAAACCAGCCATCCATTTTTTCTATATACTCTAGTGTAATCTATGTTGCATTGACTCTTTTCTACACCACAATTGAAAGACCTGAATCCCTTGTGAAAGCTTCTTCATGTGATTGGGGGAAAGGTTGGATCAGAAATAAGAAAACAAGCATAGTCAACTATCTGATAAACATCCATGTAACATCTGACACACATGGTCATCCTGAAAGGCGCCCAGCAGAAGAAAGACTCAAGTAGTCGGTATTCAGTAGATAGTTCTCCTCCTGGTCACCTGGGCAAATTCTTTGGACACATTTGTGTCCACAAAGCACCTCTCTCTCTCTACAGACACCAGGGCTTCCCAGTCACTATTACTGCCCCCTGTAGTGCAGCACTGCTATGTCCTTCCCAGTTCTTTCATCTCTTCTCTGAGCTAAAGTCATGGGACTTCTTAGGTGCTAACATTGTGCCATGATTTCTGCAAGTAATGAAAATCATTTTTCTTCTTTATGTTACACTTTGCTACAGAGGTTCCAAAACGGTACTCTGCTCCAACCCATTACAGAATTATTCCTTATTACCTTTCCAATCCTCTTTCCAATTCTGTTTGCTACCAAGACATACAAGTTAAGAGAAGACGATTATTTCCACACCTCAAAAATGAGTATAGTGGTGACTGGAGTGCACAATGGAAACATGTTCTATTCAGAATTCCATCTCCCCATAAAAAACTAAACTTTTGTTAACAGACCAAAATTTTGTTTTTTATGATTTTCCATTAAAAGAAGGTATATTTTTAAAACTCTGTTTTTTCATGCAAATAAGATTCCAGTGACCCTGCTCCCGTCACATTGTCAGATTTGTTTGACGCTCACTCGTGGACATAGTTTAGGTTCAAGCTATGTCCTAAACTATGCTTGATTTTATTCCTTGGTCAAGTGAGACCCCTAGAGAATTTACTTATTTGACCTTAGAAAATGAATGTTTCTCAACCATCAGCTCTTCTTCATGCATCCACCCACCTCATGTGTCCTTACCGAAAAATGGAACCTCAAAGTCACAAATGTAGAATTTGCTATTGTGCCTCTTTTAAAGTTGTGACTGAGTTTTTGTCTGTCATCTCACTTATTATTTGCCCTCTTTAATAAAACCTGGTCATGTGGGGAGGGCCATTTCTTTCTCTCATGCATCCGAATCAACACAAACAGATAAACAAAACTTTACTTCTAAGAAAATTCAATTCTGTAACATTTGTTGGAACAAATGACCTTTGTATTAGATTGGTGCAAAAGTAATTGTGTTGTTTGCCTAATAATTGATCATCTTCCTATGTTTGCTAGGAAAGTTGATATGGCACTTCTGGCTGACCTTTAGTTAATATGTAAAATCATTTTGCATGCTTTCTCTAAACTAACAAACTAAATTCTATTGTCTCATGTTATTATCTATGCCTATGTTCCACATCTTTACTCTGTCTTCTTTTCTCTTTCTATCCATTCCAATTGAATGTGTTGCATATATTTTTATAAACCATCTAAGATCATTTTGGAAAGTAGTGGAGTAGGAATAGATTTAATTGAATATACAAAATTACATAATGTTTTAATGTAAAGGGGACTAGGCTGGCCAATCCCTGCAATTTCATAGGAAGTGGATAGTGTGGTGACCTCAGATTCCTGCTAAAGACCTAGGAATCATAGCAGAAGACAACAATTTTGTATCTGGAATGTGTGTCCAGAAATAAAATGTTATGCGGAAGAGTTAAAATATATATTTATTTTCATATGTGTTTGTTAACGTTTTGTTGTAGACATAAAAGAGATTAACCATCGCTATTGAAGCAGTCTCATTGTCTGAGATATTACCCGGAGCTCTTTGTCTCATGACCAACAAAAATAAGGAGTATGGACACTAAGGGTGAGGTTGGCCTGAAAGTTTAATAAGAGAAAGAGGAAAGCTGTCTGCAGTGGAGAGGGAAACCTGAAAGAGGGTTGCCAGCCATGAGGCTGAGTCTAGAGTTTTTATGGACTGGAAGGGGAAGAATATGCTGACTGGTCTGCAGGCTGTTTTGGAGAAAGCACCACTGAGAAAGAGGTATGATAGTGTAAAGAACCAATTGGAGGCAGAAGTGAAGGCTTGGCCTGGGATCAATCAAGGGCTGAAGTAAAAGCTTGGCTGGGACTTCATAGGGACGAATCAAGGGCTGAAGTGATGATTCACCTCATATAAATGAAGACTTAGCCTGCAGCCAATTACAAAGAGGTAGATATATGTAAAATAGATGAAAAGTAAGAGACCAATAGCTGAAAAATAAGGGACTAAGGCATGCCAAGGAGAGATAAATGTGTCCAAAAAAAGGGTGGAATTTGTTGACCGGGGTTCAGAGACTAAGCATTTCCATTCAAGGACATGGGCTCTTTCTTATCTGAGACCTGCAGTTTGATTTTCAGGCTGTCCTTCGTTTGAAGGAGTTTTACCAATAATCCATCCCAACTGCTTCCCTGAGACTGGCTTCTTACTGTGTTCTCTCTTACTATGAACTCAATACTTTTGTCCCCCTCCAGATTTATATGTTGAAACCTAATGTCAAATGTGAGGGTATTAGAAGATGTGGTCTCTGGGGAGTGATTAGGTCCAGAAAGTGGTGACCTTATGAATGAGGTTAGTGCCCCTACTAAAGGGACTTTAGAGAACTCTCTTGCCTCATCCACCATACACATGTGAGGACACAGCCAGAAGACCGAAGCCTCCAGAACTGTGATAAACAAATTTCTGCTGTCTGTAAGCCACCCAGTTCATGATATTTTTCTTTAGCCACCTAAATGGACTAAGGCAATCATGTAGTTTCTTTTTTTTTTTTTTGCTCCAGATATCCTCTTTACAGCAACCTTAAAGACTAACAGATGACTTTCATAGAAGCATTTGTACCAATGTGTATCTACTTAGTTCCCTTAAGCTCCCAATCCTCTCAGTAATTTTTGTTCCTCACTCTAGACTAATACATCCTAGCATATCTTTGAAAGAAAGGGGGGTCTCCTCTGTAACATTCTTTCTACTCTTGGAAGACTGCAGTCCAAACTCTTATAGCTCTGTTCTTCAGTCACATGAAAGAGTTTGTTTTTCTCTTGTTCACTCACTCCTTCCACATAAATAATGTAAATGGGCTGGGAGGTGATTTGGATATATTATCAAGAAATCCACTAGGCAGTCATAGATCATTATAAAATTTGAGTTCAAATTTGTTCTCCAATAGGAAATGCTGATATTATAGCTGTAGAGAAGAATATTCAGAATATAATGTGTGGCTCTAAGAGTTTAAAAGCAAATTACTTTCAAAATTAGCTTTATTTAGAAAAGAATAAGGAACTATACAACAATAATAATTTTCAAAACATAGAATATTTCTACATAAAAATGATAATTTGATCTCGATGACATACACAGGGGAAACTATTAAAATGACCACATCATTTATTGCCAGTGACTTCATTTTTAAAGTCAAATGTGAGTTTTAATAATAAGATATTTTTAAAAATAAATAAATTTAGCTTTGAGTATCTGTGAATTCAAAGCTTGTCTTGATGGTGAGCCAAGGAAAGCAGTCATGTTTTAAGAGTACACTTTTCATCTGTCAGAGTGAAATGCTCTCTTATGGAGTACCAAACTTTATATATATTTTATATATATACAAAAAATATTTATATGTATTTATATATAATTATGTATATAATAGATATACCAAATTAATAAATAGCAAATTAAAAGCATATTAATTTGGTATTTATTAATTTGGTATTAACTAATTTGATATTAGTTATATATATATATGTATACAAAAGCATGATATTCTTCTCGATGTATATTTATAACAGCTTTCCTTTTACTTCCTTTATAGGAATCCTATAATAATTTGAGTTAAACCTTCCTCCAAGCAGAGAATGGTGTCTAATTTACTGTACTGCATGTCAGAACAGAATATTTTTAATGAATCATTCTCCTTTGCAGAGAGAGGTGTGTGGCCTCTGAACCTCACATTACAAAAACTTTTTTCTCAGTAATTAAAAGATAAAAATAAGCCTGACAGAATAAAGCTTTAAAATTTGTTGATATATCCTTAGTATCTTTCATAGAGTTTCAAGCAAAAACTTCCCATATCCATCAAATTTTAGTAATGATGTGGCCTACTTTAAATTTCATCTTTGCAAACACTTGTGATTTACTCTGGTAGTATAGTCATCAGTGTGCATTTATATGGAACGTCTTAACAGTAAAAATAAAAATAAGCCTTTTTCAGAAGGCGTAACTTATAAATGAAGAAATTGGCATATAGAACTACCAGCATATGACAAATCAGACACTTTTCTTTCTTATGTTTACCTCCCTAGGAAAATTAAAACACACACACACGGAAAAGTTCTAGAAAAATTATAGTGTGTTTACATCAATATTAACACCATATGGAGAAAGTTGTTGGGAAAAAATAGTAATTATTTTATGTTGTCTGTATTAATTTCCCCTAATACTTAGCAGCTACATATAAAATGAGCGGAGTGATGACTAGATTGTCTCAGAGAGCCGAAAGCACATCTCTCTCATTTATGTGTAGTTCACTAAACATATTTAACAACGAGAATCATATCTGATTATAACAATATGAATAGTTAGGAAAGAGATCCAACAAGCAGGGAGAGTTGTTCCCAGGAATAATTCAAGTCTTACGAGAAATGGCACTGCATTTCAAAATTATTAACAAACTTACCAAGGTGACATGAACAATTTGAAGACACATTAAAATGAGCAAGGAGAATCATAAAGAAAAAATGAAATATCAAGGACAATATTATCATATAACTTTCCATGTTTTTCTAAGTACAATTAATGTAATTTTAAGAGGCCTATATGAGGAAAGAATTCTGTATTAACTGACAGTGTTATTTTAGTGTTTAACCATATTATGTATATTTCTGTAGTTATTTAAAATATTTAAAGTTCTGCCATATACATCATCACACTTGATACTTAGAAAATTTTTACAATTTATCCATATCATATATACTTGATGTATTTTATACATATATCCAACATTCAATTATATAGCCCTTACTATGAGTCAGGCAAATTTTTCGAAGAATGATAGATATTAATTCACTTAATCCTTATAATGACGTATAAAGTACATTCTATTATTTTTACTTTAATGATGATGAATATGAGTTTAAGTTACTTTTTCCAGAACACATAGCTAACAAGTAATGTGACCCAATATTCAAACTCAGGAAATTTGGATGGGGGTTTGGGGTGGGAAAGAGAGAAAGAGAGAGAGATTGAAAGAGGAATGTGCATAGAAACGTATAATTTCTTAATGACTCAAAGGGATCTTTCTCTAGGTCATGTGGTATGACAGCATTGGCAACTGAGTAGCTGGGCCTTTAGATTTTCTTGGGGAATTTGAAGGTTCATGAAATTTTGTCTCCCTGGCTTTGAGAGTCACGATGATCCCTTTTTAATGCAGTTATATTCTAGTATTCTACACTTATATTAAGGGAATCTCTATTTATTTCCTATGTCTTTTGGCGTCTTTTCATCAATCATTCCACCATCATGCTTGAGACAAGTGCACTAACACACACACACATATATCACACACACCCCTGTGAGTCTTTCAGGAGAGAAACTCAATTCACAGTAACAAAATAATGTGCAATCTTATTACGTTTTTATTTGTAATTCTCAAAAAGAGATAATCAAACTAAGACCACTGCATTGACCATATAAAAATTTCCCATAGGGCCAGGTGCAGTGGCTCATGCCTGTAATCCCAGCTCTATGGGAGGCCAAGGTGGGTGGATCACCTGAGGTCAGGAGTTCGAGACCAGCCTGGCCAACATGGTGAAACCCTGTTGCTACTGAAAACACAAAAATTAGCCGAGCATGGTCATGCGTGCCTGTAATCCCAGCTACTCAGGAGGCTGAGGGAGAAGAATTGCTTGAACCTGGGAGGTGGAGGTTGCAGTGCACTGAGATTGCACCATTGCACTCCAGCCTGGGGGACAAAAGTGAAACGCCGTCTTAAAGAGAAAAAAAATATATTTCCCATAGATGCTTTCATGTAATTTCAATTAAAAATGTAGATGTTACAATCATCCTCCATTAGATCTTGAATACTTTTTGTTGACCTTTCTTTGATTTTGATTTAGCTGTCCGTTCTGTAATCACAGGGCAGACCAGCAAGAGACAATTCCGATTCCATGTTGGTTACCAACACTACCAACCTGATAGATGACAGCTACCCAGTAGATTTCAATATTAAATATTGTGCTTTATTGCATTTATTTTTGTCTATCTTTATATTTAATCCATACTTCCCTTCCTTTCTCTCATTAGCCCCTATTTTAGTGTTTTAAAAATACATTTTTATTTGAAAATATGTTGCTTTTTGTGGCTTTATTTATTTCGAATTTCCACAATTGGTGCTGTGTGATGTTTATCATTTTGGTTTTTAATTTTCTTACAGTTTTTGCTTAAATTTCTTAAAATGTTTTACCCACCACCATTTTTATGTGTATTGTTCTGTATTTGCCAATGAGATCAATTATTTTGTGTGGTCTAATATTATTACCATGTTTGTCAATTATTTATATAAGCTATTGAAAGGATTATTTTAAAATTTCGTACTGCATTGGTGAATTGTTTATTTCTCCTCTTAGTTTTGGTAATTGATGCTTTATATGTATTTTAGTTACATTATGTTATGCATACAAAGTTAGAACTTGACATCTTCCATTGAATTGAGCCCTGCATGTTTGTGGAGTGTCCATATAAGCTTTCTTTTTGCAGTGTATTTTTCCTATCTTTTGCTTTTAATTATTATGAACTCTTACATTATTGTTTGCCTTTTCTAAACAGCTTATAGTACATCACTTTTTAAAAATAAATTTTGAACGTCTTTTATACTTGAAGTGTTTCATACATATTTTTTTCCAAATTTTTAATTTGTGGTAAATACATGCAACATATAGTTTACCATCTTAAACATTTTAAGCGTGCAGTTCAGTGGAATTAAGTATTTAGTTGGTGCAAAAATAATTGCAGTTCTTGCCATTGAAAGTAATGGCAAAGCCTAACACATCATATTGCTGTGTGGCCATCATCACCATTCACCTCCAGTGCTCCCTTCATCTTGCAGAGCTAAAGCTCTTACTCACGAAACACTAACATCGCCCCATACGTTCTTCCCCCAGCCTCTAACAACCTCTCTTCTACTTTGTCTCTATAAATTTGATCACTTTAAGCACCCCATATAAGTAGAATCATACTGTACTTATTTTGTGACTAACTTCTTTCACTTAACATAATGTCTTCAAGGTTTATCCGTGTGTAGTTGAAAAGAGAGTCACTGATAGAGGAAAGAGAAATCAGCAAAAATTAAAAAATGTAAAATATATACATATACACATGTATGTATGTGTGTGTATATATATATATTGCTGTCATGGAGGAAACTGTAGAACCATTGGAATCTTGAATGGGTAATGTTCTGTACAATTTTTGGTCTGTGCTGTGGATTAGGAACCAAATTTTTCTAAAGTGAGTAAAATTATTGACAGTTTTCCAGGCAAAAGATATTAAAATAATAATATTTCATATGTTCAGAACAATAGAGGCAAATCTTCAAAGGAACTAGAGAAAAAAAGACAAATCACCTTCAAAAATCACAAGACCGAGGACTAATTTCTTAACAGATAAGATGGAAAATAGAAAAAATGGAAGAATATCTTTAAAGAGCTCAAGGAAAATAAAGGACAACCTGAAATTATTTATCCAGCAATACTATACTTCCAAAATGGTAAATAAATAACATTTTTCAGATAAATGTCAAACAAGAACAGAGGTAATTAACTTTTTGGCAGTACTACTCTACAAAAGAAATTCTAAAGATGGAGAGAGATTCCAGACTGGAATACAAAATATATGAAGAATATGGAACACTGGATAGGAAACAATGTGGATAAGTATAAATGAATATGCATTATATCAAGTAGCAATGCAATATCACATGTGTCAAGTGGAGATAACTGAATCGTGGGGGCGGTTCCCCCATACTGTTTTCATGATAGTGAATAAGTCTCATGAGATCTGATGGTTTTATAAATGGGAGTTCCCCTGCATATGCTGTCTTGGCTGCCTCCATGTAAGATGTACCTTTGCTCCTTTATGTTCTGCCATGATTGTGAGGCCTCCTCAGCCAGGTGGAACTGTGAGTCCATTACATTTCTTTCCTTTATAAATTACCCAGTCTTGGGTATGTCTTTATTGGCAGCATGAAAATGGACTAATACAGCCACACTCATGACACGTGCTACTGAATAGAGGGGATCAACATCTGATACTGCACAGACAAGATCAACAGCAGTTTACTAGTCACATAGGTACACGACACAGGGTGAAAGGACACTGCACACCATTCAGGGCCACTGGAGTTGCACTCAGGAACAGAATGAACAATGAACAGTCAGGGGCTGTGGGAGGCAGGTTTGTAGTGTCGAGGGTTTGGGTAACCTCTGGTTCCCACAGTGGGGATGCAGTTGTCTTGTTTGAATAATTTCACAGGCTAACAGGGAACTAAAACTCGTTACCCAGGGATAAGCAGGAACTGCACCTGATCTCCTAGATAAAGAAAGCTGTTTGGCTGAGGGGCTTTATCCATGGGAGCAGAGTGGGGAGAGAAACTTGCAGTGAAGTCATAGGGGGCCTTCCTGAGGTCTACTATACATGAAGGCACACATTATACTGGGTCTTAATTTTAGGCCTAAAACCAGAGAATCAGCACCAACTATCATTGAAGAAGATTTATTTTGTGTTAATGCTTGGCAATAAACAAAAGTGGTGCTGCAATACTGAGCTTTGTATAACTTTATTGAATCTCATGACATATCCAGTAATAACTGTGTAGACATTTGCACCAATGTTGTAAAAGCAGTAATGAGTTAAACAGCTGATGGTTTAGCTCATGTGTTAGTCCATTTTCTATTGCTATAAAGGAATACCTGAGACTGAGTCATTCATAAAGAAAAGAGGTTTATTTGGTTTATGCTTCTGTCGGCTATACAAGCATGGCACCAGTACCTGCTTGGCTTTTGGTGAGTCCTCAGGAAGCTTTTATTCATGGCAGAAGGTGAAAGGGGAGCAAGCATGTCACATGGTAAGAGAGGGAGCAAAAGAGAAGAGGAGTAGGCCAGGCTCTTTTAAACCATCAGTTCTCACATCAACTAATACAGTGAGAACTCTCTAATTACCACCAGGAAGGCACAAAGACATTTAAAAGGAATCTGCCTCTATGACCCAAACACTTCCCACTGGGCCCCAACTTCAAACTCAGGGATCACATTTTAGCATGAGATTTGGAGGAGACAAATATCCAAACTATATCAGTACCTATTAAGGTAGTAGCTTTAAGCTATGCAAGTAGTCACTGCATACTTCTCTGCTACACACTCGAACAGTACAAAAGAGAATGCTGTTAAAGTTATTTTATTACATATTAGCCTTGAACACACATCTTTCTAAAATTTACTGGGACAGATGGGAAGTCCACTTAAAACAAGTCCGTTTCACATCAAAGTTTGATGGTTGCTGTGAGGAGGACATATGTGCAATTATTTGCGTCGTGAGCTGAACTAGCTGTGTTTTTCCTGGAACACAAATTTAATGCCAAATAAATACTCTCAGACAAACAATAGCTATGTAGAATTAGTTAGTTATGAAATGTATTGTCAAAAGTGAACGAAGGAAGCTGGTCACTTCAAGGAAAGCAACTGATAGTATTTGTTGCCAAAAATAAAATTAGAGATTGTAAGCAAAACTTTGAATTTTGGAAAACTTGCGTTTGCCTCTGTGAGCTCGGCAGCTTCCTAATGTGTAGAGACTATTGTGGTGACAGTAATGTTTACAAATGTGATATTTTTGTTATTATATGAAACATGTTAACATTTAGAAAATCTGCATAACTGAGTGAACCAATACTTTTCAAATGATGTTGCACAAGTGTGCATATGTAAAAGCAGAAAGTACACCCATGGATTGGAATAAAACTGAATTTGAACAGTTTGTTGTCGATACTGCTTCATATTCCACATAACGTTGCAAATAACATTTAAGACATTGCTGTTGAAGTTTTAATGTAGTATTAAAGAATAATATCCACAATTATCTAAAAAGACTATTAAAATACTTCTCTTTTTTTCCAAAAAACATGTCTGTGTAAGGCTGAGTTTTTTAGTTTTTGTTTCATTTTGTTGTGTTATTTTATATTTCAAGTCAAACAATATATTGCAACAGATTAGATACAGGAATAGATTATCCTCTATTATGATATACATGAAAGATATTTGAAAAAAGTGAAATGATCAGAGTATTTGTTAATGTTTTCTGTTTGAAAAAATACTTACATTTTTATAAAACAAATTATGACAATTTACAATGGATATATTATTATTATTGTACAAAGATAAAGATTTTAATTTTTTTCAGTTTTAATTTATAATGGAATAAATATTGATAGACAAAACTTACATAAACAAAAGCTCTTTGGGTATCTCAATATTTTTAAAGAGCATAAGAGGCCTTTCAGCAAAATGTGGGAACTGCTGTGTCCCATGTTGTTGCTTTAAATGAGTCATTTATGTATTTGTCCATTTGACATTTTAAAATTTTACTTGTGTGCTCATCAACTACAGAGTTTGTGTCTCTTACATCTTAGTATCACACATAATGCCTATCACAGGTGTGTGTGTGTGCGTGTTTGTATTGTCATTGTATCAGGCATGTAAGTAGAAAATGTGTATTGAATTAAAATTATATCAAATTCATCCATTCATCAAATATTAATTCAGTGCTTACAATGCGCTAGTTGACGTTCCAGGTATCTGACCACTTAAAGAAAAAAGATACAAATTCTGGCATTAATGAAACATAATGTAGCAGCAATTTGGCCTTGTTTTCATTTTAAAAGGATTATAGACCTGAACATACTTAAGAAAGTATCTTCAGAAGTATCTTCTGAGGCATCTTCTCCATAAGTATCTTCTGCATATCTTAAGAAAGCATGTGACAAGTGGACAAGTTGTGAAAAACAGAGAGAGAATTTGGTCCAATGGCTTTGTAATCGGTCAAATGAAGAAAGCTAGAAATTGATGAGGAGTACATCGGCTTCACCCAGCATGAAGATATTTTAGAAGGAGATCTTGGGGCTCTTTCCTAAACTCATCTTATTTAACAATTATGATCATGTACAAGTCAGCAAAGAGCAGTGATTAATGAACCTGGCCTCTGAAGAAAGGTATCATGGGTGAAATTAAACTATGCGGCTTATGACCTTGGGCAAGTCACATTCCTTCTCTGTACCTCAATTTCCTCATTTGTAATATGGGGTTAAGAATCGTACACACCTACCACAAAGGGTTGTTTTAACGATTAAATGAATTATTATTTCTAGACATTCCATAAGTGTATGTTCTACTAATTTATAGAAAGTAAATGGTTAGAAGCATATAAATATTTATTATGTATTTAGATATCTGAGAAATTATTATTTCTTAAAAGGGCTGTATTAAAATGATATGAGAAGCCATTAAGCTACTGAAAAAAGTCTAGGTAATATAGGGGAAATAATGTTGATAGAAAGTCCTGTGCTGAAAGAAACTACTGCAATTATACTATGAGCTTTCTGCCAGTTATTACAGGTACTCATCAAAATTTTAGATGACATAAAGCTAGGAGAGATAGCAAGTTGGGTAACAGAATCTAAAACAGTCTCTGTAGTTTTGCATATTGGGTCAAATCTGGCAGGATTAAATGTAACACAGAAAAAATGTAAGTCTTAAACTTGGAATCCTAAAAGAAGCAATATATAATTCAGAATGTAAGTGATCGTAGGCTCTGTATATGACAATTAACAAGTTACAAAAAAAAAAAAAACTTATAGGAATGTAGTGTCTTGATCAATTAAAATAATAGTACAACTTTACAGTGGTCAGTCAATCCCTGTGCTAATTTCAGGAGACCATTGTACAAGTAGGGCAGAGTTCAGCAAAACAACTATGAGAACGAGTTGATTTGAAACTCTTCCATTAGGAACTGAGGAGTAATAGAAATAGTAATTTATCTGAACTGCCTACCATTCAGTAATCTCAACACATCTACATGCTCTCACACTCAGCAGAGCACTCAGCTGCAATACTCAATTGGGTTGGAAGCCATAACCCCAGATATCCCCGGCTTCTTTCCGACCTCTTCCCAATTCTATTGGCTTAATCAAAGGCATTCCTAAGTCCCACCTTTTTCTTAATTATTTTTTGTTTACAGCATTTAGTTTCTGAGTTCTAATCATTTTGAGACTTTAACAGGATGTGTCCTCTGGAGCTCCTCCTTTCAACCAGGAGAAGTGGAATTTCATTCCTAGGGGACTAAAGTGACTCCATTTTCCCCAAGGTATAAATTTGGATAAGATAATAGTGGTAACCCCTCAAAGCAAATCTAGAACTAAAGGTAGAAGATTAACGGAGAAGGAAGAGTTTTGATTAAGAACAACTTCCTAAGAGCTGAAAACACCTGAGATTAGAGTGAACCTTGTCGGAACAACTGACTTTCCCATTTCTACAGATATTTCAGAAGTTTGTTCTTTCACTTGTGGAGTTCTTGAAGCAACAATTTAAAAATTATAGAGTAAATTATACAGTCTTTTTTCCAAGCTATTTTCAAAACTTGCGAATGTGTGATTTTATGGGAATTTTTAGAAAGAATTATATGCAACAGACCACGCTGGTTATAATTGTGAGGATCAGAAAATAGAGCCGAAGGTTTACACATAATATGAGATGAACATGAGCTATATTTTGGTTAGTTAAGTATGGAAAATTATCTTAACAATTCAAGGAAGAGACTGAGATTTACCCAGGTAACTAAAACAGACTGCATTCTTTATAGGAATGATCTAGATAAATGATTCGTTTTCCACTCATTTCTCTGTATCAAAACATAACTTTAACTCGGAATATTTTATATTTATTCATTTTGTTAGGTATAAATTGATAACATAGTCTTCCAGAAGCAGGTTGTTAAAAGTAATGAAATTGCTTTTAATAAGACAATACATAAATTTAAAGTATCAAAGAGAAGTTAATCTATTAATATATAAATATAATGTCATACAAATATTTATTTTATATATCATGATCATAAAATGAAATTTATTTTTTTCTTTCTTATCAGCTTAAGAAGTCTCTAACCAAACTAATATATTAAATAATATTAAATTAAGACTAAAATTAAGTAAAAATACTTGATGCCATATATGATTAAAACATGAATTATGCAAAACTACAAAATACAAAAGCACTAGGAATGGGTTTCTTGAAGTATCTTTCATACCACCTGGAAAGGTTTATTTTTCTAACACTAAATTTAGAAATGAATTGAACATGTTTTCATTTTATAATGTAATAGTTATTGAATCATAAAAAACAAAACAAAAACCTTTTGGCTGGGCACGGTGGCTCACACCTGTAATCCCAGCACTTTGAGAGGCCAAGGCGGCAGGCAGATCATAAGGTCGAGAGATCAAGACCATCCTGGCCAACATGGTGAAACCTCGTCTCTACTAAAAATACAAAAATTAGCTGGGCGTGGTGGCGGGGCCTGTAGTCCCAGTGACTCAGGAGGCTGAGGCAGGAGAATCACTTGAACCTGGGAGGCGGAGGTTGCAGTGAGCCGAGATCGTGCCATTGCACTCCAGCCTGGCAACAGAGTGAGTCTCTATCACAAAACAAAAACAAAACCAAAAACAAACAAACAAAAAAACTTTTGTCTAAAGTGTGTGAATTTTCACTTGCTCTTTCAGAAGTATAAAACAACAATTGATGCCAGGATATATTCTATGTGTCAGATTCATTCTGCTTTTAACAATAGTATTGAGTTCACATAACATTATAGTTTTTTGGTATGTGCACATTTTAAATATTTAACTGTGATGACTTTAGAATAAACATGAATAGAAGGCTTCCCTGTGACAGAGTCTAGAGAACAGTCATTATGTCTCTGTATATAGCATGCACGCCTCTATTGAAAGCACAACCCTAGTACATGGGCTAAAACGCGTCTATTCTTCTCTGAATCTTGTCTGCAAAATAACAATCTGGCTATTATTAATCAATCTTTGTTGCTAATAAGATTTATATCTCAACCTATGCCATCAACCCTATTCTACCTAAGCTGCAGCCTCACTGTTTTCTAGATAGTGAAAGGTAATTTCTTCCTTTGGTAGAGCTCAATAGCTTCAATTTGTTTCTCCATTCAACATGTATCGAGTGTCTACATTTTCTAACAAAGCCAAGCACTTTATTAGAAACTGAAGAGACTGTGATCACAGCAGTGGCTAATTTTGTGTGTCAGCCTGACAGGGCTGTATGGCCCAGGTTTGGTTCAGTATCATTATTATATATCATTGTTCTGGGTGTTTCTGTCATGGTGTTGTTGGAGAAGATATGCATTTAAATCAGTAGACTTGGAGTAAAGCGCATTGTCCTCCATAATATGGATGGGCTTTCTCTAATCAGTTGAAGGCCTGACAAGAACGAAAGCTTGGCCTCCCCAAGCAAGAAGGAACCTTCCTACAGATGGCCATCAGACTTCATTTGCCACATTGGCTCTTCCTGTTTCTATAGCATATGGCCTTTGCACTCAAACTGCAATTCTTTCTTTCTTATGTCTTCAGCCTGATGGCCTAACCTCATCAGATACTCATCTTGTAAGCTTGCACAAGTGTGTAAGCCAATCCTGTAAAATAAATCTCTTCATTTATATCTATAGGCACACACACACACACATACACACACACACACACACAAATTGGTTCTGTGTCTCCAGAGAACCCTGACTACTACAGGAACCAGAACGTGGTCACATAACCCAAATCTTATTGGGTTGGAGAAGACTTCCTCAAGGGCACAATGCCTTGAAATGTGTTCCCAGATGTTAAGGAGCTTACTATTCAGCAGTAGTGACAAACACACTGATGAATAAATGTAACGTCGAGTGGAAAAGTATAATAATGGATATATATGTGGAGAGAATGATATATGAAGGTGTAGAAATCTATGGAGATTGCAAGTGATGTTGCTGAAGAGAAGTTGCTAAAGTTTTGTCTTAAAACCAACTAAGACTTTAAGTCCGTGGAGAAGCACTTAGTCCTTGTAAGAAAAGCTAGCATCCTGAACTAGGGAAAACAGGATTGACAACATAGGCTTGAAGACCAATTAATGATTGTTCTGCTAGAAAATTCAAGGTGGATGAGAAGCAAGTCATGAGTTAAAGGTAATGGTCCATCAAGTCAGTAGTCTAGCTAAACAGCACACACTCTCTCAGCCATACAATGTGCCAGACTGAATAACTCCATTTAAAGCAATTGCCCTAGTATGCAATATTCCCTTCTTACTCAATTCTATTTGTATCACTTGAGGTCAGCTGTTCCAGACCAGCCTGGCCAACATGGAGAAACCCCATCTCCACTAAAAATTAGCTGGGCATGGTGGTGCATGCCTGTAATCCCAGCTACATGGGAGATTGAGGCAGGAGAATCTCTTAAACTCAGGAGGCAGAGGTTGCAGTGAGCCAAGATTGTGCCACTGCACTCCAGCCTGGGTGAAAGAGCAAGACTCCATCTCAATAATATGAAATGAAATGAAATGAAATGAAATAAAATAAAATAAAATAAAATAAAATAAAACTAGGCCCCTGCCTCCAGCTTCTTATGTTGTGAATGCTCAGCTCTTTTCTCTGGTATTTGCCCATTCTTCATTACCCTCTACATGTATCTTGACTGGTCCTAGTATGTCAAAGGCTATAGGCAATCATGCATTGATTTTTATTTTCATTATTAGCATTTCATTTAGTCGACTTGCTTTTCTGAATACTGCTTATATGCTGAGTCTTTTGAGATACAATTAAGAAGTTGCAGAATAAACAAAGCAACAGTTCCCATCCTCCATGTCCTTAAGAGTATACTGAATGTGAAAGCCTAAAAAAGAGATGAGGAAGCTTACAGTCATGATGATCAGGACTCGGTTTATTTCTACTTTGATCTATTATCAGAGATGACCTATAGACTAGAACTTTTTGCACTAATGGTAAAGCTAATTATATTCCACTAAATAGAAGGAAATAATTTAGAGTGAAATAATTAAAATCACTGCAACATAAAAATCAATAGCCTGCCATACAAGGAAAAAATACTGCTCTTTAACAGTATTTCCATCTCTAAAGTAAATATTAGAGTCATAAGGTAAGATGATTTATTGTAAAATACCAGCAAGAATAAGTACATTTTGGAGTCATTCTATAAGTAATGTCACAGAATCACCTTCATGAGCTAACTAATTAGCTCATTAAAGCATCCCATCTCACTCAGAAGCAGTTCTCCTTGAAGGCTGTCAGCTGTGTGATTGAGTGACATGCAAAATCTCTTGGTATTTTATGGATACGTGATCCTTGGCATTCAATAATGAAACTGCTCTTCTGTGTTTGTAGAAGAAGAGCATTCAATTTTCATGGAAATGTCAGAAAGATTATAGTGTTTTCTTCTATTTATTTTTATTGTTTTGGTCTGGGATATATTTGAAAGCCTGTCATTGGTGTCCTTTGCAGTTGCTTCAAGAGCCGTAAAACAATTGGTACAATTTGAAAACGCTGATTTATTGTTGATGCCAAAAGAGAGAGATTTTTTGAATAAGAAATCACATGAGATTCATACATTTCCAGTCGAAGATTAATCATTTCAAATTTTGAGTGTTTTTCTATTTATTTTATATTAATTTCTCAAAACTTCTAATAAAATCTTAGAGGTAGATTCTTCATATATAGAAAAATGAAATAGGGTCTCTGAATATATTATATAGCCTACATATTTGCATGTGATAGTCATTCCATAAATGCTTAATGGGAAATGGAATAAACGTAGCAATCGCTTAATTAACATATTAATATTTTGAGAATTCCGTTTGCCTAAATTGCTCTCTGATTTCGTTCCAATAATTCTAAATGCATTCTCTGGGGATTTTTTTTATACTTCAAGATCACTTTGTTTCTACCTTATTTTCTCCATTATTGTACTATTTAACACTTGACTATGATTAATATTAACAAATATTTACCTATATGTCTTAACATTCATTTAAGTTCTAATGTATGTAATTGCATGGAGGGTTAATATTACAGAAAGGAGGGAGGGAAAGTGAAAAAAAAGTAAAAGCAAAAAAATAGAGTGAGAATGAGTAAACACCTATTCAACCTCAGCTGAAATGAAAGGAGGCTCATCAATTATTTATCAAGTCATACATATATTCAACTGTAAATGTTTGTAAACCTACCAGATGCTAGAGAGTAGAGGAACATACCGATGCATAAATACTATAGCAGGTGTTAGCAACACTTATAAGTATAGGATGCTATGGGAATATAGAGAAGAGTCACATAACCCAAGCCTATTGGGTTAAAGAAGACTTTCTCAAGGGCATGATGCCTTGAAATGTGTTAACCAGAGGAATATTCATGAAGGACTATGACAGAGATTGTCAATTGCATTCAATCTGTAGTTCCTCTTTTACATTTAGTAAAAAACTCTTTGGCATTGCGTCAACTTTAGCAGGGCACATGGCCACCCAGATAAAGACTATGATTCCCTGCTAGAGGCTGGTTACAAGGTTACATTCTCATTAATGCAATATGAATAGAAATGATGTATTCACCATCTATGCCACTTCCTCAAACAGATGAAATGTGCATGTGATTGTGAACCAGCTTTGACTATAACATCAACCACATGTCTTAGGAAATGACAAAACAATATACAAGGAATTCAAGAGGATCTAAAGGATCAGGTCTAAGTACAGGTCCTGTGGGAAAACAGAAGGACAACATGGCCCAGTTTTGTTGGGGTATGGATGGCTTCTACATTCATCCATCAAGTTGTTCATAATATTTTCTTATTATCTTTTTAATGTCTGTAGGATCTGAGTGAAGTCCCTTCTTTAATTTCTGATATTGGTTATTTTTATCTTCTATCTTCTCTAGTGATCAGTCTGGCTACAAGCTTATCGATTTCATTGGTTTTTTAAAATGAGATTTTGGTATGATTAATTATTGTTTTTCTGTTTACGGAGTCATTGATTCTCATTTATCTTTATTTTCTTCCTTCTGCTCACTTTGGGCTTAACTTATTCTTCTTTCTCTCTTATCTTAATGAATAAAATTGCATAACTGATTTGAAAACTTTTTTATTTAAAATGTAATCCTTTAATACAATAAACTGCACTTTAGGAACACCTTTGTTTTTGTACCACAGATTTTGATAAGCTGAGATTCCATTTCTAAAAAAAAGTGTTTCCTAATGTTTTTGTGATTGCTTCTTTGACACATTTGTTATTCAGAAGTGTCTTGATTTCTAAATATTCAAAAATTTTTTCAAGGTCCTTCAATAACTAATTTCTAGTTTACGTCCATTGTGATCAGAGAATATGCTGTATAACTTTATTTCTTTTAAATTAGCATGAGGATTATTTATTATGAGAATAGGGTCTAGCTTGGCAAGTATTCTATGTATACTTAAAAAAATACATATTGTGCTGTTGTTACAGGGACTGTACCTGAAATTTCAATTAAGTAAAGATAGTTACTAGTGATTTTCAGGTATTCTGTATCCTTTTTGATCTTTTGTCTACTTTTTTAATGATTATAAGAAGAAAAGTATTGAGATCCCCAACTACAATAATTAATTTCTCTATTTTTCTTTTCAGTTTTATCAGTTTTTAATTTAGGTATTTTAGAAGTTTGTAGTTTGGTGAACATACATTTAGGATTATGTCTTCTAGGGGAATTGATGCTTTACTTATCAAGTGATGTCCCTCTTTAACCCCATTAATATCCTTTGTTTTAGGGTATTTTGTCTGATAATAATTTAGCCACTCCAGGTATTTTACATAATTGTTTGCATCATATATCATTTTAAATATTTTGTTTTTTTTGTGTTATCTATATCTTATATTGAATGTACGTTTCTTAAAGACCGCATAGAGTTTGGTCTTCTATTTCTGTCCCAAATCCAGTATGTCTTTTAATGGGGCTGTTTCAATTCTTTGTAGTTAATATAATTAGCAATATAATTGGATCTAAATCTACCATCTTGCTGCTTTCTATTTATTCCATCTGTCCTTTGTTCTTTTTTTCTCTGCCTATTTTTACAATAATTACCTATTTTTTTAGTATTTTAATTCCATTATTGACTTAATTAGTTATGACTATAACCATAATTATTTTAGTAATTTATTTAGCATTTACGATATGTCTTTGTCACAGTCTACTTATTAATAGTTACACCACTTAATGTCTCATATTAGAACCCTCCAACAAGATCCTCCCAATTCAGCCTTTCCATTCTTTGTACTATGATTTTTACACGTTTTACTTTGATAAATATTTAGTGCTATTATAAGTTGTTACTATTGCGCTTCAAGTCAAGAGTCCGCTTGCTTATTTTCTGTAAAAGACCAAATAGAAAAATATTTTTGGCTTTTTGAGCCATACTGTCTCTGTCACTACTCAACTCTTGTGGGTGAACATAGCCACAGATAATTAATAAGTGACTAGGTATGGCTATATCCAAACAAACTTTATTCACTAAAATAGGTAGGGGGATGGGCTTTACAGTCAGATGTGAGCAATCTTATTTATTGAAACAAATCTGCCAAAAATTTTCTCAAGTTTTCTTTTTTTTTGAAAAATATTTTTTGCCTTGATACTTGAAAGATACTTCTTCCCCCCAATATAAAATTATAAGCTGTCAGGATTTTTTTCTTCTCATTCAATAATTTGAACTAGTTATCCATTTTTCTCTAGCTTGTGTATTTTTTAACAAGAGTATGGTATAATTCTTATGTTTTTCTCTCTGTAAATAATTCTTCCTTCCTTCCTCCTCCCCTGTCTTCCTTTTTATCCTTTCTGCCTCTCCCTTCCCCCTTCCCCTTCCTCTCTCTCCCTTTTATTCTTTTCCTTGCAGTTCTTCAAGATTTTCTTTTTGTCTTTCATTTTTTAGGACTTTGGCAATAATATATGTTTTTGTTTTTATCATGCTTTGGGCACTCTGAGTTTTTTAGATCCAAGAATTGAGGTATTTGCTTAATTCTGGAAAAATTTGGCCATTATCTCTTCAAGTGTTTTTTCTATTATCCACCCACTCCCCAACCTCTTCTACTCCATCTACAATTATGTTCTCATTAGACCATCGGCTGCTGTCCCATCATTCTTGGTATCTGTGGTTTTTTCACCGTATTTTTTGGTTTGTATTTCTGTTCGACCTTCTTCTTCATGTTTTTGTCTAGTGGTATTGCTGAATCTAAAGAAAAGCCTCTCAACTTTTTTCTGTCATTTTTTTAAATCACCTGTTATTCCATTTGACACTTTCTTAGCTTTCATTTCTCTGCTGGAATTTCCTGCATTATCCACCTTTTCCAACAGATATCATTTGCATCGTTGCCACTTTTCTCCTTTTTGTTCTGCCGAAGGTAAAACCATTTTTGTGATCTGTTTAGACTTGTTCCTTTTTGAAATTAATTTTTCTGAGTTCCTTTAGACCTCAGCTAGGCTCAATAAAAGTTAAGATTTTGTAGATCATCCAGTTTTATTCTTATAGTTTTATTCTTATAGTGTTAGAGTAATATTCTCTTGTATTTTTTTTCATATCCTATATGGAGCCAAAGACCTTCTGAAGTGTTTGAATTAGTTTTGAAGGATATCCTTTCTTTCACATTTTAAGTTCTTTCTTTCCAAAGAGCTTATTAAGGTTTTGTATCTCTTGGAATCCTCCTTGACTTTTGGTCTACTTTCTGTGAGATCTTCTTTAATTGGTCTTCTAACTATATTGCTGAATTACTTTTCAATTTCTGCAGTGTTATTTTAATTTTTAATGGCTTTTCCCTGTTCTCTAAACTTTGTTTGTGTAGCTTACTCTTTTAGATGTTAATATTTTAATGTGATAAAACAATTTATTGTACTTATTTTGAAAATTTCCTCTGTGAATTGTCTTTGGTTTCTCTACATTCTCTTTTTATGCATGTTTTATTTTTTAAGAACTTTATCAAATGTACATTTCCATCTTTAAGAATGAGGCACTGAAATGCTGATAGCTCAGTTTGTCAAGAACAGCAGGGGGTTGTGGGTGGTCTCACAGTTCGTAATATAGCACTTCCACTTTCATCCATGGCTAGTGATCCAAGTCCAGAACCTCTGTTGTTAAATGGATACACAGATTAAATATTTAGTTCTCTTTTGGGATGAACAGAATAGTATTCTCGCTGACAGGGTAGGAAAAGAGATCTCACACACTAATTGTTTCTCCTAAAGTCTTCTAACCCTTGAGCTTTCAGCCCAAATCCACATTTTAGCCATCAATGACAATTGCATTCCAACTTGTGGGCCTCTGAGATTCTGGGATACACATCAGCTTGCTTGATCTCTTGACTTAATCTCCTGGAGTCTCTTGTTGATTTCCCTTTCCTCACTCCTTCTAAGTCAGGTTCCAGTCATCCATTGAGTTCACAGTTTCCACCATCTTGTGCAAAATTCCTGCTGTCATTTCTCATTCTCTTTGGCTTTCTGGTTTAGTGCATTTTTGAAAGTTGTTTCACTGTGAAAGAAGTGAACTTTTTGAGTGGAGGTAAAATTATAGATGTTCAAAATTCAACGAAGTTGGTCCTCCAGAGCTGGACTTCCAAAGCAAGGCAAGGGATCCCAGACTTTGTGTTCCTTCATCAGCTGGCCACTGCCCAAGTGTGGCCCTCTGGAAGAGGACACAACCTTGGATGAGGCAGTGCTCTAAGGCTGAGGGAGATTCTCAGTGAGCAGCATGTTATGGCAGTCTATAGACTCTAGTCCCCACAGGTGGGAGATAGGTATATTGTCCTTAAGAAAAATTGGAGTGTCACGGCTGATATCCATCACAGTGTTTATATCTCCAGGCCCCGTGTCATCTGCATGTTTATTCTTACTCTTTTTCAACTGAAGATAGTACAAGAGGAACCAATAAATCAAATAGCTTTTAATGCTTGCCAGAAAAGGAGACAGCTGCTTGCAAAATTCATGTATGCTTCCCTTTTAGGCTTAGATATACTGTATATAAAACCAGTCAAATCACCATAGATCAGCTTCCTTTGTCTTTGAATTTGGGCCAAAGAAGTTAAGAAGTTTCCCAATTTAGGCTCTTGGTAGTCAGGCCCTTTCGCTAGACCTTTGGCTGCAGGCAACTATTGAACTCCTTTATTCAATGTAATATCATTTGCTTATTCCAGAATTTCAAATAAATGGAATCATTCAATAATTCTTCATTTTGCTTGTTATCACTAAGCTTAATATTTTAAAGATTCATGCATGCTGTTGGGTATATGTGGAATTTATTATTTTTTATTGCTGAAGAGGATTCTATTTTGTGGATATACTTGATATGGTTTGGCTGTGTCCCCACCCAAATCTCATCTTGAATTGTAACTCCCATAAATCTCTCATGTTATGGGAGGGACCCAGTGAGAAGTAATTGAATCATGGGGGTGATTTTCCCCATACTGTTCTCATGGTAGTGAAAAAGTCTCATGAGATCTGATGGTTTTATAAGGGGAAACCCCTTTCACGTGGCTCTCACTCTTCTCTTGTCTGCTGCTACGTGAGAAGTGCCTTTCACCTTCTACAATGATTGGGAGGCCTCCCCAGCCACGTGGAACTGTGAAACCTCTTTCTTTCGTAAATTGCCCAGTCTTGGATATGTCTTTATCAGCAGCATAAAAATGGACTAATACAATACTGCAATGTGCTTATCAACTGGGCTGATGAAGGGCATTGAGTTCTTTCCAGTTTGGGGATGTTATGAATAAAGCTGTTATTACCATTGATACATTAGTTGTATATGGTCATTATTTACTACTCTTCTTGGTAAAATACTTTCGTGTTCCCTCACAGCCAGCTACTTTTTTTTTTTTTTTTTAACCATCTCTTAAGAAATATCTAAGCATTTAGAAGAATCAGCTTTGTGCTTCAGGTAGGTACTGATGAGGGAAATATTTTACTGTAAGGATCTGGATAGTAAATATTTCAGGGTTTTCAGTCCACAGGGTATCAGTCGCAACAACTGAGCTCTGTTGTCACAGCACAAATACAGGCACAGAAAATACATAAACAACTGAGTGTGTGGCTAGGTCCAAAAAAACAGCTTATTTATATAAGCAGGAAATGGGCAGAATTTAATCCAGGAGCTAGAGTTTGCTGTTCTTATTTAAAATTGCAAAATATTCCTTGACTTACAGTGCAAATACAATAGTGTTTTCATTTGTTAAGTATTCCCAGAACCATGAACTGGACAATAGATGTTAGAAAATGAATGCTGGACACTACTGTGCAATGATAATTTCAGCATGCAAAAGTCCACTGTATCCATGCCATCCGAGAGAATGGGTTCCTCAAGTAAACATGTTTGTCTCCTCTCTTGCCTAACTATGCCTCCTGCTCAAGTTGTTCTTGTACACTGCAGTGGTGAATGAATATTTCTAACTTTGACAAGGATACAACTCATGAACTTTTATGGCATTAAAACTCAGTTCCCTTCAATTTTAAGGACATAGCCCAAGAGATGTGGAGAAGCATTTCCCTGCGGTCTAAACATTGTTTGTTTGCCTCAAGAGCAGGTATTTGTGGTTACCTTTGTCCTCTGCCAGGACTGCTCAATGTGTGCCTAGAGACAGAGGAGGGCATGTCTTCTTTAACAAGTCTATTGTTTGGGTGTCTGTGTTATGCAGAGTTCTCTATAATGATGGGGCTCAGGGCAGAAGACTCCTGTTGCTTGGGTCTAAATGCAGTACTAATAAAATCAGAATCATCTTAAAGAACATAAATCAGGCCATTGTTCTTTGTTGCTGAATGTCTCCCAGTAGATTTCCATTGCATTTAAAATGAAATCCACACTCCTTTTCCTGGCATGCAGGCTAACCATGTGCTGAAACTTGCTGGTTCTTGTAAATTCATCTGACCTCACTGTCTCCCAGCCCGCCATCTTCCAGCCTGCTGGCTTTCCTTTTCTGTCTTGAAGAAATGGAGGAGGAAAAATAATCTTGGCTTTCTATGGGAGAAATATTTCTCCTCTTTTCATTTCTGTATTTCAGTACATATGATAGTGTGTTGTAGACATAGGTTGTCAATAAGTATTTTTAAATAAGTGAAAGATATTTTACAAAAGCAAAGGAAGGAGGGAAGTTTTCCATGGTGATGATATAGTTTGAGCACATTCTTGGTGGTGTGAAATTTATGTGAGGTTTTAAGGAATGACTTGCAAGGTTATAATAATGAGATTTGTAAGAAGTATATGTTATATTTTAAGGTAGTTAGTGATGGTTTCATTAAAAAGATGGAAGAATCTATGATATTTACATTCTTGTGGATGTCTATGTCTCAGAATTGTATAGCGTTTTGCAGTTTCCAAGTACTTTCACATATGTAATCTCATTTATGCGAGATCCCTGTTTTTCTAGCTTAATGAAGGCCAGGGATGCATAAAAGCTTAATTAGAGACAGAAGAAAAATAATTTCTTTTTCTAAGGAGCCATATGTGTATAATGAAAGAACAAAAGGAAGTTTTGTTTTTAAGAATCATCTTAGACTTTGCATTTTTATTCATTTCTGACAATGGAAAAGTGGCTATGGCTGCCAACTCAGCAGTCTTTCCAAGTAAGCCGTTGAGTAAGAAGCCAAATGTCTTGTCTATGAAAAAAAAATATATATCGACAGTTAGGCATCTGAATGCCACCTCCAGATAGGAAGGAAATGAACATGTGTGCATTTGATTTAACACTTTAAAATGTGGTCTCTTACATTGCTCTCCCAAGACTCATCACCCTGTATTTTGAGAGTCCCTCTGAGTACAAGGGTTCACGCCAATCTCACAACTAAATACATACAAGTGCACTTAATTGTGATTTAAAACAATTACTCAGTCCATGTAGATAACTAAAGTCTTTTTTTTTCTTAGTAGTTCAATAGTTCTAAACCAGCCAGGAGATCACTTTAAAATGAACCAGGCACAGCTTGCAAAATGCCATTACTCCTCTCAGGACAAACTAATAAGCAAGGAAAATAGGAATTTCATTGGTTATGTGGGAAATCATTCTATACTATGCCAGAAAACATATTCATTTAGTATAGGTACAGTGTATGAGCTTAATATAACCATTTGATTGAACAAACTATTTACCTAAGTCAACCTTACGATTTCCTCCCTCCACTTCTCACAGTAGATTTCATCTAATCCTCATGCAAAAAGTGGGTAATATCAACATTTATTAATAATGATTTTATTGTTTACAATGTTCTATATGTTCTTTGGTCTTTTGAAACTTTCTTCAGCTCTTACTTTACTGTCATCCACTGGAATTGAACCATTAAGTTTTAGAAACTGTAGTTTTAATTGGAATATTTTTATTCAAACTTCCTGTGGCCACCTCACAATATTAAAATTCTGTGACCTTAAAACTACAAGGACTTCCAATAGTCATAATTAGATATTACATTAAATCATTATTAATCTCTGCATTCTCTATAAAATGTTTCATTTTCATACAAATGAAACACAGATTTTCCTTTCTGTAAATTACAGAATTTTCTACCTGTGTCATGCACAGGTGATGCTTTATTATCTATGATCTATATATGAGCATCCTTGTACCTGTCCCCCTTACACACCTACAGAAAATTGAAAACCTATGCAACTTCTTGTTAACTTTGTCCTCTGACCCACTAACATCATCCCTTCTAATCTTAACAACACTGGTGGTGGATATGTTTTCATACTTTCCTCCATTTTTACATAGTTTGTATGCAAACAATATTATTAAACTAATAACTAACAATGTGTAACTACTTGTTGCGGGAAGTCAGGGACCCTGAACGGAGGGACCAGCTGAAGCCGTGGCAGAGCATAAATTGTGAAGATTTCAGGGACATTTACCAGTTCCCAAAATTAATACTTTTATAATTTCTTACACCTATCTTTATTGCAATCTCTGAACATAAATTGTGAAGATTTCATGGACACTTGTCACTTCTCTAATAATACTCTTATAATTTCTTATGTCTCTCTTTACTTTAATCTCTTAACCACGTTATCTTTGTAAACTGAGAATGTATGTCACCTCAGGACCACTATTGTACAAACTGATTGTAAAACATGGTGTTTGAACAATATGAAGTCAGTGCACCCTGAAAAAGAACAGAATAATAGTGATTTTCAGGGAACAAGGGAAGATAACCATAATGTCTGACTGCCTGCAAGGTTGGGCAGAATATAGCCATATTTTTCTTCTTGCAGACAGCCTATAAATGCACGTGTGAGTAGGAGAGCTATCACTGAATTCTTTTCCCAGCAAGGAATAGTAATAATTAATATCCTGGGGAAAGAATGCATCCCTGGGGGGAGGTCTATAAATGGCTGCTCTGAGAGTGTCTGTCTTATGCGGTTGAGATAAGGACTAAAATATGCCCTGGTCTCCTACAGTAGTACCCTCAGGCTTACTAGGATTGAGAAATTCCAGGCTGGTAAATACTAGTCAGACTGGTTCTCTGCTATCAAACCCTATTTCCTGTTAAGATGTTTATCAAGACAATACGTGTACAGTGGAACATAGACCCTCATCAGAAATTCTGATTTTGCCTTTGCCTTGTGACCTTTATCACCCTTTGGAGTATGTGATCCTTGTGACTTACTCACTGTTCATACACCCCCTGCCCTTTTAAAATCCCTAATAAAAACTTGCTGGTTTTGTGGCTCAGGGTCATCATCATGGTCCTACCAATAGGTGATGTCGCCCCCAGAGACCCAGCTGTAAAATTCCTCTCTTTGTACTCTTTCTCTTTATTTCTCAGGCTGCCTGACACTTAGGGAAAATGGAAAGAACCTACATGGAAATATTGGGAGCTGGTTCCCCTGATAACTACTGTTGGTTTTTCATATTTAATTCTAAGTTCTGAGAAGCAACGAATTACATCAATCTAATTATATCATGGTTGGCCCATACTTACCACAGTCCTGGGTACGTACAAAGCAAGTTAGCTAAAAATATTGGTAACATTGTATTCTGGGAACCAATTTATGTATTTTGCCTCAGTTAATTCAGTTAGTATTTAGAAAACTCTTTTGAGATAGGCTGTTATTATCCTTATTTTATGACCTTAAAAGAACAAAGTAGGCCTAGCGCAGCGGCTCACGCCTGTAATCCTAGCACTTTGGGAGGCCAAAGTGGGTGGATCACCTGAGGTCAGGAGTTCGAGACCAGCCTGGTCAACATGATGAAACCCCATCTCTACTAAAAATACAAAAATTAGCCAGGCATGCTCTCAGGCATCTGTAATCCCAGCTACTAGGCTGAGGCAGGAGAATTGCTTGAATCTGGGAGGTGGAATTTGCAGTGAGCTGAGATAGTGCCATTGCACTCCAGCCTGGGCGACAGAGAGAGACAGTCCCAAAAATAAAAATAAAAAAATAAAAAAGTAAAAACTTAGTGAAAAATTAAGTAATTTGATCAAGACCTCAAACCTGTTTTGTGGAAGGTTCATGAGCTATAACGTGTTCTTCAGAAATACTTTAATGGACAAATAATTTGTGAAAAATTGCATAAGGTGAAGATAGCTAATTTTGCAATAAATGTGTATAGCTTATAAGTATACAAATGTATTCCTTGAACAGCAAATTCCTTCAAAATTTATAGATTACTTACAATGGCAATTTGATCTCTGTAGAATATTGATGTATTCTATTTAGTCTACAGGTAAGAGTTTTACCTTCAACTCATCATCAAAATAGGTTAACATAAACAATATATCTATAAATAAAAACAAATGATTTTGTTCTCTCTATAAGAATCAGACAATGGCAGAGAGATAATATTAACTGGTGACCTGTAATTATAATTTGTACTTTGTAAACTTTTCCTGGAAATGGGAGAAAACTGATTGCCACCTCTAAAAATTCTCCTGCCCTACCATTGTGAATATTTGGAAGGCCTCTTTTTTCTTGGCTTTTTAGACATTCCAAGATCTAATTCAATTTCAAGATTCAGTGAAAGTTGTACAAAACAAAAGGAAGAAATTCTGAATTTATATTGGAGCTATGAAATATTATGCAGAAGCCCTTGTTTCTGTACAGTGTAATAATCAATCAATTCCTTCCTAAAGCAGAGGCAACTAACTGCATTTTTCTTTGCAGAACTCTTGGCATCCTCAATCTGATATTAGAGATTCAGAAACTACAGTTCTGTGAATTTGAGTGTCTCACCCAATGTCAATAACTCTTTAGATCAAGTTTGGATAACTAATATCTTTCCCAACTGTATTTCACTATTTTATCATCATTTTTTGTAACTATTAATTTCAGTGATCCATCATTAATATAGTTATATTTGATGATGTAAAAATGTTGCATCACTTTACCTGGAGAGCTCTTTAATATCTTCCAGCTTAGATACTGCCAAAATAATAAATAGGGTACATGAAACACTATTTACTTAAATGGTCTCATGTGTATTGTGCTGGGATACACAATATGAAAATATTGCTTGCAGCTACCACTATATACACAGGTGATCACATGAATGAGATCTTGGTAGAAACACTTGTTTGGAAGTGATGTGTGTAGGAAGCTGAGAAATCAAGGGGAAGAAAGTTCTGTTCTTTTTTTGCTTTACTCCCAGACTGCTTCTGCCCTTAGCAGTGCCTCTGTTCATCATGAGTTCACAAACCAGTTCTTTCAATAGAAAAATCATCAATCATAAAAACAAGCAAGAGCCCCTCAAATGCTTGTCACTGTCTTACCTTCTGCTATCATGGGAGAGAATCGACTCCACTTAGAGATGCAATAATCAGCAACTTTCCTTTGTGGAGCAGATGGTGTTGACAGAGCTTGTTCACAATGCTTGGGTATCACTGCAAATTAAGAAAAGAGTCCTTTCTATCTGTTACACTTCTTTTGTTTGTTTGTTTTTTATTTTACCGTGAGTTCTCTATTATGTTGCAGGCATGAAACTGAACAGCAATTACAGTTCATTTGCGCTCACAGAATGCTAGTGTTCTAGATATGAAATTCCATGCTTTACAGAAAATGGACTTAAACTCTAGAATAGGGCCACTTTTTTAACCGGTTATATTCAAGGGCTCCAACTTTTCCAATAGGTGAGATTTTTCAGTTAACTGAGGCTTATTCTTTTAAATATAATTTTAAATCTACTCTTATTTTAAATAATATATTCCTAAAGTATTACAACATTCCTGGAATTAACAAATGAAATGTATAATGTACTGTGAATTGGGGTTTAAGTCATGAACAGGTAACATTTTACTAGTTTGAAAATCATGACGTTCTTTGGGGCTGCACAGATGTATGAGGTGTTCCTGTCAATTCCTAATGTTCCTAGATTGGTATACATGTTTAGTTGTTTAATTTGCTTCTTTTTTTTAGTGTATCAATGTATAATTGACATACTACAAACTACATATATTTAAAGGGAACAATTCAATAAGTTTTACCCACTATATACTCTTGTGAAACCATCAGCATGATCACGAAACTGAAATCCATCATCCTGAACAGTTTCATCATACCCCCCTGGCCTTTCCTTCTCAAACCACCACCCATCCCTAGACAACCAGTGATCCACTTTTCCCCACTATAGATGTGCTTGTATTTCTTAAAAATTTATAGAAATGAAACCATGCAGCATGTGTATGTTTCAGTCTGGCTTATTTAGCACAATTATTTCAAGATTCATCCACATTGTAAGGCATGTCTGGAATTGATTCATTTTAATTGCTGAGTATTCTGTTGTATTAGCTTTGTGAAAAAGTAATTGCGGTTTTTGATCATTTGTGTACATCTTTTTGTGAGCATAAGCTTTTATTTCCCTTGGGTAAATATGCAGAAATGGAATTACTATGATTGATATATTTGCTAGAGATATCACAAAACCATTTGATATTTTATAAATATTTTTTCGTATTCTACTTAATCTAGAGGCTGGCTACTAAAATTATTTTGCTTTTACCATCACTGTATTTTGGCTTTAATATTTAAGTAGTGATTAGAATTTAAGTTGAACTGTAGGTATTTAAAATATTTGTAAATATCTCCTGCTACATTCAAGACAAATATGTGCAAAATTATGTTCATTTGTCAAAATTTCTATTTCAAATTACTTTGACTTAGAATCTACAAAATCTCCAATACATATTTTAAATACATTTTAAAATTTAAGGCATTTATTTTAGAACAATGAATTTGAAATCAACCTAGCTTAAATCTATAAACACTCACATTTCATTTGAGAGAACTCAAAATTTGATCCTTAGGTGATGAGGTTATAGATACCACTTTTATATTAGCTCTCTGATTCTTTGTTTGCATAAAAGTAATTTCAAAAAGAGACTGACTGTAAGGGATATAAAGAAATACTAGGGAACTTTCCCCTATCAATTCACAATCTTTTTGAGGTATTGTTCTCAAATATATTAACAAAAGTTATTAGTTTGATCAAAAAATATTTCATGGTGGATCCACTGAGGATTCCTTAATATTCTTTACTTTTATGTAAAGCATTTGGCAAAATTTATTTGGATTATTATCAAGATTGAGAGTCTGAAGTTTTAAGCTGACAGAGACTCCAGAGTTCATTTAGTCTAGTCTCTTCATTTTACAAATGATTATGGTAAAGGGGCTCAAAACCAAATGATTAATTGGTAGCAGTTTGTTTACACGCACGGCACATGGTGTTTGGCATTGAAAACTTGCATTCTGATTGCATATTCTCTTTGAACTCTGTTTTTCTCACATACAAAGTAGGGGATGGGGGCTATGTATCTTCATATCCCTTTTGGCTTTAAAATCTGTAAGACTCAAGAGAGTAAAGCACCTTATTATATTTTCTGGTCTTTGATAAATTGTCATATATGAGAGTGATAACCCTTTTGTATAATTGTGAGATAACTTATTATTTTATAAATCCACCATACATTTAATAGGTAGTTAAAATATGAAAGGCATTATGTTAGATACTAAGAACCATTTCATGGCACTCTGAAATCATATCGAATCAAATCACGTTTATCATATCCTTAATATTATTTTTTTCAATTTAGCATCTGGACCTCTTTATCTGAATGAGCATTTACATAAGCCATGATACACAACCTTAAAAATGTGGGGCTTCCCTTCTGAATCAACTGTGGTATTTGTTCTTTTAGTTTCCCTGTTGCTCCTGTGGCTTTCCTGGAGTCATTTCTCTGGAATATATTGGATGCAGTTGTATCTTATGCATTGGTTTCATGACAAGGGAATCTTGGTCAAAACAGGATAAGAAATTTCACCATGGAAAAAGAAGTGGGACAAGAGCTCTGTTCTCTTCATTGATTTCAAATCCTGTAAATATTCTATTAAATTATACCACTCTCAGGACAATCTTCATATCTCACAGCTTTGGACAATGAGATAGATTTTTTAG
The DNA here is from genome assembly GCF_024542745.1 of Macaca thibetana thibetana. Classification (NCBI taxonomy): domain Eukaryota; kingdom Metazoa; phylum Chordata; class Mammalia; order Primates; family Cercopithecidae; genus Macaca; species Macaca thibetana. The sequence continues at coordinate 9,389,869 of NC_065586.1, forward strand.
CATGTATATTCTTTACATAATTGATTATATTTTGCAGGATTTTTAAGTCATGAAAGAAACTAGGTGAGTTAAAAATCTGTATGTAAAATAGTTTTGCATAATATTCATTGGTGTGCAGAATCTCTGCTTCAGTGTTAAACCTACAACACCATTATAAAATAATATACCTTTTGAAACAGTCTCATCCAGCCTACTGAAGACAATTTTGCCTATAGAGTTGAAAAAGTAATACATAAATGACCTTTAACACAAATAATTTTCAACCGACTCCACTTTCATGAACAATTCAGCTATTTATTCTGGAGAACTGTTCATGACTAAAGAAATTCAATTCTAATATCGGAACAGAAACCTTGTCACACAACTTCTGCCCATTCTTTTCATGGGCTACATATATTCTCACAAGTGATATCCTAATGGCACGCATAACGTATACAAAACAGAAACTACAATTGTTATGAGAGACGATTATTTAAATTTATGCCAAACATTTTAAATCTGAGAGTTACCAAGCCATTTATATTTTCATACGTTTCATCTGGATATGAGAGAACTCAAAACCAGTTATGAAAATATATGTCCTAAGGAACAGCCTCCAACAAGTATTTCTCTTCCACTCTGAGGTGATACAGAATGGTCCGAGAGAATGGTATTTTCCTTTAGAAAGAAATAGAAAAATATTCTAACATTAAGTGGTTTTTCATCTTCTTTAATAACAAGCGAAGCAAAACAAATGATGCTCATTTTCAAAACAGAGTATAATACACATACAATAAATTGAATGAAACTATAGCTACAGCTTAATGAGTCATCCCAAAGTAGTCATTCATGTAACCATCACCAAGATCAATAAGAAAATATAGATTTTTGCCACCACTTCAAAGAATTCTATTATCTCTTTCCCATCTCTATGCGCCGCTGTGAATAAAAGTAATCACTACCCTGGGCCGGTCACAGTGACATGGCTCATGCCTGTAATCCCAGCACTTTGGGAAGCTGAGGCGGGTGGATTACTTGAGGTCAGGAGTTCGAGACCAGCCTGGGCAACATAGTAAAACCCTGTCTCTACTAAAAACACAAACATGTGCCGGGCGTGGTGGTGGGCACCTGTAATCCTAGCTACTTGGGAGGCTGAGGCAGGAGAATCGCTTGAGCCTGGGAGGCAGATGTTACAATGAGCCAAGATTGTTCAACTGCCCTCCAACCTGGGTGATGAAGCAAGACATTGTTTCAAAAAAAAAAAAAAAAAAAAAAGTAACCACTAACCTGACTTTTATGGTAGCTACCTCATTGCTTTTTCTCTTCTCAAGGTTTTTACTTTTACTAAATACACATATGTCTCTTCACACTACAATTTAATAATGTCTATTTTATTTTATCTTTGTATCAATGGAACCATTCTGTGTATTATATTCTCTATTACTTCTTCCACTCAATGTTATGTTTGTGGAACAAATAACATTTTTGGATGTAACATATTTCATTCAGTCTTCAAACATGTATATTATTATACTACTGAATCAAGCATGATATATTTGACAGGGTGCTAGGTTTGTTTCTCATTGTTAGCTGTTTTGAAAGATGCATCACAAACATTCTTGTGTGTGTGTCCTTGGGGCACATGCCCATGTATTTCTGTTAGATATGACCCAGGGATAGAATTGATGATTATAAGCTTATGCAGATTTCAACATATGTAGACAATGCCTAATCATTTTCCCAAGTCGATACACATAAGTATGCACGTTCTCATTTATGCACATTCTGGCTAAACACAACGCTTGTCTGTCTTACACTTAGGCATCCTGTTGTGTATATAGTCATATATCATTCTGGAGTAAACTTGTAATTACATAATGCCTAAAGATCATAAGCACCATTTTGTCTTTATTGGCCATTGTATTAGCCTCTTTTGCAAGGTATCCATTCTAATTTCAGCACTCTTCCTATGAGATTATTTGTCTGTATGTTATTGACTGGAAGCATCTCTTCATGTTATGGACGTGAGTATTTGTCAAGTGTTTATTAGTCATAAAAATAATTCCAGAAAAACGGTAACAAGTTCTTAACATGTTCTTTTATTCCTTTAATTGTGTCTTACTAATTTTTAATTTCTCCAGATTTTCAATCTTTTCTTCTATGGTCAGTTCTTCTTGCATTCAATTTAATGTATCTTCCTACATCTCCTATGTTCTCTTCTAAAGTTTTGTTTTTATGCCTTGCATGTCCAGATTTATAATTCTAGAGTTAAAGTTCCTGTATGATGTGACATAGGAAATAATTTTGTTAATTTCTATTTGGGTGTCAATTTTTTATAGAATCATTGATTGAAAATACCAACCGTTTTTGACTACTTTGCTTGATGAATTTTGATTATTCATGTGTATCAGTTTTGGTCTCTTCATTCTTTCATTTTTAATTTATATTTTATTCTTTATACCATATCACAAACTCTCAATTATTATAGCTTTTTAAAAAATCTTCATCTTTTTGGTCTCAAATTCAAAAATTTCTTGATCAGTTTTGGCATGCTCTTCTTCTATATAAAGTTTAGATTGATCATGTCTCTTTCCACAAACACCTAATTGGATTTTATTAAGATAACATTAAATAGGTAATGGATGGAAATAATCAACTATTTTTTTGAGACAGAAGCTTGCTCTGTCACCCAGACTGAAGTACAGTGGTGCCATCACCCGACTAAATTTTTTATAGAGTCAGGGTCTCACATGTTGCTCAAGCTGGTCTTGAACTCATGGCCTCAAGTGATCCTCCCACCTCAGCCTCCCAAAGTGCTGGGATTACAGATATACACCGCTGTGTTCTGCTAAGCTGACATTTTATAATATTGAGTCTTCCAATCCACACACATGAAACATACCTCAATTTATTTTAATCTTCTTTAATTTTTCTCAAAAAGTTTTGTAATTATCTGCATAGGTATTTTGCCCATATTTGGTTAAATTTATACATAGATATTTGACATTTCTGACTTAATTTTTAAATTTATTTCATTTTATTTTTACTCTGTTTTAAACTGTTAATCTAGTAAAGACGTAAAAATAGTGACCTTATATTTAATGTAATTGCTACACTTACTAATTATAATAACTTATCTATTAATTTCTGAATTTTATGTGAATATAAAGATTTTTAATAATGCCTTCCTAATTGTTACAATTTGAATCAATGTCTAATAGCAGCGACTGAGACCTCTGGCTCAGTCTTGAGTAGCTGTAGTGTTAATATTCTTTGTCTTATTTTTTTTCTCAAAATGATAGTTTTCAATATGTTGATCTCAATTATGCCGCTTGAAGAAAGCTTTTTACATTTAACTTTTATTAAGATTTATTAATAAAGTTCCACAGTAATCCTGGTTTGTGAAGAGTTTCTATTTTGATTGGATCTTGAATTTATCTTGGCCTCTATTGACTGGATCCTATATTTTTATCACTTTTTCTGATGATGTAGTGGTTACTTCATCTGATTTTTTAAAAAAAGACTAAATCAAACATCTAAGCATTCCTCTAATAAAGCCTCTTTTGCTTAAATGCACTAATATTTTTATAAATAAATAATTTATTTATTTTTAAATATTTTGTATTGGAGCTTTGCTTTTATTTTCATGAGGAGATTAGCCTGGGATTTTACAGTTCATATGTCCTTTTCAGGTTTTGGTATCCCTACTGTGTTGAATGTATAAATGAGTTGTATGTGTATGTGTGTGTATATATACATATATCTCCATCCATCCATCCATCCATCCATCCATCCATCCATCCATCTATCTATATTTGGAGAGATGAATGCAGTGGGTAGAATAATGGCTCCCTAATAGTGTCCATGCTCTAATCCTTGGAACCTCTGACTAATGTTACTTTATAAGGCAAGGGGGACTTTGAAGATGTGATCAAGGTTGAGGACCATGAAATGAGAGAAGTCAGCCAAGATTATTCAGGTGAATTTAATATGACTACATAAATCCTCAAAAGTGAAAACCTATACTAACTGCAAAAAATAAGAGAGATGGGAGCACAGGTAGAAGGAGACATGCCTTTGCTGGTTTTAAAGATGGAAGAAAGTGACATCAGCCAGGCAATGTGAGCAGGCTCTTGCAGCTGAGAAGGACAAGGAAGCATGTTCCTCCCTATAGCCTCAGGGAAGAAACTTAGCCCTGCTTGATTTTTAACTCATGAGGCATGCATCAGACTTCTGACCCACAGAACGGTAAGACAATGTGTTTGTGCTGTTCAAAGACACTGAATTTGTGATAATTTGTTATGGCAGCAATGGAAAACGAATACAATAGGCATTACTTTAAAAATATATATTAGCTAGGATTCACAAATGAGAATGGGTCTGAAGTTTTCTTTGCATAAAGTTCCATAATTATTTATTAAATTTACGTTATAGATATAGAATTCTTTAGATTTTCTGCTTCAATGAATGTGAATCTTGGCAATTTCTATTTTTCTAAATCTTAGTGTATTTCATGGACATTTAAAAATTGATTGATACAAAGCTAATCATAATATATTCTTATGGTCCTCTACATTTCTACAGCATCTATTTATATCTTTACTTCATTGTTAATATTAAACTCACTAAAGAAATTTCCAAAAATTTGTTTCACTTTAAATTTTTTAAATGATCCAAAACATATTTAAAAATTATTACTGTCAAGCTATAATTTATCTCAATGTCGGTAAGTATAACTTACCTACTTGCTAGCTATCTGGTATAATGCACATAACACGTTAATATAATAGCAAAAATTATGTGACCTCAACATTTTTAAACACACAAATTCTTAAAATATTTGATCTTCTCAATATAGACCAAAAATTATTTAATATTCACATATATTCATGGTAATGATCCTCAACAAACAACAACTAGAGGAAAAATGATTTGACCTGATGAGTATGCATAATTTGTAAAATGTTAGAAACATTCCCTTTAAGATTGTGAAGTAAACAAAGATATTCATGACCACCACTTTAATTCAATATTATACTGATGGTACCAGCAAGAGACCTAAAAGAAGAAAATAGATAAATAACATAGTAAGTGTAGTGAAATTAAAATGGGCATTATTCACAGATAATATAATTGTAAATACAAGACACTTCAAATTGACAAATAAATGTTTAGGAAATTTTGCAAGGTAGTTTGAAACAGAAAAAGTCCATTTAAAAAAAAAACACTACTTATATCAACTACAAATTAATTTTTAATAAAATTTAAGTGAAATTTGAAATATACCATTAAAATATTAACAAAGGAGGTTGGGGGAGAAAGGGACCAATAGGCAGAGCACAAAGGATTTTTAGGGCAGTGGAACTAGTCTATATGACACTATGGTGGGTTATATATGTCATGACATATTTATTGAAACCCAGAGAATATACATTACTAGAGTGAACCCTAATCTGAACCATGAACACTGGGCAATAATGATGTGTCAATGTACATTTATCAATTAAAACAAACATGCTGCTCTGGTGGGGGATATTTATAATGGAAGAGGCTATACATGTGCTTAGGCAGCAAAGATATGGGAAATCTCTGTACCTCCCTCTCAGTTTTGCTGTAAACCTAGAACTGCTCTTAAAAATGAAAATATTAAAAATTAAGTGTAAACTATCTACAAAGCAATTTATAAAACATTAATTATCAATTTTTTGACTTTGAAGGCCTGGAATTGATAAATAAGAATCAGACTAACATTGATCTGTAATTTCAATGTATTTCTATCATGTTTAGTTTATGTAAATGTACAACAAATTCGAGTAGTGATGTAGAAAATATAATGAATAAAGAATCACTAAGCCATTCTTAAAGAAGACAACATGGGATGTAAAGGCTTACCTAAAGCCATATAAGATACTGTGGTTTCAATGCAAGGATAGAAAACACACCAATTTTTCAAGGGCTATTTACAGATGCATATATAAATGGATCATTGATTTATGAAGAAAAAGCACAGCGGATTTGTGAGGAAAGAATGGTTATTGCAGTAGATGGTGTTGCATGGCCATTTGGCAATCCATAGAAGAATATTGTGAGAGTAAAAAATTCCTCTCGTTCATGCCATAGACTAAGTCAATTACAGATTAATTTTTGATTAAAGTGTGAAAGGTAATCACTAAGCTTCGAAAAGTTAATAAAAGCAAAACTGAGAGATGAAACATTATACTAGTATCAGACAAAGTAGACTTTAAGACAAAAAAGTGTCAATTCAGAAGTCATAAAATTATAAATATATATGCATGTAGCATTATATCCCCAAAATACATGAAGTAAAAACTGACGAATTTGATGGGAAAACTCATGCTGCTAAGAAAACATCTATAAAAACCCACATCTATCATTATACTTCAAGTGAAAAGACTAAAACATTTCCCCTAAGAAAGAACAAGATAAGAAGAGGACAAGCATGCCTGCTCTGACTACTTCTATTCAATATTGTACTGGAGGCTCTAGCAACTGGCAATTCAGCAAGAAAAAGAAATAAAAGGTACCCAGAGTAGTTTACCTATATCTATTTACAGATGACACAATTTTACATTCAGAAAACCCTAAAGAATCCACATATAAAAAATTAGAACTAAAAAGCAAAGTTCAGCAAGGTTGCACAATATATGATTAACAGGCAACTGTAAATTATATTTCTCTATATTAGAATGAGCAATTATAAACTGAAGTTAATGAATCCTTTCATTTGCAATAGCATCAAAAGGAACTAAATACTTATGAATAAACTAAACAAAATAATGCAAGACTTGTACTCCAAATGTCTTAATGTTACTAAAAAAAAGGATAATTGAAAGAAATTATAGGAGACCATGATGGAATGGACTCCTATAATGGATGGATGGATGGATGGATGGATGGATGGATGGATGGATGGATGGAAAAGACATCCCATATTCTTGAATTGAAAGAGCTAATATTGTTAAGATGGTAATATTCCACAAATTGGTCTACAGATCATTTTCAACATCACACTCACCAAAAATCTTAGCTAGCCATTTTCTCACAAATTGATCAGCTGATCTAAAAACTCATATGAAGATTCAAGAAATCTAGAATAATCAAAAGAAACTCGATGTATAAGAATAGTCAGAAAGTTCACACTTCATGATTTCAAAAGTTATAACAGAAGTGGTAATCAAGACAGTGTGGTACTGGTATAAGAATCAATATAAGAATCAATAAAATAGAATTGAGATTCCAGAAATAAACTCTTACACTTATTGCTAATTTTTGACAAGTATGCCAAAATAATCCAATAGGAAAATAAAAACCTTCTCAACAAATGGTTACTAGACAATTAAATATTTATATGCAAGAGAATAAAGTTGAGCCCTTACCCACACCATATACAACAATTAATTCAAAATGGATTAAAGACAATGTTAAAAGCTAAAAATATAAGGTTTATAGAGGGAAACATAGGTCTAAGTCTTAATGACCTTGAATTAGGCAATTGCTTATTTAACATGCAACAAAATAAAAAATAAATAAGTTGTACTTCACAGATATAAAACTTCCATGTTTCAAAGACCACCACCAGGAAAAAGAAAACCTACAGAAGAAAATATTTGTAAGTTATATATCTGAAAGAGTTTCTATCCATAACATATAAAGAACTCTTATAGCTCAACAATAAAAGACAACCCAATAAAAATCGGCAAAGGATTTGAATTGATATTTCTCTCTAGAAGATAAGTAAATGAAAAATAAATACAAAAACAAATGTTAAACATGATTAACACTAGGAATATGTAAATCCAATTCACAGTGAGATACCACTTCACACCCATTAGAATGGCTCTAATGAAAAATACAGACAATAACAAGTGTTGACAGATAAATGGGGAAAATGTAACTCATACATTACCACGGGAATGAAAAATTGTGTGGCCCCTTGGGTAAATGGTTTTGTGGTTTCCCAGAAAGTTAAAACATAGCAGTAACACATGACACAGTATTTCACCTTCTGTATATATCCCTGAGAGAAGTGATAATATTGGCCACACAGATGTTCTTAGCGGCATCGTTCATAAATCCAAAGGTGGAAATAATCCAGATGCCCATCAGTGGATAAACAGATAAATTGATAAACACAATTTGGCATATCCATAAAACAGAATATAATTCAACCACTAATAGAAATGAAGTCGTGATACATACTACAGCATGGATGAAACTTGGAAACATTATGCTAAATGAAAGAATCGAAGCACAGAAATCCACATCTTGAATCCTTCCATTAACATTAGTTTCCCACAATAGGCAAATCTATAGAGACAGAAAATAGATAAGTGGTTTCCAGGGGTTGGGGTGGGAGATGGGAAGGAGGAAACAAGGGAGAGTGACTGCTAATATGTATGAAATTTCTTTCTGGGGTGATGAAACATTCTAAAACAAGATAGTGGTAATGCTTTTAAAGTCTTGTAAATATACTAAAATTGACTAAGTTTTACATTTTAAAAAATAAATTTCATGTGAAGTTAGTTATATTTCAATTTTAAAATAAAAGTCTTTGGGATTTCACAGAGAAAAAGTTTTTGTCTGTTTATTACATAAACATATTGCATATTGCACATTATGCATATAAAGCACTATTCAGACAGGTAAAGATAAGCAAAATGGACTAAATAAAGTTAAGAACCCCTGTTCATCAAACACTAAGTAAACTTTCAGTGTGGTTAGCCTATTTATTTGAATTACAAATTAATTTAATATGTTCCAATTTTCTTATTTTAGTATTGGGTTAAGCTATAAACTCATTGAGATTGTTTATTTAATTTTGCTTTAGTTTGGCTTCCTCAAGTCTCTGTAAGAAATAATAATTGAAAGCTAAAATTTGTGAAATAATCATCATTTCATTAACAGCAGCTAATGTTTTGAGCAATACTCTTTCCAAGGCTTTCTGAGCTTCTATGTTCATTTTAGACATGAGAGAAATGAGATCTAAAACTTAAAGTAGCTTTCCATGTTCACAGAGTCTGTTAAGTGGCAGTCAAGATTTAAATCTAAGTTGTCTCATACTTCAGTCTGTTCTTTTAACTACTCTGCTAAAATTTGATGAGTTAGAATTGATTAGGATTCTGTACTCCTTATGGTTGAAAAATAAAATGAAAAAAGCTACAATAGGAAAACTGATTTGTACCCTGATGGGGTTTAATTTAACATGCTCTAAGCATTTGTATGATGGTAGACTTGACTGCTTATGTATATACATCTGTGAATGTAAATGGCTATAAATATATAAATAGAAAGCCCGTTTCTCCCTTTTGGTTTTGATCATGTGGCTTTGCTCTAAAATCAGGTAAAACCTTGGCAATATGAAGTATAGTTTAGTATTAGCAACTAGAAATCGCTTGGTAAAAATGAGTGGATCAATGACTATATTCACAAACTAAATATTTGTTTACTATTCACATGCAATGTGTACCGACCACACATTGATTTTTTTCTAATACATTTTAAACAAACATAAGTGAATTCCTATTTGAATATATACATATAAAATAAAACATGAAGGCCCTTGACAGCATACCAGGGGCAAGGTTTTTAAGTGGAGTATTTTATGTTTGAATATAGGACTAAAGTAGAAGTTTCAGGGTTTTTTAAAAAAGTAAACTTTTAACTGAAAGTCAGCCATTTTCTTTAAAAACATTTCAGTTTTTAAGAGATTCAATTGTTTTTGAATTAACTGATGAAAAATGCCATGCAAATCAAAGTGTCATTAGCACTGCAATTTTTGTTTACTCTCATTATTCCGCTTTAACTCTCATATTATATAATCCTGAACATGTTACTTAAATATAGGTGACCTTGTGGAAAACTCAGTATCAGGTTTTATATCAAGGGTTCAACGTTGTGGATATTTTTTTGAGTAGAGAAATCAACTCCTGTTAAAAAAAAGATGAGTATTCTCAGTCATTCTTTGCCTTTCTCAAACTTCTTTCCCTAAGGCAAAGCGTGAGCCACGTTTTCAGCTCTGAGAGCTATTAATAATTCATAGGACTTCCATTTACTCTTGTAACCAAGGATTGATAGTAATGCTGCTAATGAAATGTCCTGACCAGCTGTGGTTAAATTACTTGACATCGCTTCTATTTACCTAGCCAGCTTCCGAAAGAACACCGGGAAATAGTCATAATTCCAGCAGTTACCCTCAGGACTCTATACTATATTTCTAAGTTAGGATGGCAAATGTGTCAGCATAGAGACCTGGTTATTTGATTTAATAAAGGAAATCAGCTTTAAATATGGGTTGACATTTTTTTCTGTTTGCACCAAGCTCTTAATGTTTCACAAATGCTGTAGTGTGATAGATACTTAATTATTCCAAAAATTATTCCAAATTTCAAGTTATTATCTATGAAGTATATAAGTCTGATTTATTATCTGCTTCCTATATTTTTATGAGGCTTGTTAGCAGAACTCCATTATATCTGACTGACTCCCTGATGTCACGAAGCCACTCTTGTTAAAATATTTAACATAAAAATGAGCCAACAAATCATGGAAATGGCTCTGCTAAACAGGAAAAACAGGCTGAGAGGTAAAATATTGTTTAGGACACAATTAGAAATATTATGGCAATTTTAAAGCACCTAAGTAAACACCCTATAAAGGAGCTACTTATGAGGAAAGCAATATTCTCTAGCTCTTTGGTGTCTCATTTTGAGCTAATTTTTCCTTTCTTTCCTCCCACCAGTGATTTGCTGATGAGTTCAATGGATTAATGATATCACATGGCCAGTTTAAGGCCACGTGGTAATTCCAAAGAAAGACATGACGTAACTCCTGCCTAAAGTCCCCTTAAGGAAAAGAATTAAAGTCATGAAGGATGTCCTACCAACCACTGCTGATATACGTTTCAACCGTAGCTAGGTAAACGAGCATTCCTAGGATAAAAAGCCTTCAGAGTAGACTTCTTTTTCATTTTTATTTTTCCTTTCACATTTTCTGAGATAATCCACCATTGTATCACATAAGGTAGTGATAATAGTAATAATGATAGTACAATAAGAATAAGAATAATGCTGATGTATTTTTTTAAGATTCCAAAAGAATGGAGGAAATATTTTCTGAATTAGCATAATATTCTTGCAGTTTTCTGAAAATGTATACGTTAGAAAAACAGTTTGGTGTCTCCTATGACTGTTTAATACAAACTTATCTATCTCTTTGTTTTTATTAGCATGACTCATATTAGAGTCTTGGATAAGGGCTGAGATAATCTCTTCATAGTAGCTTTTAGGTTAGCACTTGGGTAAAACTGAATAAGAGTGAAAATTCAGAAGTGGATAATACAGGCCAACAGCTGCTCTCTTTCTCCACAACAGAATGGGGGCTATTTAAGGAGGGAATGTTTTATGGTTAAAAAAAAAAAATCCTAGGGAAGGAAAAAGAATACATTTTCTTAGATATGAAGAAGATATAAAATCTTCTTCAAAAAATATTTCTAGCTTAGTTTCAATGCATGAGTATTGTAAAATTCCTTTATTTAGAAAACCAAGTATGACCTTTTCAGAGCATCTACCTCTTTTTGTCTTCTCATAACACAATGCAAGAACTTTAACTTCAGTCCAGTATTTGAGATAGAATGAATGAGGAAACTAAAAGAGAAAATGGGGCACTATATTTTAGGGTATGAGTCATTTCTCCAATTTTCAAATATAGGTGTGAGTGTTTTTAAAAAAAATTACCTCCTGGTTGAATGCAAATCTCAGAGAATGTACTATCACTCACCAACTACTGAGCTACAGATAGCAGGGCCACATGCAATCTCTTTTGAACTATTTTAAACTTAAAAGGAAGAAGAAACCCTGTAGAATTATATCAGTGTTGACCTAGTTTTACATGCAGTCTATTCCATTTTGAAAATAGAAACTTTGATGTAAGAATGATAGTGTCATTCATACTATACACCTTCTGTGAGAGACCTTGGAGCAGAGGTTATGCGAAAGTTATGATCCAGTCAAGGGCAAAACTAAAATGAAATGCATGTTAACTGTTAAAGCTAGGATTTAGCTAAACTTTCATTTGTGGGAAAAGCTTTTCAAATTGTCTGATGATAGGAATAGGGACCACAACCCCCTCTTTTAACAGATAGAGCATGGATGAAGCTAGGTTGCATGTTCTCCAAGTGTTAGTAGATTTGTCAAGGGATGAACTTCTGACTTTGTATCATTTAAGACGAAAAATTATTTAAACAGATTTGTGTTCAATAAATATTTTTCTTTGTTCATAAAATGTACATTATACATATTTTACTCACATTTAATTTTATCTTAGGGAAATATATATGTAACAATGATTTCCCTCAGATTGCCAAACATTTTAATGTCTCTGATAATGAACAATATAAAAATGAGTCAATAGAAAACCAGTGGTTAGTTGTAAGGGACATAGTTTTAGACTGTAAAATATCAGATTGTTTTCAATGTGTAAAGCCCAGAGCTTAAATCTGGAATACATATAGATAGATCACTTCCCGATTATTTGGGAGGGAGAAGGATGGTATGTTGAGAAATGCAAGGATAGACTGGATCATTTTTAGTCTATGTTCTTTTAAGACACATTTTAATTTCATGAAATTAAAATACGTGGTTATTATCTCTACAAAAATGTCTCATCTTAGTGAGTGATGTGAATCAATGTTTTGAGAAAGCACTAATTACATAAAATAAACAACTATACTTTTTATATCATTTGAAACTTAGTTACTACCCTGTTCATAGGTACTTATTTTAATGACATTGTAGAATAGCATTGTGTACCCTCTAGCTTTTCTTTCTAACATTTCTTTCCATCTCTTTCTTCCTTTGCAATAGCTTTCCTGATGCCATATGCTTAACTGATTGATCTTAATGTAGCCTGGTGATCACATTGCCCCTGGAGGTGATTGATTTACCATGGAATGTGGCCCTATCTGGCAATAAGTCATGAATGTTAAGTATGTGGCTGGTGTTGGAAAAGGTATCCTCACCAATTAAAAGATACCAATAAGAAAGAAGATAAGGCCTGTCTTTTTTTGTCTGCTGAATATTAATGTATCTGCATTTCTACCTAGAATTTTGGCAGCTATCTTTCAAACAGGAGGAAGTTAGCAAAAGGCAGTCAATAACGCCGATCATGGACAATGTAAAATGAAAGAGATGTGGCTTCCTGTGATGGCACTGAGCAGTTGAATTAACCAGCCCTGTAGGCACTCTGCTTCAGCTCCTTTTAAGTATAAAAATAAGTCCTTCCATTATTGAAACAATTTACATGTAGAATTTCTCTTATTTGAAATTAAGGCATCATAAGTTATTAATAGTGATTTTAGCAGCCTAGCCGTACACACATTACACTGATTACTTCTGGATTATATCCAGATGGCGAATACACATATAAAAAGATACTCCATAGCATATGTCATTAGGACAATGAAGTTTAAACAAGGAGATCCTAGGACACACCCAACAGAATGGTCAAAGTCCAGAACACTGACAACACCCACTGCTGGTGCGGATGTGGAGCAACAGAAAATCTCATTCATTGCTGGTGGAAAGGCTAAACGATACTGCCACTTTGGAAGACAGGTCAGTGCTTTCCTATAAAACTAAACATATTTTGTCATACAGTTCAGCAGCCATGGTCCTTGTAATTTACCCAAAAAGAGTTGAAAACTTTCATCTACACAAAAACCTGAAGACAGATGTTTACAGCATCTTTCTTCGTAATTGCCAAAACTTGGGAGCAACCCAGATGTCCTTTGGTTGGCGAATGGATAAATAAACTGTGGTCCACCCAGACAATGGATGGTTCTCTCCCTTCAGCTGATAACGTCAATCCAATATTTGAGATATAATGAATGAGAAAATAAAATGAGTAAACGGTGCATATATATATTTTAGGGTATAAGTCACGCACCTTAAAATTTCTTTTTTTTTTTTGTATGGAAATAGTTTATTTCTAGGGTTTACAGTATGTTGTGCAATTAAAGCAATGAAAAACACTTTCAATGAGCAAATCTCTGAATATTTTGCTGACAAAAATTTTTATAATAAATCATGGGGGTGACATAGGGTGATAGATTTATACTAATATCAAAGAGACCCCTTTCTTTACTTTTTATATCCTGAATTCTTGAAAATCACTGAACTTTTGGTTTCTCCTTTTTTTAAAAAAAATTATTTATGTTCTAGGGTACATGTGCCCAACATGCAGGTTTGTTACATATGTATACATGTGCCATGTTGGTGTGCTGCACCCATTAACTCATCATTTACATTAGGTATATCTCCTAATGCTATCCCTCCCCTATCCCCTCACCCCACAATAGGCCCCAGTGTGTGATCTTCCCCTTCCTGTGTCCAAGTGATCTCATTGTTCAATTCCTACCTATGAGTGAGAACATGCGGTGTTTGGTTTTCTGTTCCTGCGATAGTTTGCTGAGAATGATGGTTTCCAGCTGCATCCAAAATTTTCAAATATAAATAGCAGAGCTTTAAAATTACCTCTAGTTAGGAATGTAAGTCTCAGAGAGTATACCAAAGAAATAGGTTATCAAGCCATGAGAAGACAAGCAGAAAACTTAACAGAGTAATATGTATTCAGTGGGTAAGATGGGTGCTGACGAGTTGATGGGTGCAGCACACCAACATGGCACAAATATACATATGTAACAAACCTGCACATTATGCACATGTACCCTAGAACTTAAAGTATTATAATAATAATAATAAATAAATAAATAAGTAAAAAAAAAAAGATAATGTAATATGTATTCAATGGGTAAGATACTAAGTGAAAAAAAGCCAGTTTGAAAAGACTGTATACTGTATGATTCCAACTGTATGATTCCAACACTCTGGAAAGGCAAAACTATGGAGAGAGTAAAAAAAATCAGTGGTTTCAAGGGGGGTAAGGAAAGGACAGAATGAACAGTTGGAACACAGGATGTTTAGGATCATAAAATTACTCTGTATGACATTATAATGGTGGATACATATCATGATACATTTGATCAAATTCATGGAATCTACACCAATAATGAGCCCTAATGTAAACTATGGACTCTGGGTGAAAATGATGTGCCAATGCAGGTTTATCAGTTGCACAAACGCGACACTCTGGTGGAGGTTGTTGACAGTGGGGGAGGCTGTGCATACAGAGGGAAAGAAGCATAAGGGAAATCTCTGTACCTTCTGCCCAATTTTTCTGTGAACTTCTCTAGAAATAAAGTTTATTAAAAGACAAATACAGACAGCCCTCCATTTTTATGGTTTGTACATCTGTCAGTTCAACCAACCACGATCGAAAATATTCCAGAAACAAAGAATTAACATGTACAGACATTTTTTTCTTGTCATTATTCCCTAAAAAACTATAGTATTACTATTTACATAGGATTTACCTGGTATTATAAGTAACCTAGAGATGATTTCCTATACATGCAAGGATGTGCGTGGGTTATATGCAATACTACAACATTTTATATAAGAGATTTGAGTGTTTGTGGATTTTGGTATCTGTAGTCCTGGAACCAATCCCCTGTGGACGCCAAGAGATGACTGTACTGCATGATTTCACTCATATGAGGTATTTACAGTAGTAACATTCATAGAGACAGAAAATAGTGCAAAGGTCACCAGGGGGTGAAGGGAGGGGAGAATTAGGGGGTTATTGTTAAATGGGTGAAGAATTTCAGTTTTTCAAGATAAAATGAGATATGGGAAATGGTTGTATAATAATGGGAATCTACTTAGCACTGCTGAACTGTGCACATAAAATGGTTAAGATAAATTTGGTGTTATGGGTATTTTACCACAATTAAAATTATACATATATAATATGTATATATATAATTGCAGTTATTTACATATAACTGTATATATAATTGTATATACATATATAATTTGAAACATTACTTCTGTTCAGTTTTCTTCTGCATGTTAAGTGCAAGTACTCTCAAGCATACTACTTGTAAAAGCTGCGATTTTTGAATGGTTGTGCTGGTAAAAGTTCAATATTTCTTATATGTTAATTTTTATCCATGCACCTGCAGTTAGGCATAACATGTCCCTATAACTAAAACAAGCCAGTTCTTAAGTCAAGAGTTTCTTAGAAAATGACTAATATTGTAGACTTCTGCATGTTAGAGATTCATATGATACAGCATTGTAAAATTACTGACCCAAAAATAATAAAAATGCCTTATTTTATATAAGGTGTCACAACAATATGGTACTTTCTAAAAGGCAGAATCATACCATAACAATCTTCCGTGTCTCTGGCGGGTGTTTAGGCAGTACACTACAATCAAATGATTGAGGAGCAACTACATACACTGTTTTGTAGAACCTAGAGAGGCCTAGAAATGCCAGCAGACTGAGATCTGAGAAGGTTTTAAACTGCCTGTGGGTAACTAAAGGTGCCTCAACAGGGGAGGACAGAAATTTAGTCTTTCAAGGAACAAAGTGAAAACATTTTCTATCATAAAAAGAAGTTAATAGGCTTAGATTTAATATTTCTTTAAATGTAAATTTCACTCAAATGGTTACTTTATCACTTAAGTATATTTTAATATGTTAAGTCAATTACTTTTTCTGGGCATTCAAGAAACTGTTAAATGCCTTTAATCACCATATCTTGGAGACAATTAAAGGATGGTATATTCCAGAGAACTCAGCATGTGCTTGCACTCAGAATACGTACTTTAGAATATAAAACCACAACAAAGAAAAAAGCCTGTTTTACTCTTGGGAATTTGAATATATACTCTATAACCTCGTAGTATATATTTTTTTGCCAATTTGAGCTTGCAGGTTTAATGATGCTTTGTAATAAATAAATAAATAAATAAATAAAATAAAGAGAGAAAAGAAAAAAAGGCATACATCCAAATAGGCTGAGTACAATGGTTTAGGAGAGATAATTGAAATATAATTCATTCTTACACCTATTTCAGCTTGTGCATTAGTTCTTGGTCTATCTCTATCTTTTCTCAATCTTTCTCCCTCTCTCTCTGTCTCCCTTGGTTTCTCTCTTCTTTCCTTAAATTCCACCAAAAGAAGCAGTTATTATTTTTCTCACGATGACATGGAAATTATTTTTCTCTGCTTATTTTGATAACAAGTCAAGTTTTTTATTCACAGATGTCAAAATATATAAAATACACATTGCACCATCTGGACAAGGCTGCACGCTTGTAATATACTATTTTGGGAAATAGTATGTCAGTCCTTCACATTCTAAAGTTTCCTCTGCTTAAAATAAACCCTTGCCTTTGAATTAAGTTATGATGAAAATCTAAAACACCTAGACATTCTCAAGGCCTAGGCCCAGGTAATTTAGCTAGCGTGCCCTAGTCAAATGACTTCTACATAGCATGTAAGATGTTATCATCTCACTTTAGGGTTATGGCTTAAAAGGTTTAACTTCTACATCAAGCTCAATTGATTCTCTATCCTAATTTTGTCTAAGGCAGATTGCATAGATTGCAATGATGTCAGTCAAAGCTGATTGGGGTTTTTCTCCTTTTAAAATACCTGGACAGGTTTTAACAGAATCTTTATGTAATGTACATCCTAACTAAGCCTCTTGCAAAGTGTCAAAACAACTTGGAAATTATAAGCTCTTTCATATGTCTGTTGAGCATCTATTATGTATCATTGCAAAGTTCCATGAATGAGAAATACTAACATATAGGATATAATCTCTGATCTCAGACTGGGTCATCAAACACACAGGTAAACAACGGATAAAATACAATATGACCAGTCAGTGGAGCATGGGAGTTAAAAGTTATGTTTGACCTTTGTGGTCTTGGATTTGAGTTGAAGTTCTGATACTTATCTAGTTACCTAACCTCAGTTTATTTACTTTTTTTAAAAAGTGACAAACATTTGTTGTACTTAATAAGATTATAGGTATAAAATGCTTAACACAGTATCAGTCACAGTATAGAACTCTATATAGAACCCACCTCATTATTAATATTATAAGCAGTATTATGATTAAGGCATGCACAAAAGTCTATGGGGGAAGAGAATAGGATGTTAATGTTTCCCAATTTGGAAACATTAAATTACTAGAGCCTTGGATGCAAGCAGAGAAGACTCTTCAGAGGAGGTAAGAGTAAAACTTTCCAGGGAAGACTCTTCAGAGGAGGTAATAGTACGACTTTTCAACACCCCTGTTGCTTTGCAACTTGAGCAGCTCTAGACCTTGCTAAGTGTTCTCATTTCTAACAGTTGTTGTTACATAACAAAATGTATATAACAATTATTATATAACAAAATGTATACAACAGTTTTTGTTATATACAGGAAAAAACCTCACAAGCCTAGAAGTAACCATTGTCTTTCTCAGTTATGAATGAAAATTTGGCCCTTACTGGGTCTTGGAGTCTTTTTACTCCTAGAGGTTATTTCCATGCTATTTTATAAATATATATTTCCTAATAACTAAATACGATTTTATATTTAGTTTAGAAAACTGTATTTAGAAATGTACAAACTGGAAATAATTCTCTGGAATGTGACAGCCTTCAGCATTCCTTTCTCAGGCAAAGGCCTTTAAGTACATTTCAAAGAACACAAAACTTGTGTGAATTGGATAGATTTATGATTATGTGTAATCCTTCTCAGTGGAATTTCTGTGGCATTAACTTCTTTGATGTAACTATCATTTCCATCTCTATCTTTCCCTAAATATGACTGAATATTTCAATGCAAGTTTAAAAGCTACATTTTTAGGATAGACTTCGAATGAGAGGTATAAAAAATTACATTAAAACACAGATTATTTTTAACAGAATAGAGATGTGATAAAAAAGAATAATTGTCTTGAAAAGAATGCCTTTAAAAGCACACTTATTAGTTTTCTGCTACTTTAACACATTACTGCAAATTTAGTGGTTTAAAACAAAATGTATTTTCTTACGTATCTGGAGGTCAGAAGTCTAAAACCCGGATGTTGGTAGGTCTGCATTACTTCCGGGGGTCCTTGCCTTCTCAAGCTTCTAGAGACTGACTACATTCCTTAGGAGGCATCGTCCTCCATCTTTAAAGTGAGCAGCAGCATCTTCTCTCTTCTCTTACCTCTGCTTTAAGTACTTCCATCTCTCTCTCTTGGACTTTGACCTTCCTGCCATACTCTTATGAAGACCCTTGTGATTACGGCAGGCCCACTCAGATAATATAAGATTTCCTCTTCATTTCAAGAACCTTCGTCACATTTGCAAAGTGCATTTTGCCGTGTAAGGTACAGTATTCACAAGTTCCAGGGATTAGGATTTGGGCATTTTTAGGGGACCATCATTCACCCAACCCAAGGGGTTTGGAATTTGATGAATCAAGCCAACTGGCATGCTGCCTCCCTGAGGAACTTGGCGGGAAAGAGATGACCACTCACAAAGGGTTACTGAGGAAAACTCCAAAAGGACTGTTTATAAAGTTGTAAGCAATGCATAGAGTAGGAATGTAGTAAGTTTAAAATTAGCAACAGCTAAGCTTAAAGTACCAAGGCAAGGTACCTGGTCCTCATACCTGGAGTCAGTAGCTCTAGAAAGGGGTCCCCGCTCAGGAAGTTGTATCATTACTAAAGAAACAGTTTCATAACCCAATTAAGTTTTGGAGTGTCTAATACAAATCATATGTATATAAGGGTGCACCAATATACATTCAATATACATTGAAAAATATTTATTTTGTTAAGTATGAGTGCTCTATCTACAGTATATTTCTTATGCATATTTGCATATAATATGTATATTCCTTATACATATATATTCCATATATATAAAGAACACACACACTTATTTATATATAAATAAGTAAATAAATTCTGTAGACCTATGTACTATATATATACACTGTATATACTTAGTATATATAGTAACTATATATAGTAAGTATATATAGTATATATAATATATTTAGTACTAAATATATATACTACTTATAGTATATATACTATATGTAGTATATATAGTATATATTCTATAGTATATAGTATATATACTATAAAATATACTATATATTATATATAACATATATGTATATATAACATTATATATAATATATATGATATAATCTACAGTTGAATGAATATATAATGATGAATCAAGCCAACTGGAATGCTGCCTCCCTGAGGAACTTGGCAGGAAACAGATGACCACTCACAAAGGGTTACTGAGGGAAACTCCAAAAGGACTGTTTATAAAGTTGTTTTTATATATATAATTATATATATACTATATATTACAGTATACATATTATAATATATAGTATATATTAACTTAGTATATATAGTATATATAGTAATATATAGTATATAGTATATGGTATACTATATAGTAATATATAGTATATATAGTTATATATAGTATATATAGTATATAGTATATATAGTTATATATAGTATATTTCTTATATATATTTGCATATAATATGTATATTCCTTATACATATATATTCCATATATATGGAACACACACATTTATATATAAAGTAAATAAATGCTGTAGACCTATGTACTACATATACAAATATATATACTATAGTTACTAGATATAGTATATAGTAATTATAGTTACTATAGTTACTAGTTAGTAGATATACACAAATATATAAATATATATACAAATACCTATATATACAAATATATAATATACTATATATAGTTTAATATATAGTAATTATATATACTATATAGTAATATATCATTAGTAATAAATACTATATATTGTACTAAATATACTATATATTACTATACATAGTAACTATATATAACTATATATAACTGTATCTATATATAATATATAGTTACTATATATTATATATGTATATATTGTGTGTATATATATTGTACATAGTACACAGGTTTACAGCATTTATTTACTTATTTATTGTCTAATGGATAATACCTTGTACATTGCTACCTAGAGCACCATAGGGACTTAAGATATTACATTTTATATTAGTGACTAAGAACAAGAACATTCAATACTAAGCTGATCCAACAAAAAAAGGTTAAAGATATTTGCATTTTTCATATGGGGATATACAAAAGAGTCCATGAATATACTGCAGAGTTCAAAATAATTTCATAGTATTTATCAGCTAAAATATATATTGAACCAAGTCATTCTTCCCAAGGCAATCATGAGAAAATTACTTTTTATTCATTTAAGAAAGTATTCTCAATAGGGCAAATGAAGAATGACATCTACCATTGACATCAAATGCTAAAGAAATGATCAGTAGAGAATTCTATGAAAACAGATCAGTTTCTCCTTTGAGTATATCTAACTGATTAAGCTTATAAATTCAAGTGAATATTACTTTTGTTTCTGGAATATATCTGAATTCCAAATTTAAAAATACATTTCAAAAGTAGTAGATACATATTAAATAACCTATTTTCCACTCAAAGACAGGATGGTACACAAGAAAATTTCAGCTCTAATGGTACTCCTACTTTCTTCTGATTCTTTTAAAGTATTTTTGGATCATTTTGTCACTGAAAAATTTTGCCAACAATAGAATATAGCAAAATCTGGAGATACTCAAAAGACAGTTATTTTTTTTAAATTTTTTTATTATTATACTTTAAGTTCTAGGGTACATGTGCATAACATGCAGGTTTGTTACATTTGTATACTTGTGCCATGTTGGTGTGCTGCACCCATCAACTCATCAGCACCCATCAACTCGTCATTTACATCAGGTACAACTCCCAGTGCAATCCCTCCCCCCTCCCCCCTCCCCCCTCCCCATAATAGGCCCTGGTGTGTGATGTTCCCCTTCCCGAGTCCAAGTGATCTCATTGTTCAGTTCCCACCTCTGAGTGAGAACATATGGTATTTGGTTTTCTGTTCTTGCGATAGTTTGCTAAGAATGATGGTTTCCAGCTGCATCCATGTCCCTACAAAGAACACAAACCCATCCTTTTTTATGGCTGCATAGTATTCCATGATGTATATGTGCCACATTTTCTTAATGCAGTCTGTCACTGATGGACATTTGGGTTGATTCCAAGTCTTTGCTATTGTGAATAGTGCCGCAGTGAACATACATGTGCATGAAAAGACAGTTATTAATCACTTAATACCAGTAATAATGAGTTGTAACACTTTTTGAATATTTGCATTTTACTACTGATGAGAGATTTTATTGATGGTTTGTATGTAGGAAAGTATTACACAGAAAGAACGCAAGAATGAAAAGCCTATGTGTTTAGCTACAAAATGTGAATTGAGTGTCAAGTTCGCTATCACATTGTGCTATTTGAATGCAAAATAAAATTATAGCTTATATTTTCCTTTCTTTACTAAAATTTCTAAACAAATTAAAAGTAGTTGTAATAAAATGGCATTATTTGATCATCCAAATATTTTTGTTAAAACAGAGAAGATAATTTAAAAATTGTAAACTAAATAGAAAGTATAAGACAGCTATGTTATTTTTCTATATTCCATGCTCTCAATATTCATGTACTTTATATTTTCATAATTGGAAACAATCTGATTTTAGCAGCAATGCTTTATTTATTCTCAAATCTAAGTTTTATGTATATGTATTTCTTATTAAGTAGCCTTAAATGGTAGCTAACAACTATTCATAATTGTTATGGTACAAGGGAAGAATGGTAGAAAAACTACTCTTCCTTCTTTGTCAGTCATCTCTTCGGTAGTTGTATGCTTGGCCTTTGATATATAACTATTCTCAACACAAAGTTTTTAACCTGTAAAGTTGAAAGAAAAATATTTTTCAAACTTATTGTGAGGCTTATAAAAAAGGCAGATGCTGGACGCAGTGGATCGCACCTCTAATCCCTACATTTTGGGAGGCTGAGGCAGGTGGATCACCTGAGGTAAGGAGTTCGAGACCAGACTGGCCAACATGGAGTAACCCTGTCTCTATTGAAAGTACAAAAATAAGCTGGGCGTGGTGGTATGTGCCTATAATTCCAGCTACTTGAGGGGCTGAGGCAGGAGAATTGCTTGAACCCAGGAAGCAGAGGTTACAGTGAGCCGAGATCGTGCCACTGCACTCCAACCTGGGCGACAGAGTGAGACTCTGTCTGTAAACAAATAAATAATAAATAAAGCAGATAAAATGGCTTGAGATTATAAAACATTACATGAATATTATTAAGACAGTGGTTTTGATATTATGATCAGAATGTCCCTAGATTTCACATGAACAACTGAAGACCTACCTAAGGTTAAAGTGGATGAGAAAGGGCAGATTTACTTCAACAGGTTGACCATTATTTGTTTTGTATATTGGGTTGTTTTATTAAAAAAGTGTTTAAAAACCCAATGATTTAAAATAATATCATTTTCTATCAACAGTGCCTGGAATATGTTGATGAATTAATGCTATGAACTTGCAGTTTCTGCAGTGATAACTTTTGTGATAGATTATGTTTCTATCATGTAAAAGTCTAAATGTAGAAGGGGGTCTTTTGCAGATGGATAGTTCCACCCTGCTAATAATTCCAAGATGTCTGCTGTGGTTCATGTCATTCCCCACCATCAGAAGAGAAAAAGAAAAATCCAGGGCAAACAACTTTAAGAAGATGACTCTGCAATTGCACACATTATATTCACACATATTCCATTGGTCCAAACTTCGTCATATGACAGCACCTGGCTAAAAGGGACTCTGAGAAGAGTAGTTTGCACTTGTGATGGCTACGTGCCCAGTTAAAACTCGGAGGTTTCTTTTCTTAAAGAAAAACACAAAGTATTCTTCTTCAGGACACAAATTGGACTTATAAAGTTCTTTTTTTTCTTTTTTTTAACTGAGGATTCATGGCTCCTCTGTTGTATGCAGAGGGTTGGGAATAAGCATTGGGGGTCACTAGAATAACGCAGCTTGTGAGGGAATTCTACACCAAAGTTGGCACAATTAAAAGTTGGGTATTAGAAAAAAATAAAAAGAAATAAAGAAATATTTCTCCAATTGATAAGTAAAACAGTCTTGTTTTACTATGAACTGGAAATAAATCTGTGACTTGAATTTTGTCATAATTGAAGTATAAAATAGTTTAAGTATAATATTTTCTGCAAAAAATAAAAATGAAGCCAATATTACATTGTTAGTTAATATTACAAATTAGAATGAAAAATGATAAATACTCATAATCTCATATTGTGGTTTGGTTTCAGTTTACATAGCTGCAGGTAAGTACGTCATGGCAGTGCAGCAGGAAAAGGTGGTAAAGCTTTTGAAAAACAATGTTAGTATGAGACGTTGGCACAGGCATACTTCATTTTATTGTGCTTTGCTTAGTTGAGCTTTACAGATAGGACATTTTTTACAAATGGAAGGTTTTTGATAATCATAACTCAAGAAAGTCTGCCAGCACCATGCTTTTAACAGTATTACCACTTTGTGTATCTGGGTCAAATATTCCAAACTTTTTCATTAGTATTATATCTATTAAGATCATTTTTGACAAGTGATCTTTGATGTAATTAATGGAATTGTGTTGGGCCTTAATGACTATGCCCATATGAGACTGTGAACTTAATCCCTGAATGTTGTGCGGGTTCTGAGTGCTCCAATGGCTGGATGCCCCCCCATCTCTCTCCCTCTCCTGGGAACCCTATTCTCTGAAACAAAAAAATTTTGGAATTTGGCTAGTTCATAACCCTACTATGGCCTGTAAGTGTTCAAGTGAAAGGAAGAGTCGCACATTACTGACTTTAAATCCAGAGCTAGAAATGATTAAGCTCAATGAGGAAGACATCTTGAAAGCAGAGACACACTGAAGGCTAGGCCTCTTGCTCTAGTGAGCCCCAAACAGTTACTGAAAAGAGGTCAGGAGGTCGAGACCACCCTGACCAACGTGGTGAAAGCCCATCTCTACTAAAAGTACAAAAATTACCAGGGCATGGTGGCATGTGCCTGTGATCCCAGCTTCCCCAGAGGCTGAGGCACAAGAATTGCTTGAACCAGGAGGCAGAGCTTGGAGTAAGCTGAGATTGTGCCACTGCACTTAAGCCTGGGCGACAGAACGAGACTTCATCTCAAAAAAAAAACAAATAAATAAAAATAAAGTTCTTGGAGGAAATGAAATGTGCTACTCCAGTGAACATAAAAATAAATAAATAAAAATAAAGTTCTTGGAGGAAATGAAATGTGCTACTCCAGTGAACATATGAATGGTTAAAACCAAAAAAGCAAAACTATTTCATTGTAGTTATGGAGAAAGTTTGAGTGATCTAGATGACGATCAAGCCAGCTGGAATAGTCCCTTAAGCCAAAGCCGAATTCACAGCAAAGACTTCATTCAATTCTCTGAAGTCTGAGAGAGCTAAGGAAGCTGACAAAGAAAAGTTTGAAGCAAGCAGTGCTTGGTTCATGAGGTTCAGGGAAAGAAGCCATATCTGTAACATAAAAGTAGAAGGTGAAACACCAAGTCCTGATGGAGAGGCTGCAGCAAATTATCCAGATGATCTAGCTAAGACAATTATTGCAGGTGGCTACAACTACACAACAGATTTTCAATGTCGACATACTAGCATTCTATTGGAAGATGTCATCTAGGACTTTCACAGCTAGAAAGAAACTGATGCCTGTCTTCAAACTTCAATGGCTGACTCTCTCAATAAAGAGTAATACATTTGGACTCGGGAAGGGGAACATCACACACCGGGGCCTATCATGGGGAGGGGGGAGGGGGGAGGGATTGCATTGGGAGTTATACCTGATGTAAATGACGAGTTGATGGGTGCTGACGAGTTGATGGTTGCAGCACACCAACATGGCACAAGTATACATATGTAACAAACCTGCACATTATGCACATGTACCCTAGAACTCAAAGTATAATAATAAAAAAAAGGAAAAAAAATAAAAAATAAAAAATAAAAACCTGAAAAAAAAAAAAAAGAGTAATACATTTGGTGACTTTAAAATGAAACCAATGCTCATTTGTCATTCTGAAAATCCTAGGGCCCTTAAGAATTATGCTAAATATACTTTTCCTGTGCTCTATAAACAGACAAAACATAAATTAAAACACATGTTTATAATATGGTTTACTAACCATTTTTAAGGCTACTGCTAAAATCTACTGTTCAAAAAAAAAAAAGACTTCTTTCAAAATATACTGATCATTGGCTATGTACCTTGTCACTTAAGATTTCCCATTGAGATGTATAAGAAGATTAATGACGTTTTCATGTCTGTTAAAACAATGTCCATTCTGCATCCCATGTGTCAAGCAGTCATTTTGACTTTAGAGTCTTATTATTTAAGACATACATTTTGTAAGCCTATAGCTGCCATAGATAGTGATTCTCCTGATGTATGTAAGCAAGGTAAATAAAAAACATTCTGGAAAGTATTCACCACACTAGATGCCATTAAAAACGTTAGTGATTCATGAGAGGAGGTCCAAATTTCAACATTAACAGGAATTTGGAAGAAATGAATTCCAACCTTCATGTATGATTTTGAGGGGTTCAAGATTTCAGTGGAAGACAGATTAGAGAAATGCAAGTCAAAACCACAATGAGATACCATCTCATGCCAGTCAGAATGGCAATATTAAAAAGTCAAGAAACAACAGATGCTAGTGAGGTTGCAGAGAAATAGAAACACTTTTACACTGTTGGTGGGAAGGTGAGTTCAACCATTGTGGAAGATGGTGTGGCCATTCCTCAAAGATCTAGAACCAGAAATACCATTGACTCAGCACTCCCATTACTGGGTATATACCCAAAGGAATATAAATTATTCTATTACAAAGATACATGCACATGTATGTTCACTGCAACACTATTCACAATAGCAAAAACATGGAATCAACCCAAATGCCCATCAATGATAGACAGGATAAAGAAAATGTGGTACATATATACCATGGAATACTATGCAGCCATAAAAAGGAATGAGATCATGTCCTTTGCAGGGACATGGATGAAGCTGGAGGCCATTATCCTCAGCAAACTAATGCAGGAGCAGAAAACCAAACACTGAATGTTCTCATTTATAAGTGGGAACTGAACAATGAGAACACATGGACACAGGGAGGGGAACAACACACACTGGGGCAGTTGGGAGGTTGGGTGGTGGGAGGGAGAGCATGAGGACAAGTAACTCATATGTGCTGGGCTTAATATCTAGGTGATGGGTTAATAGGGGTAGCAAACCACCATGGCACACCTTTACCTATGTAAGAAACCTGCACATTCTGCATTTGTACCCCAGAACTTAACATAAAAATAAAAATTACAAAATGATTTCAGTGGACAAGGTAACTGCAGATTGGTAGAAATGGCAGGAGAATTAGAATTGGAAGTGGAGCCTGAATATGTGATTGAATTGCTGCAATCTTATAATCAAACTTGAATTAATGAGGAGTTGCTTCTTATGAATGAGCAAAGAATATGACTTCTTGATATGGCATCTACTCCTGGTGAAGAGGCTGTGGATATTTTTGAAATGAAAACAATCAATTTAAAACATAACACAAACTTAGTAGATAAAGCAGCATTAAGGTTTGAGACAAGTGACTCCAATTTTGATATACATTTTACAGTGCTCAAAGAGCATCACATACTACAAAGAAATCTTTAGTAAAAGGAAGAGTCAGTTGATGCAGGAAAATTTATTATTGTCTTATTTTAAGAAACTGCCACAGCCACCAAAAGCCACCACCTTGATTAGTCAGCAGCCATCAATATCAAGACAAGACGTTTCCCCAGCGAAAAAGACTACAACTCGCTAAAGGCTCAGACAATCATTAGCAATAAAGTATTTCAAAAGTATGTATATTGTTTTTTAGACATAATGTTATTGCACACTTAATAGACTACAGTGTAATATAAACGTATCTTTTATATGCACTGGAAACCAAAATTTCCTGTTACTGGTTTTGTTGCAATGTTCATTTTATTGTGGTGGTTTGAAAATAAAGACACATTATCTCCGAGGTGTGCCTGTACTAGTATTAGACATTACTGGAAAATGCCCAGTGGGTTACATTCTAATATTTCATAAACTCTTGTTTAACTAGTTCTAATTCTTAGGATTTGTTTTCTGGGTAGAAATTTCTGAAAGAGTTTATACTGTATATATTCTTGGTACATTAATATTCACAATATACAAAATTGATAAAAACTAAATAACTTGAAATTAAGTGATCAATTAATTTTAAGTTCATTTACCAATTTTTAATTCAATAAATTAAAAATTTATAAAATCCACATTTAAACATTTAACCTATTAATTCCAACTGCTAAAACGGGTACTTTTCCCTTCTCAAGTAGTTTTTGACTTATCAGACAAAGACTTCAAAGCAGCAATTACAAACATATTGAAAAATTAAGTAAAGCAGGCCAAAAGACAAAGAAAAACAGAAAGCCTCTGAAACTGAAGAGAAAAGCAACTCGTTACACATAGGTAAACTGCAATGTGCACACCATGTAGCTTCTAAGAGACACAATGGATGTTTGAAAGCAGTGGAGTATTATATTCAAAGCATTGAAAGAAAACTACTTCAAGCAATAATTCTACACCCAACAAAACCATCTATCAAAATTGAAGGCAAAATAAAGACTTTCTCAGATAAACAAAGACTGAAATTATTTGTTCTTAATCTGCCTTACTAGAAGTAGTAGAAAAAGTCCTTCTATATGAAAGAAAATAACAAGTCAGTAATTCTAATTCAATAAAAAGTACCAGAAAGGGTAATTATGCAGAAATTTTGAAAGACATATGAATATGTATTTTTTCTTTTATCCTGACTGGTTTAAAAGACAATTACATAAAAGAAGAATTATTATATAATACTATATTGTTGAGTTTATAATATAGAGATATACATAAAGCAAAGAGGAAAAATTTGAGAAAAAGAATAAGGTTAAACTGTATGAAAGTTTTTATATTTTACTGGAACTAAGTTACTACTTATATACAACAGGATGATAAATTCAGTTGCTTATTATAATTACTAGAGCAACCACTATGAAAATAACTCAAAATGGTCTAGTAAATAATCAGCAAAGAAAAAAAATGGTACATTAAAAGAAGGCAGTAATGAAGGAACAAAAAAGCAGATTTTTTTTTTTAATTCAGGAGACATTTAGAAAGCAAATTGCAAAAGAGCAGATGTAAATCCACTCATATCAATTATTACCTTTAACAGAAATGAATTGACTACTAAAAATCAGAGTACTGAGATTATCAGACAGGATTTTAAAATGAGAACTACAAACCACTGCTCAAGGAAATAAGAGCGGACACAAACAAATGGAAAAACATTCCATGCTCATGGATAGGAAGAATCAATATCATGAAAATGGCCATACTGCCTAAAGTAATTTATAGATTCAATGCTATTCCCATCAAGCTACCATCAACTTTCTTCACAGAAGTATAAAAAAACTACTTTAAATTTCATGTGCAACCAAAAAAAGAGCCCATATAGCCAAGACAATCCTAAGCAAAAAGAACAAAGCTGGAGGCATCACACTACCTGACTTCAAACTATACTACAAGACTACAGTAACCAAAACAGCATGGTACTGGTACCAAAACAGATATATAGACCAATGGAACAGAACAGAGGCCTCAGAAATAACGTCACACATGTACAACCATCTGATCTTTGACAAACCTGACAAAAACAAACAATGGGGAAAGGATTCGCTATTTAATAAATGGTGTTGGGAAAACTGACTAACTGGATTTAATAAATGGTGTTGGGAAAACTGACTAACTGCAGAAAACTGAAACTGGATTTTTGAAAAGTAAGGACAAAGGATTCAAAAAGGATTTTTGAAAAGTAAGGACAAAGTTGAAGGATAAATATCATTTTTAAGACTCACTATAAAGCTATAATGCAAGAGTGATATCATTAAAAAGTTCATATTGAAAAGTGGAACAGAAAGGAAAGCTGAGAAATAAACCCTCAAAATGTAGTCAACTGATTATTGACAAAGGTAAAAAAAAAAATCAATAATATTAGAATTGCTCCAATATTGGACATCCATGTAGAAACAAAAATAATATCATGTTGTATACTTCACAATCAACACAAATTAAATCAAATGCATATTGCAGTCTTCAGTCTAAAGTGTAAATAACAAAAGTTTCAGAATAAAACAGAAGAGAAAATTTGCCTAACTTTGGGC
This sequence comes from Macaca thibetana thibetana, assembly GCF_024542745.1. Lineage (NCBI taxonomy): Eukaryota > Metazoa > Chordata > Mammalia > Primates > Cercopithecidae > Macaca > Macaca thibetana. Next base: position 9,420,041 of record NC_065586.1, read on the forward strand.
TAAGACTTATTAGATACAACCTAAAAGTACAATATCTAAAAAATGGATAAAAGAAAATTTATAAAGTCAAAGACATTTGCTACCTAAAATACACTATCAAGGAAATGAAAAGACAAGTCACAGACTGGGAGAATATAAATGTACAAGTCACATTTCCTGCAAAGCTCTTGAATCCAGACTAGAGAAATAATGCTTAAAGCTCAACAATAAGATAATAATAACTATGGTGAACTTAGCTTAATACCTGGGTGATTAAATAATATGCACACCAAACTCCCATGACATGTGCTTACCTTTGTAACAAACCTTCCCATGTACCCCAAACCTAAAATAAAAGTTACAATAATAATAATAATTTTATAAAACACAAAATCTGTGAAACACAATAAAACAAGAACAATAAAATAAGGTATGCCTGTTAAAAATAAAAGAAATCAAATAGCCCTTAATTATGGGCAAAATATCTGAAGAGACATTTTATAAAATAATATAAACAGATTTCAAATAAACACATGAAATATACTCAATGCCATTTATTATTAGAGAAAGGCAAATTACAATCACAATAACACATTGCTCCGTCAAAATTTGTCTAAAATTTCAAAACACCGGCATTCCCAAATGCTGTTTAGGTAGTAGAATATTTGAAACTTTCATACCTCCCTGGTGGAGGTATGAAATAATATATTCTAGTAAACAATTTGGAAGTTTCTTATAAACACCTGCCGTACGACTCAGCATCATTTTCCTAAATATGAACCTTAGAGAAATGAAAATTCCTGTTCAAATGAAAACCTGTACACAAATATATTTAGCATTTTATTCATAATTGTCAACCATTACAAATAACCTAGATCTTATCTTCAACTGGAAAATAGAAAAACTATAGTAAATTCATACAATATAATTCTATTCCATGATAAAAATGAACTATGGATTTATGCAGCAACAATATGGATAAATTTTTAGTGTGTTTTGCTAAGTGAAAGAAGGTAGATTCAAATGGCTGCATAGTATCTAATTCCATATACAAGGAACTTTAAAAAAGGCAAAACTATAATAAAATAATTGTTAAAGGGGTTAAGTGTTAGTTATGTGGTATCTATCTATGCATCTATGTATCTGTCTACCTATTTTCGCAATGAAGAGTGAAATATAAAGTGTGATATCAGTAACAAAAAGATTAAGGGGGCAATATTAGAAGTATATTATTGTAAGATTCTTATATGCAGTAATATAATATTACATGACAGAAAGCTGACAAAGATGTGTCCTATAAACCCTAAAGCAACCAGTAAAATAACAAAGCAGTAAAATACAGCTAAAAGCCAACTACAGAAAATAACACATAACATTTGATTAATTCAAAAGAAAGAAAAGGGTTTATAGAACACATGTGGCAGATAGAAAACAGGAAAATGACAGATCTCAAGGTAATCAGGTAACTGCGAGAATGCCTGTATGAGGATCTCCGTAGAAAACAACTATTGAACTAGTTAAAATCATTAGACAATGTTTTAAATTATCTGGAACCTGACCAAAGGGAATAAAGTAAATTGAGAAACATTTATTCAAGATAATCCTCTAAACCTTATTAAAGACAGTGGGGGGGCTGGGCTGTGGCATTTGAACCAAAGGCTTCCTCCATTCCTTCAACTCAGAGTTGCAGAAGTATATTCCAGAGGGACATAGCATCCAATGAAGATGGATGGTTCCAATCCCCCCTCCAGAGTCTGCTCTGCAATGTAGTCTCCATGCAGGGAAGTCAGGAGACTTGGAGCCTCCAAACTTTCCTCTAGGTCTGAATTGTGTATGATGTATTCCAGTCAGACCAGAAGGCCTTTGCAATGCATTGAGGAGGAATCTATGTCCAGGCACAAAGTCACAAACAACAGAGATCATAATGCAAGCAATCAGAATTCGAACAGCTCCAAGATTCTAGTAGAAACAAAGGAAGTGACAGAGTAACAAGAACACTGAACACAGAGATACATGGAAAGAGACAATCGCAGAGGACCTACTAAGTTCACAGTCACCTCTAGTGTTCTGGAAGGCTGTGCACATGTGCTAGACTGCAGTCACTTAAGAGCAACAAGAGAGGATAAAAGAGAGGGTACCTGTGAGCTACTCATTCATAGCCAAACACAGGCAGGAACTGTAGACTCTATGAGATATAATTAAAATTTTTTTTTCCCTTACTATCAACCAATTTTTAAAATAAAAGCACAATGCAATAGCTTTAAAATGATATCACTGGGAATGTAACATATAGAAATATAATATATTGAACAAGACAGCCAAAAGGAGGAGGAAAGTAATGAGAACATGGTGGAGCAAAAAGCCAACGCCATACGGAAAAAGATAATGAGAAAAGGAAATGGTAAATAAGAATATTAATATAAAAATTATGTAAAATATCTTCTCCTTTCTTCTCTTAGCTTCTTTAAAAGCCATGAGATGATAAAAAGCGATAATTATAACACTGTGTCAGGATTGTAACATATATAGATATATGTGATAATAATAGCACAAATATAGGTGGAGAGAATAGAACTATATTGGAGTAAAATTGTCATATTTCTCTAGAACAAAGGTCCAATAAATCTGAAGTAGATTCTTATGAGTTAATATGCATGTTGAAAACTCTAGAGCTGTCACTAAAGCTAACTAAAAAAAATAAAGTGCAGAAGAAAATATCTACTTATTGCAAATGAGGGAAGTAAAGGCACTATAGAAGAAAAAAATGTGAGTAAGACATACAGAAAACAAATAGCAAAATGGCAGATATAAATCCACCAACATTAATTATAACATGAAATGTGTAAGTAGATGAATAGTCCAACAAAAGCCAGAGATCATCATACCAAAGTATAAAACAATGCCAAAGTATAAGCTGTCTAAAAGGTAAACTCTTGAAATTTAAAGATTTAGACCAGGCGCAGTGGCTCATGCCTATAATCTCAGCACTTTGGGAGGCCAAGGTGGGCGGGTCTCTTGGGGTCAGGAGTTCGAGATCAGCCTGGCCAACATGGTGAAACCCTGTCTCTACTAAAAATACAAAAATAAAAAAAAATTAGCCTGGCATGGTGGTGGGCACCTGTAATCCCAGCTACCTGGGAGGCTGAGGTGTGAGAATCACTTGAACCCAGGAGGCGGAGGTTGCAGTGAGCTGAGATTGCACCAGGGCACTCCAGCCTGGGCAACACAGCAAGACTCCATCTCAAAGAAAAAAAAAAAAATTAAATACATTGAAAGTGAAAAGATGAGATGGAAGAATGCAAGCTTGATGCAAACAGAAAGCATAAGCGAGTCAGAGTAGCTACATTATTACCAGACAAAATAAGCTTTAAGACAGAAATGTTTCTAGAAACAGAGTGGGTCATTGTATAATTAGAGGATCAGTCCCTCCAAAAAAATAACCATTGAAAACATGTATGTGATAAACAACATAGTCTCCAAAAAAGATAGATCAAAATTGACAGTTGTTTTTAAAAAGGAGACTTTCAAAAATAAGAGATTTCAATAGCCTACTCTGAATGATGGAAAGAAGTACTAGACTTCAGATAAACAAAGATATATAAGACTTGAACAACACTATAGATGTAAAACATACCTAAAGAACATTCCAATCAACACTACCAAACGCACATTATTCTCAAGTGCACATGGAAGATTCCCCAGGTCCACCAGGCCATAAAACTGAAATTGCACAAAATATATTATCCTGTCGCAACACAATTAAAACTAGAAATCGGCAAGAAAAGGGTTTTGGGGACATTTCCAAATATATAGAAATTGAACAACATACTTCTAAATAGCCAAGGTGTCAAAGAAGAAATTACAAGAAATATTAGAAAATACTCTGGGGCCAGGTGCAGTGGCTCATGCCTGTAATCCCAGCAATTTGGGAAGCCAAGGCAGGTGGATCACTTGAGGTCAGGAGTTTGAGACCAGCCTGACCAACATGGGGAAACCCAGTCTCTACTAAAAATACAAAAATTAGCCAGGTGTGGTGGCACACACCTGTAATCCCAGCTACTTGGGAGGCTGAGGCAGGAGGATCGCTTGAACCCAGGAGGTGGAGACTGTAGTGACCCCAGATGGCACCACTGCACTCCAGTCTGGGCAACGGAGCAAGACTCCTTTGAGATAAGTTAAAATAACGTTTAACACCACAATTTATATGCATTTGAAAATTCTGTTGTTGGTTAGTTTCTCATAGTTGTCAATAAGGCTAAAATAGTTAACAACGTTGAATTCTTGTATTTCTGTGTTGTTCTGCATCTTCTGAGAATTGTTTGTGAAGAAAGAATTAATTGAATATTTATTGGGGAAAGTACATATAAAAGATAAAGTGGGAGGGGCAGGAGAAGATGAGGAGAGCTTTCAGAGGACAATACAGCTCTCAGAATAAAGAGAGAAAAAAAAAATAAAGAAGGGAGATTGGGTGGAGTGAGCCTCAGATCACTGCACCGTTCTGAGAAAGCTTAGTCCAAGCTAATGGATAATTATTGAAAAGTGCTTGCCAATTAGAGAATTCCTCTGCTGGGCAAGAACAACCTACGCTGATCATGTGAGTCATTTACTATCGGCACGCTGGGAGTGGCCATGACGCTAATCCAACAGTGGACCTGCAGGAGCAGCGGCTGGCGAGCATCAGTCAATGTTTTGCACACAGGTTCTCCTGAGTGGCACTCCGTCTCCACCAGGATGCTGTTACTGGTCTGTACTCTCCTTATTCTACCAGTTACTGAGAAAGAAGTGTTGAAACATACCGATAAAATTGCAGGGTTTTCAAAAATTTCTCCTATCGGGTTTGCTTTATACATTTTGAAGTTCTGTTATTGGGTATACTTACAAGTAGAACTGGTACGTCTTCTTGATACATGGAAACACAATTTTCAAATGTCTTTCTTTAGTCCTTGTAATATTCCTTGTCCTGCAGTTTTCTTTTTGATGTTAGTGCTTGATAACTTAATGTTTACATGATATATCTGTTGCAATCCTTTTTTCCTTTAATCTATTTTATCTTTATATCTGTTTTTTTTTTTCCCCTAGGAGATGTAGAATTTGGTCTTGCTTTATTATCCTGATGGATAATTTCTGTCTTTTACTTGGGATGTTAGACAATTTCTATTCAAACCAATTATCAAAATGATTTGGCTTATGTCTACCATCTTGCTAATTATATTCCCTTCATTCCATCTGTTCTTTATTTTTTTCGCCTTTTCCTGCCTTCTTAGGGATTGAGTAATTTTGCTATTCTATTTTACAACCACTATTGGCTTATTAGCTATACATCTAAGTTTTATTCTTTTATGGGATGCTCTCAGACATACAGTATGCATTTTTACACATTACAGCCTGCTTTCAATTTATATTATAATTTTTCACATGTAATATAAATATCTACAACTCTTTTCTTCATTTTCTTCCCCCAATCTTCTATGCTATTTTTGTCATTTATTTTATTTGTATGTCTATTTTAAGTTCATTATTTATTTTTGGTGTTTTGCATTGGAATGCTTACTTTTTAAAGAAAAATTTAAATCACATTTCTGGTATCCATCATCCTTTTTGAAGTTCTAATTTTCCACCTACCACCAGTTTCCTCTACTTTCAACAAATTCCTTTTTAGTTTCTTATAATACATTAGTGTTGAACACAAATTATGTCAACTTTTGTTGATAAACATGTTGCCTTTATTTAGTCTTCAATTTTTAAATATATTTTCACTGCACTAACATTTTCAAGTTACCTTTTTAAAGAATTCTTGCCCTTTAAAGATTTAGTTCCATTGTGCTGGCTTTCATTGTTCCTATCAAAATGTCTTTGATTTACCTTATATGTTCTGTAATATAATGAGAGTTTTCCTTTAGGCTGTTTTTAGGAAATTCTCTTAGTCACTGTTTAGAATTTATCTTGGTGTGTGTGTGTGTATTTGCTTTGCTTTTCTGTGGGTGCTTCTGTTTGTTTTCTGTTGTGGTGGTGTATCTGTGTTGTGTCTGTGTGTGCGTAAGTGTTTATTATGCCAGGAGTTTGTTGAACTTCTTATATTGGTGAGCTAATATTTTTTTTTATCAAATTTGGTACATTTGTACTCATTAATTTTTCAAATTTATTTTTCCCCTCTTACACATCCTTTTTCTCTTTTCTGGTACTTCAATTACACATGTATACAACAACCTGATACTTTATTGAGGTTCTCTCTTTTTTTTTTTTTTTCAGGTTTTTCCCCTGCCATGGTTCATTTTCTTTTTTATTATTATTATTACTATTATACTTTGTGTCCTAGGGTACATGTGTACACTGTGCAGGTTTGTTACATATGTATACATGTGCCATGTTGGTATGCTGCACCCATTAACTCGTCATTTACATTAGGTATATCTCCTAATGCTATCCCTCCCCCGCTTCCCCCCATCCCACAACAGGCCCTGGTGTGTGATGTTCCCCTTCCTGTGTCCAAGTGATCTCATTGTTCAGTTCCCACCTATGAGTGAGAACATGTGGTATTTGGTTTTCCGTTCTTGCGATAGTTTGCTGAGAATGAGGGTTTCCAGCTGCATCCATGTCCCTACAAAGGACACGAACTCATCCTTTTTTATGGCTGCATAGTATTCCACGGTGTATATGTGCCACATTTTCTTAATCTCGTCTGTCATTGATGGACATTTGGGTTGGTTCCAAACTTTGCTATTGTGACTAGTGCCATAATAAACATACTTGTGCATGTGTCTTTATAGCAGCATGATTTATAATCCTTTGGGTATATACCCAGTAATGGGATGGCTGGGTCAAATGGTATTTCTAGTTCTGGATCTTTCAGGGATCGCCACACTGTCTTCCACAATGGTTGAACTAGTTTACAGTCCCACCAACAGTGTAAAAGTGTTCCTATTTCTCCACATCCTCTCCAGCACCTGTTGCTTCACTTTCAATAGTTTCTGTTGGTGTTCTTCAGGTTCACTAATCTTCCTTCTGAATTATCTTGTCTTATATTAACCTTATCCAGTGACCTTTTCAGTTCAGACATTGTGTTTTCCATCTTGAGAATTTTAAAATTTTTTCATATCATGCATTTCTTTCTTCACATTTCCTCCAAATAACTGAACATAATACCTGTTTTAACATTTTTTCATGCAAATTCTACCACTTCTGTTTCAAGGGATTGTGTTTCCATTTAGTGATTTTTTCTCATGATTCTAGATCATATTTTTCCCCACCTTTTGTCATGTCTAGTAATTTTTTTATTGGATGTTGGACATTGTAATTTTATGCTATGTGGTCTTTGGATATTATTGTCAGCCTTATAGAATGTTTTCCTTTGTTTTGATGGGTTCTTAAATAACTTGGAGCCCTGTTAGATCAATCTAAAACTTGCCTTTTATGCTTATTTTTGCTGGTCTACTGTGGTCTTTACTCTAGGGATAGCTCTGCCTTATTACTAAGAAATTATTCTTTGTGGGCTTTCTATTGAATGCTTTGAGTGAACAAAAAGAGCACTTCAGTATTGCTGGTGAGAAAACTAATGAGTCATAGTTTTGAGTTAGCTCTAGGGGACTCTCCGAAGTTCTTTCTTCAACCTCATGGAATTCTTTTTTAAACATCATGGATCTGTGCATTTTTAATATTCTTTATACTTATGGAAGCACCTAGTAGATTTATGAGTTTCTTTTCTGCATGATCTCTCCTCTACAGAATTTCACCTTGTACACTTCTGTCACTTCAGCATTCGTGAATTCCAATTTCTGTGTCCTCAATGCATGGGACTGTCCATCCTTGTACTGTGCCTTACATGGGACTGTCCATCCTTGTACTGTTGTTCATAATGTGCCTCCAGCAGAAGGGTGATTTTATGACTCTCCTTATTTGGTTCCCTTTTTTAGGGATAATAAATCTGTCCTATTTTTCAACATCTGAAAAGGTTGTTTTATATAGTTGCTTGGGGTTTCTAGTTTTCTAATGCGAGGGGCTAAAATTGGCCTCTATTATTCTATCATGACTAGAAGAGGAATTCTGGCATTTTTTTTATTATTATTATTTTTTTTATTATACTTTAAGTTCTAGGGTACATGTGCACAACGTGCAGGTTTGTTACATATGTATACATGTGCCATGTTGGTGTGCTGCACCCATTAACTCGTCATTTACATTAGGTATATCTCCTAATGCTATCCCTCCCCCTCCCCCCTCCCCACAATAGGACCCGGTATGTGATGATCCCCCTCCTGTGTCGAAGTGATCTCATTGTTCAATTTCCACCTATGAGTGAGAACATGCGGTATTTGATTTTCTGTTCTTGCAATAGTTTGCTGAGAATGATGGTTTCCAGCTGCACCCATGTCCCTACAAAGGACACGAACTCATCCTTTTTTATGGCTCCATAGTATTCCATGGTGTATATGTGTCTGGCATTATTTTTTATAAGCAAATACTGGATTCAATTTAAATGTTCATGAGTAGAGGGCTGGTTTTAAATGGTTGTGGTGCAGCCTACCTGTGAAATTACAGATGTCACTTAAAATATTACAACGGGGCATACATTTATTTGTATTTTTTTACCCAACACATATTTTTAAGTAAAAATATTACTGTACATTAATATAACAGTAAAATTTTTTTTTTTTTTTTTTTTTTTGAGACGGAGTCTCGCTGTGTCTCCCAGGCTGGAGTGCAGTGGCGTGATCTCGGCTCACTGCAAGCTCCGCCTCCCGGGTTCACGCCATTCTCCCGCCTCAGCCTCCCAAGTAGCTGAGACTACAGGCGCCCGCCACCACGCCCGGCTAGTTTTTTGTATTTTTAGTAGAGACGGGGTTTCACCATGTTAGCCAGGATAGTCTCGATCTCCTGACCTCGTGATCCACCCGCCTCGGCCTCCCAAAGTGCTGGGATTACAGGCTTGAGCCACCGCGCCCGGCCCAACAGTAAAAATATTACTGTACATTAACACATAATGCTATATAAACCACTATACATAGCTAACATATATTTAGATATATAAATATATGTATGTATATATTTAACTGCCTTTCTGAAAGAAGGTCCACAATTCCTGAGATGACCCTTGGGATTGGGTAAAAATGGCCTGGATGGTTATAAATAAGGAATTTCCAAGTTGTGTATTATATGCATTGGTATTTTATATTCCTTATAAAATTTAAAAAGTGAAGTAGATTATTTAATCATTAGATTAACCATGTTTGTTGTTAAACTTAAGGACCATTTTGATATTATTACAATATGAAGGGTATGCCTGAAGCATAGTACAATAATTATTTCTGTAGTTTATAATAGTATGGTATCATCATTACAGTACTAAAATTCCCATATCTTAGCCATATACAAAACTTACTGTATATTTTAAGATAATTTTTCATTAAATCTTGTTTCATTCTTCTTTTATTTCCAAATTGCTTTGTTTCCTAGCAGCGTACTACTTAGCATATATCAATGTTCACAAGTAATTGCTATCTGGGTGCTATAAACATTTCCATAGATTATTAATTTTTGAAGAAACATCTGTGATTAAAGTTTATAATGCTACTTTAGTTCATTTTCTTTAAGGCATTTACCACAAGTGTCTGATGGCATAGATAAAGGTGCCTACTTAGAGTTATTTCTATTTTATGTATTAGGAATGTAAACCTGTGGAAGCTGAATGAGTTTCAAAGTTTTATAACAAACTGTTGCATTTAAAGAGACATTTATGTTCTGGAGTGGAAAATGATTGAAGTGATGTTTTTATCAAACACCGTGAGAGTTTTATAAGGTAGTCTTACCAACCTATAAAGTACTGCCTTCAATCCATACAAAACTGATATTAGAGGCAGAATAGCCACTTCTATACACTCAGCAATAAAAGGAAATGTTCAAGTTGTCTCTTTGTGAATTCTTCAATAACTTTAAACAATTCATGTGGCTTTATACAATCTTCCCAACCTTCCTATTTTTATCCTACAAAACTATGTTGCTGAAAATGCTTCAGGAAGAACATAGCCTAGAATATAACCCTTAGATAAAATGTATACATATAGCCATGGTCATGTTCCTTGTAAAGAGAGCTGTTTTACTCTCATAAACCATCATTATAGAATATTATACCAGTATAAGCAAAAACCCAAAATAATGAGAAGAGGTTAAAAATCTCTCTCTATTCATTCATTTTTTTTTTCATGCAGTTAAGAAAAATGAAAAGACTCACTAAAATTTTACAATGTTTCATGCTATTAATTAGGTCCTAAGAGTACCAAGAGAGACATACACATACAAACACGTAATTATAAGAGAATATTAAGTTATATAAAAATATACAGGAATGTAGAGAAGGGAAAAGTCAAGTCTATCTAAATGAATCACAGGGACAAAATATACATGCTGAAATAGGAACAATCAGTAGGAATTTGGCAGAACAAACTACATGGGGAAGGGAATGGTATTAGACACAACTAAGAGAACTGACTTTGTCTTGTATATGCACAAATGATAATGATATACATCCACAAACATAAGTGCAACAGTTTAAAGAACTGTGGGACACCCTCTAAACCCTTGCCAGCCTCTATCCTTACACATTCTTGCTGGGCTTTTTTCTCTGAGATAGGACAAAGAAAAGGACATCCCTTACAATAGTCATTGTCCAACACAGCTGCTTCCAGAAATCCCACTCATTCTTAATATCCAACTATACTTAGACTATTCTGATATTTGTTTGATATTCAATGATGAAAATAAACTATTTCTCCACTGAGTTTTCACTTTATTTGTATCTATTATGTGGTAGGTAGCATATTCTGCTTTACATTATTTTTGTTTCTATTTCATGTCTCATAAAAAATACGGCTTTCCTCTTTCTTTCTTCTGTGATGGCTAAATCTGTCTTTCATGTAATATTAATTTAAATATTTGTTTAATTTTATTTTATTAACTGCCTCTTAGGATATAAGGTGATTTACTGCAATTCATTATAGACTTTCAATAAGTGAATTAAGGTAAGTATGGTTACATTAAACATCAAATAAGATAATGTACATTAGGTTACAAAATTAAAGCTCTAAATATTTCAGAAACATATTTATTAGCTTGTTTTTTCCCTTGAGAATGAGCTTCTCCTCTATAATACATATATATTCCTTGGTATCAGAAAATAATCTGTCATTTACCATGTTATTTTTTTAAATCATTGAATTACATGGGGACCTTTTGGAAGTCTTGTGTTTTTCTTTGATATCAATAGTATACTATGATTTCTTTTTTATTAGCTTGATGCCAGTGAGTTAAGAGAAACATGATCAGTCCTGTCAGCAAGGAAGGAATCTGATAAGTGTTTGCAGAGTTCTCATTCTAGAAATTCTGTCTCCACTGAAAACAATGGGGCTTCCTGAAATTTGACAACACCCATCCTTCAAGTTATGAAAAAACAATCAAAAGATCAATAGGAGCACACCAGGCACCATTTGTCTGAATTGAATAGACATTTTACTGTCAATCAATCTTCTGCTTGGGGCACAAAGTTTCACCAAAATAGATAAACCACTGAGGTCCTCTTTGGAATCCATGTAGTACATGATGCTAGACTGAGGAAGATGTGACTGTAAGTGTCCAGAGATTATACTTATTTTCTAATGTTTCAAATATGAAATTTGATTGGGGTTTGCTATTCCCTGTATGAAACTGTTTTTTTGTCTTTCTACTTAGGGAGACAAATAGTGATGATGATATTCACATCAACAACAAAAACAAATCAAATTGTGTGTAAAATGCACATGTCACTCTAAGTAAGATCCGAAACAAACAAAAAAAATCAACAGTTTAAAATGAGATGTTGCATTAGCATGAAGTCAATGAAATCACCGAGGAGAGTCCATGGGAAACATCGGCAACCAATGGCCAATTCTATTTGAAGTTGCTGTATTGGCTGGGTGCAGTGGCTCACACCTGGAATCCTAGCAATTTGGGAAGCCAAGGCAGGAGGATCGCTTGAGTCCAAGAGTTCAAGGCTGCACTGAGCCCTGATTGCACCACTGCACTCCAGCCAGGGAGACACAGAGAGACCCTGTCTCAAAACAAACCAACAAAACCCAAACAAATTTTTTAAAAATGTTGCTTAATTGTAAGACAAATTATGACAGAATTTCTCTGTTTGTAACCTTCAAAAAGGTGGGGAGATATGTATAAATCACTGAAGAATTTATTTCTCATAGCAAATAATATTCATTATTAATTGTTTTCATTCTATCCCTGAAGATATAGCCTAGCCTACCAAAAATCTAAGCTTATAGTTTTTAAAAAAAACTACAATGAAATATATTATGGTAATTTTGGAAGAACTAAGCACTCTTATGGTTTAAACTCCTATCCAGCTTTGATTATTATGATTACATTCTCTTCCACCATCAATTCTTTTGGTATCTCAATTCTGAGGGCTATTTGAGTCATGTGTTAATATTCTCATATGCCTCCATAGCTCTTAGCATTGGATACTTATAAGTTATACAATAAAAGCTTCTTGATTATATCCAAAATATTAGTCCACTTGATGTTGTGATATAGGATAGAGTGAAAATAAACCAGATCTGTGAGACATGAAAACAAAGTTCTTGCTCCATGTCATCTATCCATGGCTGTCTATGAGATCTTGAGAAAATTATTTTGTCTCCCCAGTCAAAGAAATGAATGAGAGAGCAGGGGAGATTTCAAGGTATCTTTTATCTCTAAAATGTTATATTACTTACCTTTCAATAATATCCAGATTTCTTAAAGACCTTAAAAATGTAGAAAGTTATTTATTGTCATGAAAACACTACTGACTTCTCTTGAACTTCATGTACTGTTGCAAAACCTGGCTATCTGGATCCATCTCCAAGCCTTATAAAACAGAGACAGTTGATTTCAGAGCAGTTATAGAACAATGGTTTGTTAGGGTAAAGTTTCAAACCATGATATCATGGATATATAGAGAATTTATAGAAGATTTAGGGAGTGTGTGTGTGTGTGTATGTGTGTGTTTAAAATGCACGGATGTGCCATGAAGTAGCAACTGTGCATTCTGGGAGCTTTTTGGGTGGGCAGTAAAAGTGTTCACTGGGCTCCTCTTGTCACTCTTTTCAGAAGTTATTCTAAACTGTAACTTATTTTTAAATTATAACATCTCCAACTCAATACCATATGCTGGGTTCTGGGATTTCTTTCTTCCTTTATTCTCTTTCCTTCTCTTGACAGCCTATTTTCTGTTTCTCTCCAAGGACTTATTCAGATTTGCTCCTTGTTTGAAGATTTTATTGCTTCCTTTTTATTCATTCAGTTACTATATTTTTCTTAAAACTTAACACAAAAGAATGTGTAATCTTTGTTTCCTCCACCCCTCTGGTGGCACACCAAACCTGTGGCAGAGTTGAGTAAGAATTGTGTTATTGTTTTGATTCGGCCACATCTCTCTTTGGGATTAAGTTATAATTTCTCACTTTTTTATTTTGGAAAAAAAATCAGGTTCCCAAGAACAATTCTATGAGAGGAAAAATAAAAGCTTTTCCTCAGCAAAACTTAGGGGAAGAAAAAAGATTCTTCAGATTGTCTAAAGAGAATATGTGTCTATCCATGTGTGACCAACGTATGTGAAAGTGTGTGTGTGTGCTTTGGCTGCAATATTCACACACATTTGTATGAATTCACTCTTTATGGATTTCTCATGGAACAACAGTTTAGAATGAAGGTTATAACGTGCATAGAAAGCAATAAAAACAAGAAAATTTTCTTTTATCATAAGCTTATAAGCTTGTAGAGTGGTCAAGATAAATATATGTGAAATATTAAATAACTAGGTCATCATTCTCAAATACATGGTTTGGACATTCAGAGCAATCCAATTTTCTCATTCACTATGAAATATTTTTCTATGTCAGGAAATGTAAAGATATATCACTAGGTTAATAACTGCATCATCTTCCATCATATATACATATTATATATATATAAAATATATATATTTTTTAGTTTTTTGTTGCACGTGAACAATTGTAAAATACACTTATGTACAACATAATGATGTTTCAATCAATAAAGTATGAGTAAAATTATAACACTATATTTTTCTGCACTTTTTCTATGTTTAGATATGTACAGGTATACCAATACTTATCGTTCCTTTACAATGCCTGCAGTATTCGATACAGTCATGCTGTAAAGGTTTGTAGTCTGGAACTATAGGCTCTATCATGTAGCCTAGGTGTGTAATAGGCTCTGCTATCTAGATTTGTGTAAGGAAATTGTGATGTTTGCCAAATGATGAAATCATCTAACAATGCATTTCTTAGACTATGTCCCGATGTTAAGCAACAAATGACTGTATTTGCAATTACTAACAGCTCTGCAATTAACCTACATGTACTGGCATCAGTGGCAGTACGAACGATAGCAGACATTATCAGTGCTTTATCCATATCCCCTGGAGACACACCATGTCTGGTCAGTCCAGCCAAACTTCCAACTGCCAGCCCCTGTGATGCTTTGCCTGAAAGTTCTCTCAGGCTTCAGGAGCCTGCTCAGAGTGTGTATTGAGCATTCTGGAAGCTCCAGGGACTTATCGTCCCTCTGGGTGATGACAGGTTTGATAGATGATAGCACTCCAGTCCTTCATGCCTTATATGAGTCAATTCTGAAGCCCATATACTGCATATGACCAAGAATTCTGCAGTGGGAATAAACTCCAGTTGTCTGTAATGGTAAATTGCTTGGTAAACTTTATATATATTTTTATTTTTATTATTGTTATTATCTTTTTAGAGGCAGGGTCTCCCTTTGTCACCTAGGCTGGAGAGCAATAGTGAAATCACAGCTCACTGCAACCTTAAACTCTTGGGCTCAAGCAATCGCCACCTCCACCTCCCCAGTAGCTGGGGACCACAGATGTGCACCATCATGCCTGGTTAATTTAAAAAAAAAAAAAAAATTAGAGATGGGATCTTGCCATGTTGCCCAGGCTGGTCTCGAACTTCTGGCCTCAAGTGATTCTCCCACCTTAGCCTCACAAAGTGCTAGGATTCCAGGAGGTGTGAGCCACCACACCTGTCCTACTTGGTAACTTTCGGTCTTTGTTTTTTGATTTTTTGAGACAGAGTTTCACTCTTGTCATCCACGCTGGAGTGCAATGGCAGGATCTCTGCTCACCACAACCTCTGCCTCCTGGGATCAAGTGATTCTCCTGTCTCAGCCTCCCGGGTAGCTGGGATTACAGGTATGCGTCACCACGCCCAGTTAATTTTGTATTTTTAGTAGAGACAGGATTTCACCATGTTGGTCAGGCTGGTCTCGAACTCTCGACCTCAGGTGATCCACCCACCTCGGCCTCCCAAAGGGCTTGGATTACAGGCATGAGCCACCGTGCCTGGCCCTGCTTGGTAACTTTATTGTCCTGCTTTTCAATCTCACTTTATTACTCTATCAATTTTTTTTTCTGGGATCACTTTACTAATAAACTTAATTGTGTCTTGCCATCTACTTTTAAGGGAATCCAGAAATGTCTATCATTGTAAACTCAGGCTAAGTGTACAGACATCATGTCTTTTTCTCTAGTTCTTGTGTCATGTGTCTCTGACACAGACAGGCCACAAGTTGCATCATATCCAACAGGGACACCTAATTACAAATAGGAACTCCAAAAATTATTTTTGCAAACCTATCTTTTATCCCACAATTCTTTTTCTTAGTGTTACTTGTTTTTTGGGGGGCGTGTAATCAATAGCAAAAATGCAGGATGAAAGAATGTTAGAGTTTTCAAATCAGTACTAGTTTCTAAACAGCATCGATTTGGATTATTTTTTTACTGTCAGCCTAAAATTTGAGAGGGAAGACCAGAAGCATGAGATAAATACACCACTCATCCCCTCATTTTATCACCTTTTCTTTAATTTTTTAAAAATTTTCTCCCCCCTTTTTTTTTTATATTTTTTTGCTTATTCAAAAGCGCCTGTGCTTTCAGGAGCATTTCTAACAGCAGTATTCAGTGGAAATATAATGTGAGCTACATAGGGGATTTAAAATTTTCTAGTAGCTGCATTTTTAAAATAAAAAGGTAACATGAATATTAACGTGTTTGATTTAACCCAATATAATCAAAGCTTGTCATATTAACACACAATGTAAATATAGATATGTATATGCTTTTTAATATGTCATTCAAGCCTGCTGTTCATTTTTCACTTCTAGTGCATCTCAATTTGGATGAGCTGTGGGTCAGATGCTTCATAGCTACTGTAGCTAATTGCTGCCCTATTGGACAGCATGGCTCTAGAACACTTCTGTGAAACTACCAGAACCTTCTTCATTATCTCCTACTGTGCTTATTTTTTTTCGAAGCATGTATTGTCTCCCAAGAGAATGATAGCAGCAATAAATATGATACCTCTCTATAGGAGGCTTATGAAGAATGCTCACATAAATTACCTAGGAGAGGTACCAGGCTTCACTCTCCTATTTTATTCTCCACTGAGCTGTACAATTAGTGGGTGTTCAAGAAACACTTGATGAAAAAATAAAGTGATGAATTTCAGCAAATGGACTGGTATGCGCGGAGATGAGTGAAACGATCCAAACATGCCTTGGTGACAGTAAGACAACAGCCCGCCTGAATAGGGCTGTGGAAAAGCACTTTTGATTTAACTCAATGAATAAAGAGAAAAATAACTTATTGTTGTCTAGTGGTTTGCATTTCCTGTGCAGGATATATAACTATAGATACAGATATAGATATAGGTATAGATAGATATCAGAAACATAAAGAACACAACTGAATGTGGATTTCCATGAAAGTCGCGAATTCACTGGGGGATCTCTTCATATTTTCATATATTTTCCTTGGACCAAGGAAAGGCAGATTATGAGGCTGAATGGGGGGATTTTATTGACATGGTGCCCTGTCCTATGACTCTGGATACACACACACACACACACGTATATATATTTGGTGACACATATATATGTGTACATATATATTTGGTGACACATGTATATGTATATATACACGCATATATGTATATACGTGTATATATTTGTGTATATGTACATATATATAGACAGAGAGAGAAGAGCAATATATGTTTTTCTACATTCATAATTAAGGACACTGTGTTTCAGGGAGTTAAAATGACTTATTCAAGATCCCAGAGCTGGTCAACAGTGGAAGCAAAACTGATATCTGACTTTTGACCTACTCTGCCCACCCTCTTGCACCCGTTTTGAAAACAAATAGTACAGCACCATTAAGTCTTTTTAAGGATATTTCATATGGCCGGCAATTTAAAGTACATGGGTCATATTTTTTAATAGAGCAAAGTGAATGACATCAAGAATACACACAAGCTCTCCATATATGTCCAATCAGTGGATCTAAGACCTGTAGAATTGTTCTTTTTTGTATTAGTCTGAAACATATGGAAAGGAAATTCTTTAGGGAAACATTAACGTCCTTTGTTTCTATCATCTAGCACTCCCTCTAGAATTCAGCAAACACCACCACAAACACACTGGCGCGCACACACACATACACACAGACACACACACACACACACACACACACACACACACCCCGCAAACAAAACCAATACATTGTCTGGCCTTATTTATTCATCTTAGTTAAAGAGCAGTGCTTGCTTAATTGCTATTCTGAAGCAAAAAATGTGGACCTTTCTGGTACTGTGATTACTTCAGCTATTGTTCAAGAATCACTGAAATTGTTAACCCTAAATCTTCACGTCTGCATTTTTGCATGTTGTAATTTTAGGGTCAGTCAAATGCTCTAGTGATCTGATAATGTAACGTAGTTCACATATAAATATCGGGCTGCCAGAGCAGAAACTCTGCTGTTGAAAAATTACATACCAACAGGACAATTATAGCCTCTCTGTGGAAGAAGGGCCCACATTTTATTTCTAAATCGCCCTTGCAACATTTCTTAAAGATTACTTGTTAAGTAAGCAATGCACATTATGATAACACACATGCATATATTCAAATAAACATTTGCCAGTGGCATGTCTGTGGACAAAAGTTAACCTTCGACAATTTGTTGTTGTCAGAGTTTGCTTCCTTATAATCTGGCATTAATTGAATCATGAATCTTTTAATGTACAAGCCGCTATAATTCCTTGGTATCAGATTCATTTAAAATTTTCTTGCAAAAAAGGGAAGGAAATAAATTAGCAATAAATAAAATCTATGCCTATCCGTGTTTACTAATCAACTGCTATGGTTAGGTGTGAACTTTTACAGAAGTTATTTCCTCCTAATTAGAAAAGGAGGGTGGAAAAAGAGAAAGAGAGAGAGAGAGAGAGAGAGAGAAACAGAATTAGGGAGAAAAAAATTTTTCTAACATATAATTTGTCTATTGGAAAATTGGTAACAGAGTATCAATATAGCTTACTTTATTTTTATGGAATAATACCAGTAATGATATTCTTTACCTCACTTATTTTATTTTTCTTGTCTCCCTCCTACCATGGTATCTTTAGTTAGAAAATAAATTGGTTTAAAACTTCTGAACTTTGCATTAGAGTTATATTGAAGGCATCTATGTTGTCACAACTCCAGTGGGCAAACAGACTTGACTGTGCTTTGCCATTATCCTGTCATGAAAAAATAAAAACTCCACTCCCCTTTTTATTCGTCATTCTGTCATGACAATGGGACTGTGGGAACGAGGCAGCTCCATGTACTGATGTTGCATGTAGCTGCTGCTGTCGTTGCAAACAAGCGGGAATAGCGTGCTGATAAAGGCCTGCTGCTGTCTATGGGTAACATGCTTGTTCTACAGATGCCATAATGATGGCAGGATGTTCTTTATTTTAGTGGAATTAAATCACACTTTCTGTGTCAAAGGGGAAAGGTGAAGTCATCCATGGGGTGAATCGCCAAAATCCTAGAAAGAAGGGTGCTTCTCAGAGGAGAGGTGGCTTGCAGTGTGGGAACTGTCCTTAATTGACCGAGGCCAGGTGCGGTGGCTTACGCCTGTAATCCCAGCACTTTGGGAGGCAGAGGCAGGCAGATCACAATGTCAGGAGTTCGAGACCAGCCTGACCAACACGGTGAAACCCTATCTCTACTAAAAATACAAAAAAAAAAAAAAAAAAAATAGGCATGGTGGCGCATGTCTGTAATCCCAGCTACTCGGGAGGCTGAGGCAGGAGAATCGCTTGAACCCAGGAGGTGGAGGTTACAGTGAGCCAAGACTGCGCCACTGCTCTCCAGGATGGGCAACAGAGTGAGACTCCATCTCAAAAACAACAACAACAACAACAACAACAACAACAACAACAAAAAACAGTGACCTAAACATGAATGGAGTAATTCACAATTATCTTATTTTACAAATATTTACAAAGATATAGTGTATCAAGTAGTTCATACTTGAACCTGGGCCTTAAAGAAAGATGTTTTGGGGGCCAGTTGGGGATTGTGATTTCAATCACATCAGAAAAGCTCAGAGGAAGCAAACTGAAGGGAAAGGATTTCTGGGTCATGTGGTCTTGCCCCCTGCCAGCCTGCAATGTCCTTGCCCCCTGCTAGCCTGCAAAGTACTCGCCCCCCTGCCAGCCTGCAGTATCCTCTTTATGCTAAACTCTTAGAGGCTTTGGCTGTGTTGCTGTTTTATAGGGAAGGCATATCTCTCATAAAAATAAATGGCAGACTGGAGGAACTATTGGTGTCCATTTGAGAAGAACATAAAATACTACCAAGTATTCTTAGGATAAGTGTAACTTCCCTGTGCTCATGAGGTAATCTTCTAGAAAATTAGTTATCATGTGGTATTTGGTTTTCTGTTCCTGCACTAGTTTGCTAAGGATAATGGCCTCCAGCTCCATCCACGTCCCTGCAAAGGACATGTTCTCATTCTTTCTTATGGCTGCGTAGTATTCCATGATGTATATGTACCTCATTTTCTTTATCCAGTCTATCATTGGTGGGCAGTTAGGTTGATTCCCTGTCTTTGCTATTGTGCATAGTGCTGCAACGATCAGACATATGCATGTATCTTTGTAATAGAATGATTTATATTCCTTTGGGCATATACCCAGTAATGGGATTGCTGGGTCAAATAGTATTTCTTTCTTTAGGTCTTTGAGGAATCTCCACTCTCATAACTGGGAGGTAAATGATGAGAACACACGGACACATAGAGGGGAACAACACACACTGGGGCCTATGGGAGGGTGGAGACTGAGAGGAGGGAGAGGATCAGAAAAAATAACTAATGGGTACTAGGCTTAATACCCGGGTGATAAAATAATCTGTCAAACCAACCCCCACGACACACGTTTGCCTATGTAACAAACCTTCACAGGCACCCCTGAACTTAAAAGAATTTTTAAAAAATTAGTAGTCATTAAAACAACTCTATATGTTGCTATAGAGATTCTCAGAAAAGAAACATTTAACCTTCGCATTTATTTTTGAGGAGTGGAGCAACGTACACCTTCTCCCTATCTTTGATGATTTCCTCTTGGACATATTTCTCAAGATAACTATAGAGCCAAACTAGCACACAGATTTTCTCTAGAAAGGCTCCTTTACGACAATTCCCTGTTCTGCATAGCATTACCATTTCCACTTCCTAAATGGCCTCCCAGTTGGGTTTGTTTTTATTCAGAGGCACCCGATCAGCTTTCTAGAGGTAGCATGTAAGTGATTTGGAATGTGTCTACCCTCGTGTTTGTCCCTAAACTGACGGATTTCCCTCCTTTGGTTAATGGAAAATGAATCCAGTGTTCACGAGCTAATTTGAATTTTTCCTTTTTCCTTTCACATCCATGTTTTAAGTCTGTGGAGGAACTGAAGGCTCGTGGCCAAATGTCAGCACTATTTCAGTGAACAAGAGTGTTTAGTGAAACTATTCCAAACAGTCTATTTCTTTGCCAACCCAATAAAGCATCAAAAAGGCCTCTGGTAGCTATAGCAACATAACCACAAGCTGCTCAATTTTCAACACTGTTTTTATATCCCATTCCCCCTCCATTTTGCAGAAAATCAGAAGCTAATGGGACACAGCTGCCTTCACTTTGGTTTGCTTAGAAAGCTAAATTTAAATTGTGTCTTGCTTTATTCATTTAATTAATAGTGCATCAGGTTTCAACATACAAGCACAATTTATCTGAAGCCCTAAGACTTACGGAAAACATGCAACAGAAGAATTTTACTATAAGATATGTGGGCAAAAAATATCCAACCAGCACTTTGAATTAGTTCATTAAAAATCACTCACAAATAAAACACCTTAATGTATAATAGATGACATGGCGTTAGTTGAATAGTGATTAAGATCTAACTAGGCAGCGGTAATAAGAGAAAATCGCATTGATAAAACAGATAGTTGGGCATGAAGATACTGAAATCAGCTGTCTGGTCTCATATTATAATAATTTGCTAACTGTAACTGTTGTTTCTTATGTCAAAGTAACAGGTTAAATAGTGTTATATCTATCTATCTATCTATCTATCTATCTATCTATCTATCTAATCTCTCTGTATAGTAGCATTCCTCTTTAACTCTCAAATTTAGTGTGAAAGATCCATTTACATTAGGAATCACTTTAGTACAGAAAATCTATAGAGTTCATAAATTCAAGATTTGGAGTTTTGAATATCTATTGCTTTTGATTTATGTGGCATTTATTATTAGTTTTATTTATCATTATCAAAAAAAACTATATCTCAGACACCTAACTCTGGCAAGAGCTGTGCACCAAGGAAAAACTCATCTTCTCTAATCATTCAATCATTCTTTTATGTTTTATTTGCTCATCTATCTACTCAAATAGTTATTGAGCAGTTATTAGGTGTGCAGCTAGATACTACAGATGTGGGCATGCCATAAAATTCAACTTCTATATGTAGACATGTAAAAAGAATTGAATAGAGTTTGATAAGTGTTACAAAATATATTATGCAAAGTATATAATGCAGATGGAGCATATTTTGAGAATACATATTGTGTGAATTATAGGGAAGGAAATGAGCAACTTCCCCTGGGAAGGAAAGGGCAGATGAGAAGCATTTTAGAGGTATTGATGTTGAAACTGCACCTGAAGCAAGAGTAACAGCTCTTTGGTTGTGCAGCAGTTGCAAAGTCACAGTGGCATAAAACACATTAAATGTGAGAAATTGCAGATTCTGTCTTTGGGGTTGTCCTAAACCCCCATTAATGTCAAAGGATGCTCTATTGTCTGAAAATCTGAAAGAGGTTTTGATCTGAAGAAATTTCCAGGAATTGGTTGCACATCTGTTCAGCAATTCTAATTTGAAAAAGAAACTAATAATTATCAGGTATCCTGTATGTATCAGAACAATGCTAAACCCTTTAACAATAAAAATGCCTTATCTCAACAGCGTTATTTTTAGCTTCATTTGACTTGTAAGGAAGCTGAGATTTAAAAGGTTAGGGAAATTGTTCAAACTTTGCAAGGGGCAGAGACAGGCATATCTACTTGTCTTCAAAATGAATGCTCTCCAAACAATCATCCCAATGAAGCCACGCCATTGTCTGGGATAAATACTCGAGGCTTGTTGTCTCATGCCAAGGAAATCGAGGATGCGGCCACAAAAGAAGTGAGTTTAAGTGTGGAGGTTTAATAGGTGAGCGAAAAGCAAAAAGCTCTCTCTACTACACAGAGAGAGGGGATCCACACCCCGTGGTGAAACGCACAAGGGTTTTATAGACCAGCTTGAGGAGGTGGTGTGTGATTTACATAAAGCCCAAAAGATTGGTCAGACCAGGTGCCATTTACATAGCACAGAAAGAGGCTGGCCATCTCCCTCTAATCTTTTATCATGCAGATAGAGTTTCTACCTGGCCCTTGTCATGTTGTCTGCCTTTTTATTGCACACGTGGCGACCAAAAAAAAAAGAAGAGGGAACCTCCATGTTGAATATACCTGGCTTCCAGGTATCCCTTTTCTATTGGCACAGCTCTGGCATTTGCCTATGCAAGCTTCCAGCTTGCTTATCTATGTCTGCAGATCAATTTTACAGGCTGCTATTTGTTAGAAAGGAAATGATTTGGGGGCTGCTTTTCATTAAAAGGAAACCTTACGGAAGACTCTCTTACCCTCACTATCTGCCTAAATAATTTCTTTTTTAGCTCCTGTATCACCAAAGCCAATGCCCTAAAGATCAGAGCTGCAGACACAAAGGAAGGCCAATGCATGAGAAGAATCAGTGGGAAAGGGAGTAAGAACAGCAGTCCCACCTTGACGGCACTCTCAGGCAAGAGGCCGTCTCCTTCCGATGCTGTCAGGTAAGAAACACACAGAAAGGTTGAGAGACAAAGACCTCTCTGTTTACTGACAGGCTGTTTGATAAGTTCAGGCTTTAAAAAACACGTGTTTTTGTTTGTGGTTTTAACCTACTTCCATTCAATGTTCTAGTAACACTGTGGCAAAGGAAGTGGTCCCCTAGCTCCTATACCATCCTGTAATCACGGTTATTTTGGAACCACAGGGGCAGAAAGGAGGTGAGCCCTTTCCTAGTCACCAGAAGAGTCACAGATGATACCCCTATAACAGAAACAGGTTAACAAGAGAAAAGCATAACAAATGTATTTGATCATAGTTTTATGTGACATGAGAGCCTTTGGAATGAAGAGAACTAAAGATATAGACAAAACTGTCAATTTGTATGTTTGGGTTCAGTGAAGAAAGGACATCCACATCCACGTAGAAATGTGATTAGACTAAAGGGGTGTGGATGATCTAATGCAGTAGATGGACGGGAGTAGCCCAGCGGGGCCTGCTTGTCCAGATTCTTCTCTGCCTCTCTGAGCAGCATTCCTTCCTCCTGGGCATGGGCCAGGGCCCCTTTGGAATGAGGGTCTCATGACTTACTATTAAAGTAAGTCAAAGAATTTCTTTATGGCCAGCTCTTAGGTAGAAACGCGGGGGAAGGTTCAAGTAATACTTCTGGGTTTTGTGGCTGGCTTCGGGAAGGAGGAGTTCCAGTTACTACTACTACGATCCACCTTGGGGATGATTCTAGTTTCTAGGGCATTCAGGGACTGTTAATATGATTTTCAGAACTTGGACACTTAGGAGAACATTTATACAAGCCTACTTGGTTTGAATCTTGAATCTGAAGTGGTGGATTAAGATACAGGAAGATTGCAAGGTGCAGACATCAGACAGGCTGTTGCCTGGAGTCTAGAAGAAGACGGTGGAATCCAGGAACGTTTCCTGTACGGGAGTCTGGAAAGGGTCCTCTAATGCAGCCACCATTTGCAGGTGTGAAAGGCAGGCAGCTGATTTGTATCAGTCAACAAGCAGAGGTGCCATAGCATGAGTTTGGGTTTTACGGATTTTTTATACCTGTTCTCAGAGGCAAAACAGAGAAAGAACTGAGGACAAGTCTGAGTTATTGGAAGACCATCCCTAGCAGCATTGGCATGGTAAGCCAGTTTCCGAGATAGGAGCTCAGGCTTCAGATAACAGAATAGGAATATAGTTAAGTGGCTTGAGGTAATGGGTGAAAATTAAGGTTTTATGAACAACAATTATGGTCTTATGAAGAGGCCGGATTCCAGGTGTGGAACGCTCTGTATAAGCCGGCTCTAAGTCCAGTAATGCCCGCTAACAGTATGTGGTAGCAATATACTTCAGAATATCATAAATATATATATATATTTTTATGGCTACTGGGAGAACTGGCTTCCACCCAAGCCTCTTCAGTGGTATGGACAGCAGCAAGCCAAGTGTTCTGAGGTTCCTTTTACTTGGCAGATCCCTAACTCCGTGTAGAATCAGTTGATGACTGAAATTCGAGACTGGCTGCGTAAAAGACTAAGAAAGCAGGGCCAGATGCGGTGGCTCATGCCTGTAATCCCAGCACATCGGGAGGCCAAGGCAGGTGGATCACCTGAGGTCAGGAGTTCTAGATCAGCCCAGCCAACCTGGTGAAACCCCGTCTCTACTAAAAATACAAAAATTAGCCAACATGGTGGTGCGAGCCTGTAGTCCCAGCTACTCAGGAGCCTGAAGCATGAGAATCGCTTGAACCCAGGAGGAGGAGGTTGCAGTGAGATGAGATAGTGCCACTGCACTCCAGCCTGGGTGACAGAGCGAGACTCCATCTCAAAAAAAAAGAAAAGAAGGCCGGGCGCAGTGGCGCAAGCCTGTAATCCCAGCACTTTGGGAGGCCGAGACGGGCGGATCACGAGGTCAGGAGATCAAGACCATCTTGGCTAACACGGTGAAACCCCGTCTCTACTAAAAAATACAAAAAAATTAGCCGGGGGCGGTGGCGGGCGCCTGTAGTCCCAGCTACTAGGGAGGCTGAGGCAGGAGAATGGCGTGAACCCGGGAGGCGGAGCTTGCAGTGAGCTGAGATCTGGCCACTGCACTCCAGCCCGGGCAAGAGAGCGAGACTCCGTCTCAAAAAAAAAAAAAAAAAAAAAAAAAAAAAAAAAGAACAAAACAAAAAAAGAAAACAGTGGTGTGCGGCATGTCCACTGACTTGGATCTTTCTTCTGATTCATATTCTTGAAGCACTCAGTCACTGGGTTAAGGGTCCATTAAGTGAGGCGCCTTCACCCTGCCTGCCACGTGATTCTCACTGCTGCTTGATCTTCACTGGGGTTTCGCATTCTGCTCTACCTCACTGGTATGAGGTCACTGGTAAGAAAACCAGTGCTACCTATATATTTCTTACCTCAAGGCAAAACTAGTCCTAGATTCTGAAAATCAGAAGCGCGGATCCAGTAGGTCTAATTTTCAAAGGTAAGAGGAATGCAGCAGTATGACACCAAACAGATTACAACACCTTCATCAGGGTGAAATAAATGCTTCTGACATTTTTATCGTGTTTTCTTCTCCAAGGTTATGGCATCCTATGCTGTTGGGATTTTTTTTTTTTTTTTTTTGTATCTTCTGTTTTTCTTTTTAGTTTTCCCTTTGGTTTGAATGTTCATTGAAAATAAAACTTTCAACATTTTCAGGTCCACAAACCTTCCTTCTTAGATGTGCCTCTGGGAATAAAATGATTTATCTAAATTTATTTGATTCTTCAGTCACACACATTGGCAACTTCCCATCAAGTAGTTTATTGTTGCTAGGTGAAACAGAAGAGGCCCCGTGATACATATATTTAGATACCTTTCAGCCTTTGAAATTGATTTTGTCATGATTAAAATAATTAATTATTTTGAGTGTCTTAAAAATATAAGTGTGGATTCGTGCATGATGCATATTTCAAAAATGATATTAGATGTCTTTTCTATCCTTTTTTGAAAGGAGCACAGAGAGACTTGGGCATAGGGTCATTCAAATGGCCTGATACCAGAAAAGGGGGAAAGATGTGCTTTCTTCAAGGAAATGACTCCTCAGAGCACCCAGGAAGAGAAAGATGAGAGAAGAAGGTCAGAATCAAAGAAATCAAGTCTGTTATTAGGTCCAGAAGAAGAGCTCCTGACAACAGAATCTGGTATCAAAGGATGAGAAACTGGGTTAATGGTGACCAGAGCAAGAAGCAAGAAACAGAAACAAGAAGGAAATAAGAGTGTCCAGCATTCTCAGAGGTTCCCTTTCATGGGTGAAACTTGCTTGGTGCTTGCACGCCTAATTTTAAAGCCAGAGGAGCCAGTTTTCTCACATTTATAATGTAAATGTTATAATATTTTTTCCTCGTGATTAGATTTCAGGTAACCCTGAAAAGGTAGTCAGGAATTAGTGTCTTTCTTTTCTCCTTCCTAATAACAGGATTTTCTCACTATTTGTTTTACTGGATTAAGTTTTCTAAACTTACCAAAACCAAGAAACTTCTAGTTCAGATTTCACTTAACGTTTTCTTTTAATTCAACCATCAGAGCAATTTCCAAGAAGCATAATCTGACTTAATGATATT
The DNA here is from genome assembly GCF_024542745.1 of Macaca thibetana thibetana. Lineage (NCBI taxonomy): Eukaryota > Metazoa > Chordata > Mammalia > Primates > Cercopithecidae > Macaca > Macaca thibetana. Next base: position 9,446,915 of record NC_065586.1, read on the forward strand.
GTAATAGTTAGCAAAGTATCTAGATATTAGGCACAGAAAACAGGCTCATTGAATAAGCAAATGAACTTGCGACTATATCAGGTTTTAAGTGACTTAAATGGTAGTCAGAGATTTGGCTTCATTAGGCAGATACAGCACTTATGTGCTACATAGCTCTTGCTTTTATGTGTAAGTCTGTTGAATCAACAAATGTGCTGAAGAAGAGAATAAATATATTGAAATAAATTACTAGAGTCAAACCATTCCATCATTCAAAAGCACACAAAACTAAAATAGATGCAACACCTATTAGGTGCCTACTGTGTGTCAGTTTATGCCTGAATTTGTGTGTTAACACTTATATCTCACAACCCTGATGTCACTGTTACGATATTATCTTCCTGTTATGGATGAGGAAATTAAAACGGTGACACAGAGCCGTGAAGCCACTTGCCTTACCAACTAGCACGTGGCAGGAGCAGGTTAGAGTTCCAGTTCCTGCGTCTCCTCTCCTCTGTGATGCTGCAGATGTTAGCTGTCCCTGTTCAGAGTCTGACAAAGCCAAACAGAAGCCAATTCCAGTGCCAGGATGCAGACCTCCAAAATGGGTTCTGGCTCTAGAAACGCTAATGAACCATAGAGAATTTGCTGAAGATTTAGAATGCAAGTTGGATGAGAGGCTTTTTTTTTATTTTTATTTTTTCCCTCACAGCAAATTACCTTGCAACCCTCCTTGGATGCCTTTCTTCATCCAAGGATCTGGCCACGTTGCTGAACTGATTGGGGCAAAAAGCTGAGTCATGGTTTTCCCTTTCCCCTCTGAGTTCCTGCCTCATGACACTGGCAATTGCAGCTCCCAGATCCAATCCAGCTCCAAGCTCTCCCAACTTACCCTTTTCTCATAGAGAGGGGATTGCACTCTATCCCAACTCCTCCAAACTTGCTTGGGCCTTCAAAATGGGCCTTCAAAATGGGCCTTTAGTTACCGGAAGCCACTGCCTCTAAGGATGGTAATATGTTATTTTAAAGAAGAAAGAAGGAAGAAAGGAAGGGAGGAAGGAGGGAAGGAAGGAGGAAAGGAAGGAAGGAAGGCAGGTGGGATGGAGGGAGGGGAGAGGAGGAGAGGGTGGGAGGGAAGGAGGGAAGGGGGAAGGAAGGAATGAAGGAAGGAGAGGGGAGGGAAGGAGGGAGGGAGGGAGGAAGGAGGGAGGAAGGGAGGGAGGAAGGAAGGAGGGAGGGAAGAAGGAGGGAAAGAAGGAAGGAAGGAGGGGAGGAGAGGGAGAGAGGGAGGGGAGGAGAGGGAGAGAGGGACAGGAGGGAGGGAGGGAAGCAAGGGAGGAGGAAAGAAAGGAAGGAGAAGGAGGAAAGGAAGGAAGGAAGCAAGGAGGAAAGGAAGGAAAAAGAGAAAGAAAGGAAAGAGAAAAAGAGAGACAATGAAAGAGGGTTTTTTTTTTTTTTCTGATACTAATAGGTACTACTTATGCCAGATCAAACAATGCATAAAGGCCTTAAATTATTTCGTATAAATTTAGGGGCTGGGGAGGTGGTTGTAAAGAAAGGAACACAAGGCATATTTTCTCTATTGTCAAAGTGAATGCCATTGGAAAGGCAGATATAAACCCCTTTAGAAAAGCGCTGAAGGAAGAAATTTCACTGACACACCAGCAGGCCTCAGTGAGCTCATAGGGTTCTTCCTTAATTGGCTCGGCCAAGAAGCCACTTGCAAATGCAGAGCCGGGTCAGACAGACTCATGTTGGAACTTGGTCATTTTGCAGTGATTTGATCAGGGAAGGAAACCCTGGCATAACTAGCTCGTTTCTGAGAGAGACACAGTGGTCCTAATTCCTTAAATGATTTTTGGAGTGTTCAGCAAGGCAAACAGGACATAGCATTACACATTTCTAAACAGTCATCCTATTTGCTGTCACTGTGTGACGGCACATATATCAAGCTGAATTTACTTTGGCTCAATCAAAGTATCAAAGGATTCTAGAGGAGGAGGCCAAGAAGGCCATGGCAACGGCTTCATTAGCAAGTTCAGGTAGCTGCTCGTGTGTGATTGAATCCTGTCTCAGGATAGATATAGATTAAATATGAAATCAGGTCTACAGGCCTAGGTTAACGCCAGCCCCCTCGGAGTAACTACATGGAATATGAGAAGGGGGCAAAGCCAATGCCCATTTCTATACATGAAGCTGTTACAAGAAGGGAGACGGCGTCTGTTGAGACATTGCCTTAGCTGCTATGTCAGTCAAGTCTTGTCAGGAGGCAGTGACCACAGAGTCATTTGTACAGGAAAGGTTTGATATGAAGAACTGTTAACTATTTAGAGGAATTACCATATGGAAATAACAGAAAATGCCTAAGTCTAGCCTCCAGTTGAGGGCGAATGCCTGTTATGGATTGAATTGTGTCTTCCCAGTATGCATATGTTGAAGCCCCAGCCCCCTCGGTGTGACTGTATTTGGAGATAGGACCTCTATGGAGGCCAGCAAGTTTACTTTTTATCTTATTATTATTTTATTTATTTCATTTTATCTAGACAGAGTTTTGCTCTGTTGCCCAGGCTGGAATGCAATGGAGCGATCTTGGCTCACTGCAACCCCCGCCTCCTGGGTTCAAATGATTCTCCTGCCTCAGCCTCCCATGTAGCTGGGATGACAGGTGTGTGCCACCACACCTGGTTATTTATTTTTATTTTTTATTTTTTAGTAGGAACGGGGTTTCACCATGTTGGCCAAGCTGGTCTTGAACTCCTGACCTCAGGTGATCCACCCACCTCAGCCTCCCAAAGTGCTGGGATTACAGGTATAAGTCACTGTGCCCGGCTAGGGCCAGTTAGTTTCAATGGATTCATAGGGGCGGGGCCCTAATCCAGTGTGACTGGTGTGCTATCCTTATAGGAAGGGGAGCTTAGGACACAGAACACATGCACAGGAGGAAGGCCCTGGGAGAACACAGAGAGAAGGAAGCCATCTGCAAGTCAGGGAGAAAGCTGTTCCCAGAAACTGAATTTTCTGGCACCTTGTTCATGGGTTTTTGGCCTCCAGAACCATGAGAAAATAAATGTACGTTGTTGAAGCCACCTGGTCTGTGGGATATTGCTATGGCAGCTCAAGCCAACTAAGAGAGTTTCCACGGAAAGAACAAACAGGAAAAGTGAGTGTCCCCTACCGCGCCATGACTGGGAACGCCCAGGAGAGGAGGTGTGCAGCCCACTGAACATGAAGGAGTTTACTAGGTTACTCTGGGTCACAGCTGGACCATATTTGATGGCCAAGGCTGGTGGTGATCAGAGAACAGCCAGTGACATTCACCGGGGACTGCTTGGAAGGGTGAATTACTGTTGCAGTTCTCAAGAAATTGGCTGGGGCATCTGTATAACTTACTGGGAAGGCACCATGGGCATCCCCTGGGAAACCACCAGTAGGGGCATCTGTGGAATGTATGAAGCCACTAAACAGTTCCACTGAAGCCACTAACAACAATTCTACTGAAGCCACTAAAAACAGTTCCACTGAAGCCACTAACAGTTCTACTGAAGCCACTAATGGTTCCACTGATGCCAAACGCAGAGAGCTCCACAGGCATCCTGTGCACCAGCTCAGCACCACAGAGCAAGGAAAAGAAAAGCATAGGTAAACCAGAAGCCCCTTTCTCCTCAGTGTCCTTCCAGCACCCTCCATGGCATCCTGCCAGCTGTCAAGGGAGAAAGGCTCTGGTATTACCAGCAGACAATCACGGGTGGATGAAGAGCCAAGAAGCAATACATTGATAACAGGCACACCTTTGGTCAATCTCATGAACAGGTCATTTTCTTACTTACATTCAGGTAGCATGTTCCAGATTCTGGACAGACTATTTCATCATACACATAGATGCACCTGTTCCTTCAGTGGACTGCCCTGACGCACTGGGTGTATCAGAATGCAAGCTCTGCCATTCCCCAAATTAAGTGGATGCTCTCCAGCTCTGCCCACAGCCATGCAGGAGGATCTACACTAGATAATCCCAGGAGTATTTATTCTGTCTCTCAACCTTCTGGAAAATTTTCTCAGCCTTGATCTACCTTCTGCTTCACTAGAGATTTGATCTGGAAATTTATAACTGAAATATTTTCATAGTTTTCCAAGGCCCTAACATCATTTTATATAAATGCATGTGTGTGCGCACACGCACACACACACACATACACAGACACACCCCTTTTAAATTTAGCTTTTCCTTTCCTGCTCAATAATCCAAATGATTTGGGACACAAGAAAAGCTCCAGTGCAAAGCACCTCTGCTTTGTTTTTAATTTTTATTTTTATTTCAATAGTTTTTGGGGTACAAGTGCTTTTTGGTGTCAGGGATAAGTTCTTCAGTGGTGATGTCTGAGATTTTAGTGCACTTGTCACCCAAGCAGTGTACACTATGCCTGCCCTATGTAGTCTTTTATCCCTCATCCCCCTCTGAATCTTCCCCCCACCTCGGAATCTTCAAAGTCCATTATATCATTCTCATGTTTCTTCATCCTCATAGCTTAGCTTCCACTTATAAGTCAAAACATATGATGTTTGGTTTTCCATTCCTGAGTTACTTCACTTAGAATAATGACCTCCAGCTCCATCCGAGTAGCTGCAAAAGACATTATTTCATTCCTTTTTTATGGCTGAGTAGTATTCCATGGCATATATATGCCACATTTTCTTCAACCATTCATTGATTGATGGGCACTAAGCCATATTTTTGCAATCTAAAGTCCCTCTTTACATTTTCTTCCTTGGTGATTGTTCACAGGTATTGGTCACCAGCCCATCTCAAGTTCTATCATTGCTGAAAGTCTGTCTTGGTAGATAACCTTCAGTTTATCTACCAGGTTATATATATTGGGGGCCTCAGAGTGACACGTATCTCTTCTTTGACAGTGTCTCTTAAGGCCATCCTTTCTTTCCAAACTTTTGATGACTATGTCAGAAATAAAATATTCTTAATAATCATCTTAGTGATAAAAGTAAGAAACATTGGTTCCTATCACCGTGTCTCTTACCTCTGTTTGCCACCATTCATGAGATACAAACATAATTGACGTTTTAAGTTAATTTTGTTAATTAACATGTTGCGAATGCTACTTTCCTTTTATATTTTTGTGATTAATTTAGTCTTTGGTGGTTAAAAACAGAGGAAAAACAGATAGATGGAACACACTAAATCGGCCAAAGTATCAATTTCCTCTTATTAGCTAATGCCTTGCAGAAAAATATAAGAGATTAATTTGTGAAGGGCATTTTTCAAGAGTGTCTTGGATCCTTTCATGGACATTTTATGGTTTTGTTCTATGGTTAAAGATTTAATACATTTTACAGTTCAAATTTCGAATTGGTTTTGTATACAAAGTTTCCCCAAATGCCTGCATTTTACGCTAAGGACTCAGCATGAAACAGTGCTGTTGAAACTCTTTTAAAATGTCTGAAAAACACTGTTAGCATTGGCTCTCATCTACTCATCAAGCAGATGTGGATGCACACTGCACTCTTTGAGCTGGGTTCTTCCAGGGTCTTGTTAAAGCTGTATGAGGGCCATCTGAAGCCCAAAGGGGGAAAAGGCCTTATGTAAAGCTTGGTACCATCTATAAATGGACAGAAAACAGAAGGGTTTGAAACTGTGCTCAACAACAGGCTTAAAAGTGAGGGTGCTACTGCACTACTGCAGAGAAAGGAACATTTACCAGGTTGCCTTTGATGAGACCAGGATATTTGTAAAGCCATTTTTACTGCAAAAGCACCTGACCCAATAAAGAACCGCAGTTCATAGTAAATACTCAGGCCCCATTCTGAGAGTGTCAGCATTTCTGTTGACTTAAAAATATATTTACCCTATGAGTTCCTCCCAGAGGACCCATGACATCTAGCTGGTAGCAGAAATCTACACAGTAAAGGCAGCATCCAAGGCAACACTAGTTGTGCAATATCATCTCTCGAACTCTCAAATAAAGTAGAAGACAAGAATACTTGTTCTGTTCATTTTAATGCTCTCGCTCTGGACTTTCTATTAAGGCTAAGCCTCTGAGCAGTGCTATGTGTTTTGAACCTTGTTTTCCATTAGCAGCCATAAAAATAATTATCTAGAAACATCAAATATTTGCAGTGCCTTGACCTGTCAAGCAACAGCATGAAATGGAACAAAGGCTGTTAAATCTTTTCAAAGCCCTTGGACAGAAGGTTGCTTTCTACTCTTGCTGCGTGTGTGTTAAATATAAATGAATTGTGGTTTATTTTCACTCATGCTGTTTATTTACATACATGTTCCTCAAGCCAGCTACCTGATCAAGTGCTCTTGTATGAGCCTCAATTCAGAGTCTACAAAGCTGGTTAGTATTAGGAAAACTGTCAAGTCAGTCATTCCAGTGGGAATGATAGCTTTCTGAAATCCAGGTGTTTGCAGATTGTTAGCCAAGCTCTGCTGCTAGTTGATTTACTTTTTCCTGACACCCATAGATTTAGCAAAAATGTTTTTGCTGCAGTTGGGAAATGTTTACCCACATACTTGTGTCATCAAATTATGTAAATTTGAAACCTTGAAAAAATATCTTTGAAAGCATCATTAATTTCCTAGCTTGAGTGTAAGAGGAGACTTGGACCATTCTGAATGATTCTGGTTCAATAATGTAGGATATTTATTTTTGTGTTGAGTCGGAGTTTATAGAGTTATTTTTTATTTATTTATTTTATTTATTTATTTATTTTTGAGATAGAGTCTCACTCTGTCACCCAGGCTGGAGTGCAGTGGTACAGTCTCTGCTCACTGCAACCTCCGCCTCCCGGGTTCAAGCAATTCTCCTACCTCAGCCTCCCGAGTAGCTAGGATTACAGGCACGTGCCACCGCACATGGCTAATTTTTTGTATTTTTTAGTAGAGACGGGGTTTCACCATGTTAGCCAATACAGTCTCCATTTCCTGACCTTGTGCTCCACCCGCCTCTGCCTCCCAAAGTGCTGGGATTACAGGCGTGAACCACCGCGCCCAACCTATAAAGCTATTTTACTTTTCATATGTAATATACTGCTGACAGTTCAAACATGAAGATTAAATGGCACAGCCTGATCGGTGTTATGCAATAGAGTCCCCACTGCCTATTCTGTATGGTACAGATCATTTCAAGTCTAGAAAATTCATACAGGAACAAAAAGAATTGTGCATCAACAAATTGTTTCCCATGATAAGTACAGAGCAAAAATAATAATTACATATAGAGGTGTGACTACTTGAAGCAATCCAGAAATAGAATACTACTGCATGAAAATGCAGTCTATTATATGTGCTCTCATATTCGTGATCCGTATTGTATCCCTGTAGATTTTTCAACTTCATTCATTAGAAGGAAAACATTGTATTATACTTTTTAGCTCAGCTCTCACATAAGGTTGCAAGATATATCCAGTACTAAGGAAGTTCTATGCTATATTTTAGTAGTTCAGAGGTACCTAAGATATGGTTTATCTCCCCAAGGAACTAAGACTAGCTTCATATTTGTGCAAATATGGGTTTTCTCCTGCCTTCTTCAGTAATACCCTTGGGGCTAAGCATAAGTACTTAAAAAGACTGTCAAATGTAACTGAAAAGCAAGTGTAGCATATATAATTAAAACATAACGTAAAACAATTGTCCCTGCACCAAATCTTTCTACAGGGAACTTGATGTACTTCTTGTTCTGCTTGCACAATTGTTAACTTATTAAAACAAGGTGGACGAGTTTATCTGAACATAGCTGAATCGTTGTTAAAAAGCTAATTGTCTTGTCCATGAGAAGTTTCTGTAGTGTGTAAGTTTCCTTGGTTCCTTCATCATTAACAATTCTCTGGATAATTCAGACTCATGAAGCATTTTGGTTCTAGTATGGATAGTTATGTAGCCATCATTTGAATCTGTGATGAAGTAGGGAAATGGCACAGGATCAATTCAACTTAATTCAGTTCACCTATTCAGAGGAATCACTGGCTTAGTACCAGTATTTCTGACATTCCCATTTTATTCCCCAACTAAAATAAAACTTAGGCAATAATATTAACAACAGCACATTAGCAGGCACTATTAAAAACAAAAACAAAAACAAAAAAACTCAACTTACAAATGGGAGAGCTTCAGTAATAGCATTTTTTAACTACCTGTAACTGGGAAGAGTGTGGATCACAGGGGAACTACTTCACATTACCACTTAACTAAATAATTAAAGCACCTAAGATAGAAATAATGTCATATGTTTGATGCAAAAAAAAGACAGTGAGGAAAAGCTATGTATCTTTGAAAAAACATTTTATCTGTACGGAATAGAGTCAATTTGAGTAAGAAAAAAATGGTATGTCAAAGCACAAATACCTTCAGAAATTAATGATTTATGGATCTGGAAAAGACATAGCTCAAATTTCCCCTCTGTCATAAAGATTATGTTTATTACCAGGTGTAAATGATTTCTATTTTTGAGGTTCTGATATTTTTGATACATCTTATGTTATAGCTGTTTATGAATGTCTGCTTATTTTGATAAGGCCTTTTTAAAGTATTAAGTTTCACTTATTCAGTCACTTAGCACATAATTTTTGAAGGACAACTTTATACACAGTGCTAGACATATGGCGGAAAATGAAGATGGTTCATTATGGCTCCTGCCCTTAGTAACTGTTTAAATCATTTTTTGGAGAGTATCTTTTGTTTACTCCCCTGAAAACACAGCATAAATAGATACTGGTAAACTCCAAAGGATAAAAATAATAAATGGGCATACCTATTTTTATATAAATATTACTGTCTTTGTCCATTTGGGTTCCTATAACGAAATGCCTGAAACTGGGCAATGAATAAAGAACATAAATTTATTTCTTCACAGTTCTAGAAGCTGGAAAGTCCAAAATGAGGATGCCAACAGGTTTAGTGTCTTGTGGGGGCTGCTCTCTGCTTCCAAGGTGGCACCTAGAAAGCCACCTTGGAAGGTGTCCTCCAAAGTTGGAAGGGACAGAGGGCAAAATGGTGTCCTCCTAACCTGGACAGGACAGATGGCAAAAGGAGCTGAACTCACTCCTGCAAGCCCTTTCAAAAGGGTACTACTCCCACCTCTACTCACCTCCTAAAGGCCCCACCTCATAAAATTGTTACACTGGGGATTAAATTTCAACATGAACTTTGGAGGGGGCACAAGCATTGAAACCATAGCCATTACTCTCTGTGTATGTCTCTCCACTCACCTTACCACTCCTAAGAAGTCTAGGGTTGGGGCCAGCACCTGTCCCAGAAAGGTGCCCAGGTTTTCTCCCGAATTACTCATTCTGGATTTCTGTTCTTATTACCCAACCTTTTCAACATTTGCATCATATTTGGGCATTTGATATTTGCCTTTATTATATATATTGTCATGGGTGGCTGTTCACAAAGTAATTCTCTCTTTATTCTAATTTAATTCTACAAGTTCTCTTCATTGCATTATTAGAGATTCAGTTAAGATACAATTTCTCTGCCAGTTCATCTTGGTAACTCAACAGGTAAAGCAAACCCCAGGTCATTCTGTTGGAAGAGAATGTATTAACCTGTGAACTTGAACAGCTTTTGTTTTTCTTGCTGGGAAGGAAAGTCAAATATCCTTCATTATTATATTCCATCTGCACCCATCTCTCTGCCTCGTACACAACAAAATTTGAAATCTTGACTTTGTGTTCTAATTTAAATTTCATAGTTCCAGAATTTCCATATTTATAGCATACTATATGTTTCTTACACTTCAAATAATTTTGTAAATGAGAAATTGATTGTATAAATCTGCATTATTTGCATGTTATTTAACCGCCGTGCCTCAGCTCTAGCCATCTCTAATGGGAAATCATTTTGCATTCCTCCTTTATGGGGCAGTTTTTTAACATTAGAGTTAATAAATTTAAAATTGTTAAAATATCATCTGATACATTCTAAGCATTTAAAATGTTAGTTACACTGTATTATTGTTACTAATTTTTAATTAAATACCCCTTTAAGGGATAAAACAACTCAACAAGAAAAAGAAAATAACCCCATTAAAAACTGGGCAAAGGACATGAATGGATATTTATCAAAAGAAGAAATATAAGCGGCCAACGAACACGTGAAAAATGCACAGTATCAGTAATCATCAGACAAATGCAAATTAAAAGCACAATTAGATACTATCACATCAGTTAGAATGACTATTATTAAAAAGTCAAAAGACAACAGATGTTGGTGGGGATGCAGAGAAAAGGGAAGGCTTACATATTGTTGGTGGAAATTTAAATTAGTTTAACCTCTATGGAAGACACTACGGAGATCTCTCAAAGGATAAAAAATAGGATTGCCATTTGACTCAGCAATTCCACGACTGAGCATATACACAAAGAAAAATAAATCACTACATAAAAAAGATGCCTGTTCTCACATGTTCATTGCTTTACTGTTCACAATAACAAAGCCATGGAACCAACCTAAGTTTCCATCAATAGTTGACTGGATAAAGAAACTGTAGTCTATATAAACCAAATAATACTATTCAGCCATAAAAAAGAATGAAGTTTTGTCCTTTGCGGCATCATAAATGAAGTTGGAGGCCATTATTCTAAGTGAACTAACTCTGAAACAGAGAATTAAATAACCCATGTTCTCACTTATAAGTGGGAGGTAAGCAATGGACACAAAGAGACATAAAAATGGAAATAATAGACACTGGGGACTCCAAAAGAGTTGGGAAGTGGGTTAGGATTGAAAAATTACATATGGGGTACAGTGTTCACAATTTGGGTAACAGTTATACTAGAAGCCCAATTCCAATCAGTACACAATATATCCACATAAGAAACATGCATCTATACTCTCTGAATCCAAAATAAAATAAAATTTAAAAAAAAAGATAAATCAGGATAAGTTTGTTAAATTGAAAAAAAAAACTAGTTCATAAATTCATAAGTTAAATTAGTAATGAACTTTTAATTACTATTATTCACTTTCTCTATTTTTACCTTATGTCTAAGTATAATGCTTTATTGATTCTTTCTCCAAATATTTATTTAATGGTTATTTTACACCAGTTACTTTCTAGACACTAGGTAAAAATAAAAGAATAAATAAGGCCAGGTAAAATCTCTGGCTTCATGGAGCTTACGTTCTTGATTTTGAAAGAAACAAGTGGATAAAAAGAATGATTTTACTTGTTCAAACATGATGTTTTAGCAAGAGCAAAGTAAATAACAAAAAAAAAAAAAAAAAAAAAAGAAGGAAAGAAACACATTTTAAGGGTAAACAATGTCATCTGCCTTTTGGATAGGACCCATGCAAACATAACCAGAGGTCACTCCCACTATGCTTATTGCTTACTTTAAAAAAAGAAAAACAACAACAACAAACAAAACCTGGCTCATTTTACCTGCTGAATCTGTGGTTTTCAAGCAGTTGTCTTTTACCAGCAACATCAACATCACCTGGAAACTTGGTAGAAATGCAAATTCTAGGGCCCCACCACAGACCTGCTGAATTCGAAACACTGGTGTTGGGACTTAGCAATCTGTGTTTACAAGAGCCCTTCAGGTGATTTGGATGAAGTAGTAAGGGGCACAGTCAGGGGAGTGAGGCAAGGTGGAGAACGTCAGCTTACCAAAATGAAAATCAGCTGGCGTGACTGATGCTCGCAATTACTATTTCTATATAGAGACACAGTTTGCAAAGTCATACAATTTTATACTAGTCAACTTTTACAACAGTTGCTATATGATTGTATTAGTCTGTTCTCATACTGCTATAAAGACATAGTGGAGACTTGGTAATTTATAAAGCAAAGAGATTAGTTGACTCACGGTTCCATATGGCTGGGGAGACCTCAGGAAACTTACAATCATGGTGGAGGGTGAGAGAGAAGCAAAGGCACATCTTAATGGCAGCAGGTGAGACAGAGTGTGAGTGAGCACAGGAAAAACTACCATTTATTATATAAAACCATCAGATCTCATAGGGACTCACTCACTATTATGAGAACAGCATGGGGGAACTGCCCCCATAATCCAATCACTTCCCACCTGGTTCCTCCCTTAACACCTGGGGATTACAATTTAAGATGAGATCTGGGTGGGGACTTAAGGTTAAACCATAGCAGTTATGAAATATGTTTATTTTAAAGATAGAAAAACTGAGAACTTTATATGTTAATTAAGTGAGAGAGTAAGGAAGGAACACAGGTATCCTGGCTGACTCTCCTATTATTCTTTCCATTAAAACACAAACTGTGGAAGGTTATTACCTATATGATCAAGCCCTCTAATGAGGTTTCCTTGCATATCTCTAAGCTAACTGCAGTGGATTGAACATTTGTGTTCTCCCAAATTGATATGTTGAAATTCTAATACCCAAGGTGATAGTATTAAGAGGTGGGACTTTTAAGAGGTCACTAAACCAGGAGGGTAGAATTCCCATGAATGGGATTAGTGCCCTTATGGAAAGAAACCCAGGAGCTCTTATACCCTCTTTCTACCATGTGAGGATACAAGAAGACAGCCATCTGCAACCCAGAAGAAGGCCCTCATCACAGCCTGACCATGTGGGCAGCCTGATCTCAGACTTGCAGCCTCCAGAGCTGGGAGAAATAAATTTCTGTTGTTTAGAAGCTACCCAGTTTATAGCACTTTGTTATATCAGCCAGAACTAAGATACTAACTACACTCTAAGCCCAAATATGATTTTCTTTGTTTCTTTTTGTTGTTGTTTCTCTTTGAAGAACACTGAGATTCAAAGAAAAAAAAAAAGGAATTGAAAGTGAATCTAAAATTTAATTCAAAATAGAAAAGTAATATGCAAAACGTTTCCCAAAATTGCTGTGTCATGTTATAGTTGGCATCACTCTTTCCTTAAGACAATTGTAACATATAAGAAAAAAGTACATGGCATCCCCAGGAGGCTTATCTAGTAGATCGGGGCTCTTATTGGTACACCCCATGGAACATGGCATAAGCTTCATGGTGTTTTATGATCCAGGCTCAAAAGTCACATGAGGCCACTTCTGTCCCATTCCGTGGGACACTTGTGGCATACTCTATTGGTCAAAGCAGTCCAAGCCTGCCTTGATTTAAAGGGAAAGAAAACTGTCTTTATGTCTTGATGGCAGGAGTACCAAAGCTTGTGTAGTGATGTCTTCACTGACCTCAAGCTGCCATAGTCCAATTTTTGAGCACAAATTATTTCCATTTCTCCCTTTTGCAAAACATACTCACTCTCCACGAAGATCCTCAAAGGTCTTATTCCATTCCAAGCTCAGGCCCAAGGTCCAAGATATTTTAATCTGCATCAGATCCAGGTGGGGCTCAGCCCTTCTGGTTCAATGGCTCAGGTATGTCTTCTCTTGGCTTAAAGGCCTATTAACCAAAAAGACAAGTTATTTGCTTTCCATATACCCAACACAAAATGGAGGGCTAGGCATGCTTTTATATGACAGCAATATCCAAGTCAATTCAAAGAGAGGGAACAGGCCATACATGGCAGTCCCTGGCCTGTAGCAATATTAAACCTAGCAGGACACTGGTCAATTATCTCCGTTTAGGGCCCCATATTGCACCCAGGGTAGAACCCTGTGACTGCAGGGTCTGTGTTCTAATCCTTTGTTTCACCCTCTGAGACATGCTTTCTTTCTCATAATAACCCATGTTCCCAGCTGCAGTTTTTTCAGCCTGCTTCCTGCTCATAAAAATTTAGAGGTCCCGATATTCATTTCAGTGGGGCTTTTCTCTGTCCCTTTTAATCTAACCTGGTAAAATTGCTAAAACTTTATAGATTTCTTATGCAACAATAATCCACTCCATTAGAAAAAGCCACACCCACACATTTATTTTGGGTATGTCCTTCTCTACCTTCACTATTTCTGATGTGTTTTTAGCACAGTATCCTTCAGATTTTTAGAATCTCTGTTGTTTACCAGAGAGGGCCTGCCAGACACAGCTGTCATACATTTACAAGGCCTCTGGCTTCCGGAAAGTATCTTCGTGGAACGGCCTTGGATCTTTGTAAAATCTGAATAAAGGCTTGGATAGTCATAGCCGTGGATTAATTTTAACCTTTGCCCCAGGCTGTTTCCAGGCTTTAAGTTCAGTTTGCTAACTGGAAAGACTGCCGTGGGCACTTTAAAATGTCCTGCAAATTCTATTGGAAAACTACAAAATGTGTTATTTTCTTCAACGCTCTCCATTGGCACTGGTCATTGACAATGCGCAGAAGCTAGATAGCATTTTCAGTATTCTGCCTGGAAGTCCCCTTAACTAGACTCCAAGTCTATTCAGTACATTCAGTATTTTCCACATTACCAGAGGTGACAGTTTTAATGTCTCGCTCAAAATTTCAGAGAAAGTAAATTTGCCCTGGAACTACAATGAAGATTACTGTAAGACCATCACCCCGGTGTCTGAGCCCCTCAGTGAACTCCAGCACTTGTTTTCTTGGCTATTCAATCAGGTGTCACTGTCAGGCATCCTTAAAGATGGAAATTAGATAGTAGAGATTTAAGTAATCACTGCATTTCTAATTGGACTGAAGATGGTCTTTAACTTTTGCTTGAATCCAGAATCATAACATATATTGGCCCTTTCGTTGGTTATCTGGTTAAGAAGGTATATCTCAGAATGGCTGTGGAATCTATCCTGCATGTGTGTACCTTTGCACAAGCTGATTGTGGAACAGACCATGGCTCTTTGCCTTTGCTTTCCAGTTTAGTTTCTTTGTTTTCTTTTCTTTTCTTTTCTTTTCTTTTTTTTTGAAACAGAGTCTTGCTGTGTCATCCAGGCTAGAGTGTTGGCCAGGCTGGTCTCGAACTCCTGAGTTCAAGTGATCTGTCTGCCTCAGCAGTGGCGCCATCTTGGCTCACTGCAACCTGTGCCTCCCAGGTTCAAGAGATTCTCATGCCTCAGCATCCCAGGTAGCTGGGATTACAGGCACACACCACCATACCAGGCTAATTTTTCTATTTTTAGTAGAGACAGGGTTTCACCATGTTGGCCAGGCTGTTCTCAAAATCCTGAACTCAAGTGATCCATCTGCCTCTACCTTCCAAAGTGCTGGGCATGAACCACTTCACCCAGCTCAGTTTAGTTTAAATTATAACTTAATTTTTTTCTTTGCCTTGCGGTTTAGTTACAATTATAACTACTATAGATTTAACCAACTTTTAATCTTTTTAAGCCATGCTGGAGTCTTATAAAAATACTTTTTGAAAAATTGCTTCTGTATTTTAACTAACACAAACACTGTCGCAATATTCTTATAATCAGTCTCACGTCACCTGCCTCAGGTTGTCGGCCTCATTTTTAATGCTACTTTTAAACAAAAGGTATTTGATTTCTGTTCCTCTTGGTTACCCTTTGCATAATCCCTAATTTAAAACTGCCAGTTCCTTATGTTCATCACTTAAAAAGAAACACATTATCAGGTAAGAAACTCACTCACTATAAAAGTGCAGAAACACTTTTTGCTTCATTCTTATTACAGTGGCATGTATATCTGATTAGTCTCCAGTACTGGTTTTTATAAAGCTCCATGAGAAATGGCACATTTAAAAAAAATTATCCAAGATATTAAACAATATGGATAACAAATTTCTTACTGTCCAAATGTAAGTGTGAACCTACTTTACCTGAAAGATGACAGACTATACTTTAGCAGGTTAGTAGGTGGCCATACAGTAGTAGCATGAATGGGGAGTCAATTTTAGAACACTCGTTTTTGCACATAAACATGGTGCGGGCCTAGGACAAAATGCATACTTTGTAGGAAAATTAAGCATTGGAAAGCACAAATCTTTGTAGCAGCCTGTTAACCTGTTTGCCTGACTTCATTCTTAAACCTTACCAACCCACTGATGTTGGTGTGAACCTTGTTATGCAAATCAGATCATGCCATTCTCCTGGTAAAAATATGCTAACCCGCTCACTTTACTCAGGAGAAAGTCTTTAACTGCTTATTAGTACTCTTGAGATCTGTATCATTTACTGCCCAAGCCCCTCTACTGACACTTCTATTTTTAACTACCCTGCCTTTTACTCCCCACCACTTGTAGCCCTGCCCGTGAAAGCAAAAGTGACCTATTTTCAGTATTGTTCAAACAGTTGCATGTCTCCCTTTGGGACTTTGCGTATGCTATTCTTTCTGCCTGGAACCTTCCTCCAACCTACCCTACTTTCAATCACGTTCATGCAATCAGGAGGATTGCTTGAGCCCTGGAGGTGGAGGCTTCGGTGAGCTATGATTGCACCACTGCACTCCAGTCTGAGTGAGACAGTGAGATCCTGTCTTAAAAAAAAAAAAAAAAAAAAGTGTCATTACCTCACATCATATCTAAAAATTAACTCAAAACTGGTCAAAGATCTAAATGTAAATTTTCATGACCTTGGCGTAGGCAATGATTTTTTAGCAATGAACATCAAAAGCACAAAAAGCAATGAAAGAAAAATATTCAGGCATGACTTCATCAAAGTTTAAACTTTTTATCCTTCAAAAGACACAATCAGTAAAGTAAAAGGCCACACAGAATGGAAGAAATGTACAAATCCTTTATTAGATAAGGGACTAGAGTCCAGAACATATTGAGAACTTCCACAACTCAAAGATAAAATGAAAATATAATTTAAAAATAAAAATTTAAAAACGAACAAAGGACCTGAGTAGACATATCTCCAAAGACGATATACAAGTAGCTAATACAGAAAAGAAAAGATGATTACCACTATGAGTTATTAGGAAATACACATCAAAACAGCATAACTGAAATTTAAAACCTATTGAGAAACAGATCCCTAGATACCCATCTTCCCAGCCCCTGCGAACCACCATTATTTTCTCTGCTTCTATGAATTTGACAATTTTAAATACTTCATATAAGCAAAGCATGCAATATTGTCCTTCTGTGATGGGTTTATTTACTTAGGATAATATTCTCCAGGTTGATCCATGTTGTAACAAATGGCAGTGTTTTCTTCTTTTCAAAGCCTGAATACTATTCCATTACATGTCTGTATATATCACATTTTGTTTATTCATCTGTTAATGATATTTGGGTTGTTTCCATATCTTGGCTATTGTGAACAATGCTGCAATGAACACAGAAGTACAGACATCTCTTCAAGATCCTAATGTTCATTCTTTGAGTATATACCCAGAGGTGGAATTCCCGGATCATACAGTAGTTCTGTTTTTAATTTTGAGGAACTTTCAGACTGTTTCCCATAATGGCTGAAACATTTTACATGCTTACCCACAGTGTACAACAAGAGTTCCAATTTCGTGCTAATGCTTGTTATCTTTTGGTTTTTATTTTTTTTTATTTTTGATAGCAGTCATCCTAACAGCTGTGAGGTAATATCTCATTTTTCATTCTTGTTTTAATTTACATTTCCATCATTATCAGTGATGTTGAGCACTTTTCCATACGCCTGTTGGTCATTCGTGTGTCTTCCTTGGCGAAATGTCTATTCAGGTCCTTTGCTGTTTTGTAATCAAATTAGTTTTGTTTTCTTTTTTTTTTCTAATGAGTTTTAGGAGTTTCTTAAGAGAGTCAATTTAATGTTATGTGAATTATACTTCAATTGTTAGAAATTAAAAATGACTTCATAATCTTTTTTTTTTTTTCTTATAAACAGGAGGTGGTAGTGGGATTTAGAGGCTGTTTGGTCTCATGTAGAATAAATTTTAAAAATTAAGTGCAGTAATAATGCTTTCAGCTTTCTCTACTAAATTTACTTGACCCTTCTTTATTAAAAATTAAGTACTAAACGTGTTTAGGGCCATAAGAAAAGATAAATAGGAAGTGCCCTGAATAAAGGCACTCAGCTGAAGTGGCAACTGGGAGCTCAAACCCAAGCCATTGCCCATTTCCAAGCCCCACATGCTTGGATTTGCCAAAAGTAAGAGGTGCTGCTTTATAATTTGCACAAAGGTGCTATGTGATCTAGCATTAAAATTGACATAAATCATGCAGGAGAAAGACAGAAAGAGATAGATGCTCTTCTGATATCATTTTAATTTTCATTTTTAATGCAAAGAGAACTATTATGTCACACTTAATGGCAAATAAGAGCAGGAGACTCTCTAAATAATAATATGTATTCAGGAGTAGGCATTTCGATGGTAATAAATATGCCATAGTAAACTATGTGCATAGTGAGGGAGTTAAAGGAAGAAAAAGGCTTTTAACAAAAAAAACAAGAAGGGTTACATAACTGCTTTAAATCAATTATCCTTGGCTACAAATGCCAAGAACAAGGGTAGCATCAGTCCAAAGCTGGACAGGCAGTTCCTGGGCAGATGTCCTCATAGAATCATGCGTGTGTGTGTGTGTGTGTGTGTGTGTACACACATTACTGTTAACTTTAGTTAACAGTAAGACAAATTTGTTTGTAAAATAAGCTAAGTTTTATCAAATTTTGCCTGATCATTTACACAAGTGCAGAAAGAATAGTGATTTGACTACGTAGGAGTCTCAGGTTTAACAACCTCTTGAGGCAAAAAAGCCAAACCAAGGCAGGCTTTAAACTTTGCCACTAGTGCCTATGAGCAATTTAAATATGGCATTCCCATTAAAATGTAAGTGATACAGGAATGTTTTCAATTTTATCTTATTATAAAAAAGCAGACTCTTATCAAACTTATTCAAAAACTATATTGTCAAAAATATAACGATACAGTTTCCAAATTTCGAAGGGATTAACTTAGGAGAAAAAATAAATGTTTTTATATTTGTTTACAAAAGCATACTTTCCCAAATTCTTGTAAACATTAAATAGTTACTTTATTTTTGTTTAATTTTACTTAATTTAAGTCCTGGGATACATGTGCAGAATGTGCAGGTTTGTTATATAGGTATACATGTGCCATGGTGGTTTGCTACACCTGTCAACCTGTCATCTAGGTTTTAAGCCCTGCATGTATTAGGTATTTGTCCTAATGCTCTCCCTTCCCTTCCCCCCACCTGCCACCCCCTGACAAGCCCCAGTGTGTGGTGTTCCCCTCCCTATGTCCATGTGTTCTCATTGTTCAACTCCCACTTATGAGTGAGAACATGTGGTGTTTGGTTTTCTGTTTCTGTGTTACTTTGCTGAGGACGATGGTTTCCAGTTTCATCCATGTCCCTGCAAAAGACATGAATTCATTCTTTTTAATGGCTTTATAGTATTCTATGGTGTATATATTCCACATTTTCTCTATCCAGTCTATCACTGATGGGCATTTGGGTTGGTTCCAAATCTTTGCTATTGTGAATAGTGCTGCAATAAACAGATTTGTGCATGTCTTTATAGTAGAATGATTTATAATCCTTTGGGTATAGTCAGTAATGGCATTGGTGTGTCAAATGGTAGTTCTGGTTCTATATCCTTGAGGAATCACACTGTCTTCCACAATGGTTGAACTAATTTACACTGCCATCAACAGTGTAAAAGCATTCCTATTTCTGCACATTCTCTCCAGCATCTGTTGTTTCCTGCTTTTTAATGACCACCATTCTAATTGGAGTGAGATGGTATCTCATTGTGGTTTTGATCTCCATTTCTCTAATGACCAATGGAACAGAACAGAGACCTCAGAAATAACACCACACATCTACAACCATCTGATCTTCAACAAATCTGACAAAAATAAGCAATGGGGAAAGGATTCCCTATTTAATAAATGGTGCTAGGAAAACTGGCTAGCCATATGCTGAAAACAGAAACTGGACTCCTTCCTTACACCTTATACAAAAATTAACTCAAGATGGATTAAAGACTTAAACGTAAAACCTAAAACCATAAAAACACTAGAAGAAAACCTAGGCAGTACCATTCAAGACATAGGCGTTGGCAAAGACTTCATGACTAAACCACCAAAAGCAATAGCAACAAAAACCAAAATTGACAAATGGGATCTAATTAAACTAAAGAGCTTCTGCACAGCAAAAGAAACTATCATCACAGTGAACAAGCAACCTACAGAATGGGAGAAAATTTTTTCAATCTATCCATGTGACAAAGGTGTAATATCCGGAATCTACAAGGAACTTAGACAATTTTACAAGAAAAAAAATAACTAATCAAAAAGTGGGTGAAGGATATGAACAGACACTTCTTAAAAGAAGACATTTATGTGGCCAACAAACATATAAAAAAAGCTAATCATCACTGGTTATTACAGAAATATGAGATTGTTTAAGAGAAACTTTTCTTAAATCTGAAAAACAAAAGCTTTAAGAATCAACAATATTTCAAATTAAAACCATACAAACAATATTTTCATTAGTTATTCAATCTCACGTATTACACTTTTGTTCTGCTTGATCTTGTTAATAGTGTCACAAATTCATCAGTAACTTCATTAGAGTTCTGGAAAATTTTTATTTAGTTCATTGATCTTAAAGTTATTAAAACCCTGTGTTCAAGAGTGCTTGTTAGACTTTTTCTCATGAATCTGATTACAGGTTTCTTTAGTGAGAAATCAAAAGTGTTGATGACAAAGGCTTATTAGTACAGTAGCCATAGTTAAAATTCTGATGGACATTCATTATGACTAGCAATTGACAAGGAAATTTGGTTATTTCAGTGGCATACAATATTTTCATATGACAACCAAAATTATGACTAATGTTACTAGATTTCTTTGAACTTAAATAATTTTTAAAATACTTAGTATACCCATGAATGTAACTGAAAGATCTAAAATCACTTGTCATTTGACAATACTTCCCATACAATTTAACACATTAAATAAGCCTAATTATTTCATATCTCTATAAAATGAGAGATACCTACCTCCTTTGAAGCTCTCTGGACCCAACTAGAAAGTATCAAAGTTAATGCTGGTCAAAAAGACTTAATCTAGAACTTTAGCACTAGAGAAGTCTGCCACAGATGTCAACAGTTTAAAACAACTCATTGAAACAGTATCACATGTCATTATGAAATACTGTCATCACTTAATCAGAGTGACAATCAAAATACTTCAAAAGCAATAAGAAAGTTACACAGAACATTTTTGAAACTCATTTTTCCTACGTAATCAATAAAAACCAATAAATACAATTTGAAACACATGAAATTATATTGCTAAAACAGAACGTATTTTCTTAAGCCAGTTACATAAAAGCTGAAGAAAAGCCCCTGCAGTTGATTGCTTTTTCTTATGAAAAACCCATTGAGATAATTGAGAAGTTAAACCTGATGAAAATCTGCTTGAACTTAATCAGACATAGGAAGAGTGTGTGTCCAAGGTTATGAGTATACACCACATAAAAGAGGAATGTGAACAAGAAAACTAGTATCTTGTGAAGGGGAATACATGGCTCTTAGGAAAAGTACAGAAAGTTTTATGATTACATGGAACAATTCAGACATATCAAGAAAAGCAAAGAGTAGAGAATCAAGTGTATTGGAGAAAAAAATATTCTCTACACTGTAAAGTTGCAGTTTAGAAGATGTTTAGAAATTTAAAGAAACAGATTCCAAAATTAAATCAAAACCTCTTGCAAATTTTACTAAGATCAGATCAATACTTCAAGGAAATCTTATTCTAAGCCAAGGGGACAGCATATTAGTTTTGTGTCAGTATATTTTTAATATCAAAGCTCAATGTTTAGAAAAATTTGTAATTCCCTTCTATATAGCCAACTTGATTACACACAAAATGTCCTTCACAAATTCATTTTGCATAAACCTTGCATGACTTACTTATATTTTCCATGACTTAACTTAGACTTTTAGTTTTGTCCTATACTACTTTTTTTTTTTTTTTTTCAGACAGAGTCTTGCACTACCTCCAGGCTGGAGTGCAGTGGCGCAATCTCGGCTCACTGCAATCACTGCCTCCCAGGTTCAAGCGATTCTCCTGTCTCAGCCTCCCAAGTAGCTGGGATTACAGGCATGTGCCACCACTCTCAGCTACTTTTTCTATTTTTAGTAGAAACGGGGTTTCACCATGTTGGCCAGGCTGGTCTCAAACTCCTGACCTCGTGATCCACCCACCTCGGCCTCCCAAAGTGCTGGGATTACAGATGTGAGCCACCATGCCCTGCCTATACTTCGTTTTACTTAAATAACCAGTCATTTTACGTGAGGACAAAATATCTAGCAAATAAGATTATTTCTCATACAAAGATAGTCTCTTTTTTTGTTATACCTTTGTATGCAAAATTATATATATAAAAAAATAAATTAGAATTTTTGACTCTTAGCAACCTTAATTTCTACTGAAAACTTAAAACATTTTTAACTCTGTCACATATCAGTATTCCATAGATGAGAATAGTTTTATAATTTTTAGAGATGTTTCTGCATTATAAAATTTTTATGTGTATTCATAGACTAAAACACTTTATCTTTCTATAAAAAATTAAGAAGCCAAGAAAAAATTTATATTTATTTTTAGCAATGTATGTTTCATTAGTTTATCTCCTTTGTGAGTAACTCAGACATTTCATCAGTATCCATCATTAACATAACTTTAAGATTTCAAATGGCATTAAAAGTTTATTCATAAATGTTTACCTTATTAACATTTACCTAATTTATTTATTTTAAAAAATTATACCTAGATTAGTTATGAAAACTAAGATATTAAACAAAGCTAGTCATTACTTCAAGCTGTCTTTCAGTTAACCATTTATTTATTTATTTATTATTATTATACTTTAAGTTGTAGGGTACATGTGCACAACGTGCAGGTTTGTTACATATGTATACTTGTGCCATGTTGCTGTGCTGCACCCATCAACTCGTCATTTACATCAGGTATAACTCCCAATGCAATCCTTCCCTCCTCCCCCCTCCCCATAATAGGCCCCGGTGTGTGATGTTCCCCTTCCTGAGTCCAAGTGATCTCGTTCAGTTCCCACCTATGAGTGAGAACATGCGGTGTTTGGTTTTCTGTTCTTGTGATAGTTTGCTAAGAATGATGGTTTCCAGCTGCATCCATGTCCCTACAAAGGACATGAACTCATCCTTTTCTATGGCTGCACAGTATTCCATGGTGTATATGTGCCACATTTTCTTAATCCAATCTGTCACTGATGGACATTTGGGTTGGTTCCAAGTCTTTGCTATTGTGAATAGTGCTGCAATAAACATACGTGTGCATGTGTCTTTATAGCAGCATGATTTATAATCCTTTGGGTATATACCCAGTAATGGGATGGCTGGGTCATATGGTACATCTAGTTCTAGATCCTTGAGGAATCGCCATACTGTTTTCCATAATGGTTGAACTAGTTTACAATCCCACCAACAGTGTAAAAGTGTTCCTATTTCTCCACATCCTCTCCAGCATCTGTTGTTTCCTGACTTTTTAATGATCGCCATTCTAACTGGTGTGAGATGGTATCTCATTGTGGTTTTGATTTGCATTTCTCTGATGGCCAGTGATGATGAGCATTTTTTCATGTGTCTGTTGGCTGTATGAATGTCTTCTTTTGAGAAATGTCTGTTCATATCCTTTGCCCACTTTTTGATGGGGTTGTTTGTTTTTTTCTTGTAAATTTGTTGGAGTTCTTTGTAGGTTCTGGATATTAGCCCTTTGTCAGATGAGTAGATTGCAAAAATTTTCTCCCATTCTGTAGGTTGCCTGTTCACTCTGATGTAGTTTCTTTTGCTGTGCAGAAGCTCTTTAGTTTAATGAGATCCCATTTGTCAATTTTGGCTTTTGCTGCCGTTGCTTTTGGTGTTTTAGACATGAAGTCTTTGCCCATGCCTATGTCCTGAATGGTACTACCTAGGTTTTCCTCTAGGATTTTTATGGTATTAGGTCTAACATTTAAATCTCTAATCCATCTTGAATTAATTTTCGTATAAGGAGTAAGGAAAGGATCCAGTTTCAGCTTTCTACTTATGGCTAGCCAATTTTCCCAGCACCATTTATTAAATAGGGAATCCTTTCCCCATTTCTTGTTTCTCTCAGGTTTGTCAAAGATCAGATGGCTGTAGATGTGTGGTATTATTTCTGAGGACTCTGTTCTGTTCCATTGGTCTATATCTCTGTTTTGGTACCAGTACCATGCTGTTTTGGTTACTGTAGCCTTGTAGTATAGTTTGAAGTCAGGTAGCGTGATGCCTCCAGCTTTGTTCTTTTGACTTAGGATTGTCTTGGAGATGCGGGCTCTTTTTTGGTTCCATATGAACTTTAAAGCAGTTTTTTCCAATTCTGTGAAGAAAGTCATTGGTAGCTTGATGGGGATGGCATTGAATCTATAAATTACCTTGGGCAGTATGGCAATTTTCACGATATTGATTCTTCCTATCCATGAGCATGGTATGTTCTTCCATTTGTTTGTGTCCTCTTTGATTTCACTGAGCAGTGGTTTGTAGTTCTCCTTGAAGAGGTCCTTTACATCCCTTGTCAGTTGGATTCCTAGGTATTTTATTCTCTTTGAAGCAATTGTGAATGGAAGTTCATTCCTGATTTGGCTCTCTGTTTGTCTGTTACTGGTGTATAAGAATGCTTGTGATTTTTGCGCATTAATTTTGTATCCTGAGACTTTGCTGAAGTTGCTTATCAGCTTAAGGAGATTTTGGGCTGAGACAATGGGGTTTTCTAAATATGCAATCATATCATCTGCAAACAGGGACAATTTGACTTCTCCTTTTCCTAAGTGAATTCCCTTGATTTCTTTCTCTTGCCTAATTGCCCTAGCCAGAACTTCCAACACTATGTTGAAAAGGAGTGGTGAGAGAGGGCATCCCTGTCTTGTGCCAGTTTTCAAAGGGAATTTTTCCAGTTTTTGCCCATTCAGTATGATATTGGCTGTGGGTTTGTCATAAATAGCTCTTATTATTTTGAGGTACGTTCCATCAATATCGAATTTATTGAGCGTTTTTAGCATGAAGGGCTGTTGAATTTTGTCAAAAGCCTTTTCTGCATCAATTGAGATAATCATGTGGTTCTTGTCTTTGGTTCTGTTTATATGCTGGATTATGTTTATTGATTTGCGAATGTTGAACCAGCCTTGCATCCCAGGGATGAAGCCCACTTGATCATGGTGGATAAGCTTTTTGATGTGTTGCTGAATCCGGTTTGCCAGTATTTTATTGAGGATTTTTGCATCGATGTTCATCAGGGATATTCGTCTAAAATTCTCTTTTTTTGTTGTGTCTCTGCCAGGCTTTGGTATCAGGATGATGTTGGCCTCATAAAATGAGTTAGGGAGGATTCCCTCTTTTTCTATTGATTGGAATCGTTTCAGAAGGAATGGTACCAACTCCTCCTTGTACCTCTGGTAGAATTCAGCTGTGAATCCATCTGGTCCTGGACTTTTTTTGGTTGGTAGGCTATTAATTATTGCTTCAATTTCAGAGCCTGCTATTGGTCTATTCAGGGATTCAACTTCTTCCTGGTTTAGTCTTGGAAGAGTGTAAGTGTCCAGGAAATTATCCATTTCTTCTAGATTTTCCAGTTTATTTGCGTAGAGGTGTTTATAGTATTCTCTGATGGTAGTTTGTATTTCTGTGGGGTCGGTGGTGATATCCCCTTTATCATTTTTAATTGCGTCGATTTGATTCTTCTCTCTTTTCTTCTGTATTAGTCTTGCTAGTGGTCTGTCAATTTTGTTGATCTTTTCAAAAAACCAACTCCTGGATTCATTGAGTTTTTGGAGAGTTTTTTGTGTCTCTATCTCCTTCAGTTCTGCTCTGATCTTAGTTATTTCTAGCCTTCTGCTAGCTTTCGAATGTGTTTGCTCTTGCTTCTCTAGTTCTTTTAATTGCGATGTTAGAGTGTCAATTTTAGATCTTTCCTGCTTTCTCTTGTGGGCATTTAGTGCTATATATTTCCCTCTACACACTGCTTTAAATGTGTCCCAGAGATTCTGGTATGTTGTATCTTTGTTCTCATTGGTTTCAAAGAACATCTTTATTTCTGCCTTCATTTCGTTATGTACCCAGTAGTCATTCAGGAGCAGGTTGTTCAGTTTCCATGTAGTTGAGCGGTTTTGATTGAGTTTCTTAGTCCTGAGTTCTAGTTTGATTGCACTGTGGTCTGAGAGACAGTTTGTTATAATTTCTGTTCTTGTACATTTGCTGAGGAGTGCTTTACTTCCAATTACGTGGTCGATTTTGGAGTAAGTACGATGTGGTGCTGAGAAGAATGTATATTCTGTTGATTTGGGGTGGAGAGTTCTATAGATGTCTATTAGGTCTGCTTGCTGCAGAGATGAGTTCAATTCCTGGATATCCTTGTTAACTTTCTGTCTCGTTGATCTGTCTAATGTTGACAGTGGAGTGTTGAAGTCTCCCATTATTATTGTATGGGAGTCTAAGTCTCTTTGTAAGTCTCTAAGGACTTGCTTTATGAATCTGGGTGCTCCTGTATTGGGTGCATATATATTTAGGATAGTTAGCTCTTCCTGTTGAATTGATCCCTTTACCATTAGGTAATGGCCTTCTTTGTCTCTTTTGATCTTTGATGGTTTAAAGTCTGTTTTATCAGAGACTAGTATTGCAACCCCCGCTTTTTTTTGTTCTCCATTTGCTTGGTAAATCTTCCTCCATCCCTTTATTTTGAGCCTATGTATGTCTCTGCATGTGAGATGGGTCTCCTGAATACAGCAGACTGATGGGTCTTGACTCTTTATCCAGTTTGCCAGTCTGTGTCTTTTAATTGGAGCATTTAGTTCATTTACATTTAAGATTAAGATTGTTATATGTGAACTTGATCCTGCCATTATGATATTAACTGGTTATTTTGCTCGTTAGTTGATGCAGTTTCTTCCTAGCCTCGATGGTCTTTACATTTTGGCATGTTTTTGCAATGGCTGGTACCGGTTGTTCCTTTCCATGTTTAGTGCTTCCTTCAGGGTCTCTTGTAAGGCAGGCCTAGTGGTGACAAAATCTCTAAGCATTTGCTTATCTGTAAAGGATTTTATTTCTCCTTCACTTATGAAACTTAGTTTGGCTGGATATGAAATTCTGGGTTTAAAATTCTTTTCTTTAAGAATGTTGAATATTGGCCCCCACTCTCTTCTGGCTTGTAGAGTTTCTGCCGAGAGATCTGCTGTTAGTCTGATGGGCTTCCCTTTGTGGGTAACCCGACCTTTCTCTCTGGCTGCCCTTAAGATTTTTTCCTTCATTTCAGCTTTAGTGAATCTGGCAATTATGTGTCTTGGAGTTGCTCTTCTCGAGGAGTATCTTTGTGGCGTTCTCTGTATTTCCTGGATTTGAATGTTGGCCTGCCCTACTAGGTTGGGGAAGTTCTCCTGGATGATATCCTGAAGAGTGTTTTCCAACTTGGTTCCATTTTCCCCCTCACTTTCAGGCACCCCAATCAGATGTAGATTTGGTCTTTTTACATAATCCCATACTTCTTGCAGGCTTTGTTCATTTCTTTTTCTTCTTTTTTCTTTAGGTTTCTCTTCTCGCTTCATTTCATTCATTTGATCCTGAATCGCTGATACTCTTTCTTCCAGTTGATCGAGTTGGTTATTGAAGCTTGTGCATTTGTCACGTATTTCTCGTGTCATGGTTTTCATCTCTTTCATTTCGTTTAGGACCTTCTCTGCATTAATTACTCTAGCCATCAATTCTTCCACTTTTTTTTCAAGATTTTTAGTTTCTTTGCGCTGGGTACGTAATTCCTCCTTTAGCTCTGAGAAATTTGATGGACTGAAGCCTTCTTCTCTCATCTCATCAAAGTCATTCTCCGTCCAGCTTTGATCCATTGCTGGCGATGAGCTGCGCTCCTTTGCCGGGGGAGATGCACTCTTATTTTTTGAATTTCCAGCTTTTCTGCCCTGCTTTTTCCCCATCTTTGTGGTTTTATCTGCCTCTGGTCTTTGATGATGGTGATGTACTGATGGGGTTTTGGTGTAAGTGTCCTTCCTGTTTGATAGTTTTCCTTCTAACAGTCAGGACCCTCAGCTGTAGGTCTGCTGGAGATTGCTTGAGGTCCACTCCAGACCCTGTTTGCCTGGGTATCAGCAGCAGAGGCTGCAGAAGATAGAATATTTCTGAACAGCAAGTGTAGCTGTCTGATTCTTGCTTTGGAAGCTTCCTCTCAGGGGTGTACTCCACCCTGTGAGGTGTGGGGTGTCAGACTGCCCCTAGTGGGGGATGTCTCCCAGTTAGGCTACTCAGGGGTCAGGGACCCACTTGAGCAGGGAGTCTTTCCCTTCTCAGATCTCAACCTCCGTGTTGGGAGATCCACTGCTCTCTTCAAAGCTGTCAGACAGAGTCGTTTGAGTCTGCATAGGTTTCTGCTATGTTTGTTATTGTTTACTGTGCCCTGTCCCCAGAGGTGGAGTCTACAGAGACAGGCAGGTTTCCTTGAGCTGCTGTGAGCTCCACCCAGTTCGAGCTTCCCAGCAGCTTTGTTTACCTACTTAAGCCTCTGCAATGGCGGGCGCCCCTCCCCCAGCCTCGCTGCTGCCTTGCCGGTAGATCACAGACTGCTGTGCTAGCAATGAGGGAGGCTCCGTGGGTGTGGGACCCTCCCGGCCAGGTGTGGGATATGATCTCCTGGTGTGCCTGTTTGCTTAAAGCGCAGTATTGGGGTGGGAGTTACCCGATTTTCCAGGTGTTGTGTGTCTCAGTTCCCCTGGCTAGGAAAAGGGATTCCCTTCCCCCTTGCGCTTCCCAGGTGAGGCAATGCCTCGCCCTGCTTCAGCTCTCGCTGGTCGGGCTGCAGCAGCTGACCAGCACCGATCGTCCGGCACTCCCCAGTGAGATGAACCCAGTACCTCAGTTGAAAATGCAGAAATCACCGGTCTTCTGCGTCGCTCGCGCTGGGAGTTGGAGACTGGAGCTGTTCCTATTCGGCCATCTTGCTCCGCCGACAAAGCAATTTTTTATGCTGGATAGAGTTATATTATTGTCTTGAGCTCAAGATGTTGACTGATTTGATCTGAAAGCCTAACTTTTATAAACATGTATCTAGTTATTTTCTTTTTAGAGTATCAATCCTTCAATTAACTATTCTATCACCCTAAGCAGTTGGTAGTTAGGCAAACCTAAATTTACATTTCCAAAAGGGATGACTCAGGTGTCTAGGGTTTTGGTTGCCATGGAGCTGTTGTAATTTGTAAAGCCATTAATTTGAAAGCCCTTTAAATTAATGGGCTTTTCCCTATCTTGGCTGGAGTGATATAAGCAGTGAGTTTATCTTAATATCAGTAGAAAAGTCAGCAGATTCAAAGTAGGTAGGAAAGAAATAGAGAAATAAGAGGACTTCAAAGACTCTACATGTTAACCCTATAGTTGTAGTGTCTAATTCAAGTCAGAAAATCAAGCTTGAGGAGTTCGAATGTTCCCCATGATGCTCCTTCATTTTAAAACATGCACAAGGAAAAGCCAGGTCGCTGGCTGGGTTCCCAGAGGGCTTGACATGCTTCAGAATTTTGGGAGTCCCATTGTATTTCTTGTTAATATCTCCAGAATAAACAAAATCCTATAGATCTTGTCAGGGAATGTAAGGAGTTTGGAACAGTGTCTTAAGACCATGGTGACCACCTGGTGGTTTTTAATTAGCCATTCTAAACCCACCATTTAGAATGTTTAGTTTTTGCTCTTGGAAGATTTTCATAAATGAGCATGGAGAAGAAATAAAAGACAAATTATTTACAGGTACACATAATCAAATCAAAATAAAACCAAAATAAGTGTGCCCACAAAAATGTTAAAATAGGTATGTAAACCAAATAAAAATTTTAAATTAGACACACAGAAAGAACTAAAAGTCAATTCACCGGAAAATGCATGCCTCACAGACAGAATATAAATTCTGTAGAAGCCACAGTACTCAAACCAAAGGAAACCTTTTATACCAAAAATTGTTGCTAATAAATACATAAACTAATGTTCATAGTTGCAAGAGGGATGCAAGGTCCTTTACTTCAGGCACCTTTGTAACAGAAATAGATCCCAAGTAAAGAGGCAAAATAACTCATCAAACGGAGGAAGTCTGAGAATCTGAGGAGACCCATCAGAGAGGAAAGTTGACGTGTGGAAGCAGAGCACTTACAAGGACTCAGTGTTTGTAGTACATTGCATTCCAAGGGTCACTAACATCCAAGGTGAGCTAGTTTGATCCCTCCTCCAAAAACTAAACTATATCAAACTTATAAACAAACAGAAAGGGAGACTCTCTAATAGAAAATGTCATTTATTCAGGAATGGGCATCGCAAAGGAGATACACGTGCCATAGTAAACTATGTGTGTATTCAGAAAGGTAAAGGAAAACAAGAGTTGTCAAAGAAAAAATGAGAAGAATTGACTGTTTAGAAACAATTATTCTTGGCTACAGGGATCAATAATAACAGTGGTGTCAGCGCAATGTTGACCAGGCAGTTACTGGGCAGATGCCCTCACAAAAGTCACAGAAAAGCGTGTGTGTGCATGTGTGTGTGTGTGTATATACACTTGTAATGTTGCAGTAGCCCTTGTGCAAGATGGCAGTTTCCACAGTCTTTTATAACAGTTCTTGTTATTAGGCATGCATGCATAGACCCCTCCATTCATGACCTGCCTCAGCTCCATTTGTCAGGGATTGACACAGTAATTCCAACTTGGTTCTGACAACTTTCACAGTTATAATTATAAAAATCTCGTGGCCGGGCGCGGTGGCTCAAGCCTGTAATCCCAGCACTTTGGGAGGCCGAGGCGGGCGGATCACAAGGTCAGGAGATCGAGACCACAGTGAAACCCCGTCTCTACTAAAAATACAAAAAATTAGCCGGGCGAGGTGGCGGCGCCTGTAGTCCCAGCTACTCAGGAGGCTGAGGCAGGAGAATGGCGTGAACCCAGGAGGCGGAGCTTGCAGTGAGGCGAGATCGCGCCACTGCACTCCAGCCTGGGCGACAGCGTGAGACTCCGTCTCAAAAAAAAAAAAAAATCTCAAACAAGTGATTGTAAAAATACTTGAGACAGGTACATGTATATCCTCTTAAAATGACTTATTTAGTACTAATTCAATAGAATTAATCATCTAAGTAAATAGAGCAGCAGAAACAAACAAAAAATAGAGAACCAAATAAATACATTCATAAATATCAAAGACAACCTGCTTGCAGGTGGCATATTTGCCATAACAGCCACTCCTGCATAAAGCTTTATGGCAAATACATAGAAAAATTGAATGTGTAACAATTTATAAGTTACATATTGGGCGTGTGAAAGAAGGTGATAGGGCATTCCAGGAGCTAAAATATACTGCAAAATATCAACTTAAAGTACAGTTTAGGTACAATATTTCATTAAATATGTCTGGCATTTCTCACATAAGCTTTAGGCTAAGACCAAAATTTTGCTACTTTAACCATACATAGTGACTTGCATCTTTACACAAATTGTGTTTAATAAACAGTAGTACTATTATTGCAATTTTTCATCTTCTGCACCTTATTTTTTAAACAAAATCAGGGCAAAATCTGAAAACAAATTATTCAACAATTTTGTAGTATGTCAGAAATTCACATAAAAAGATGTTAACCTAAAATCAAATTACTGGCTGCCTACCATTGGGGTAGACAAAAATACCAATCATGACTTGTACGGAATCATCTTGGGTTATTAAAAATAATTCCAGGTGTCAATATATTATCTAGAAAAGTGATTTTTTTCAACTGTTAAACCAAGTATTACCTCTAAGTATTTTCTGATGAAGGCAGAATGAAAAAAAAACTACAATTTTGCATGGATATTTCTTATGACAGTGAAGTAGGTACAAAATTTGTTTTACAATTATATATAGAGGAAAACGTAAGGGACCTATGGACTTCAAAACAGGTGATGTGATGTTGAAATTACGATGTACTATGCAGGGTAGAAAATTTAAAAGATGCATAAGGTTGTATTTGTTTAACTGAACATGCCAAATATAAAAAGCCTCTTGAAGGTCTAACTGTCATATATAGCTAGCAAAATCATGGCTACATATGGTGCTTGACAAACTTGCTGTAGGATATTTGCACAGAATATATGCTTCAAAAAATGAGAGAACTAAATAGAAAAATCATTTTTGTAAAACACAGTTTTAACTAATTATCAGCAAATTTAAGAGTTTAATACACTGTCATTTTCACCAGTCAATTTTGCATCAACAGGATATAATTGCTAATAATCTATGTAAAAAAGCTTCCATAGTGTCCCACATAACTCTAGAGCTGTAATCTAAAAGGAGAGCATTTGATATTGAGTTGGGTGCTAATTGTAATGCATGCCAAACACACAGCCTTGGCATGGTTGCTCTGGTTTCCATAGAGAGCAAAGACATACTGCTCTGGGAAAATATTTTCCCTGTTTTCCTTCATATAGTATTGCCAAGCAAGGACTGTCACCAGTCACCATTGTTTTGGCATTTAATAATAATGACTAATACAATGAGTGCTTTCTGAAACTAAGATGTTATTGGAAAAGGAATATATTTAGTACAGCAATATGAATAGCCTGTGGATACTCTTTCATCCTGTTTTCAGCATTTGAACACAGCCTTGTACCAGCAATGTGGACAGATATTACAATGTTTATTGAGACTTGTGCTTAATGACTCAACAATCTAGAAACATATATTCAGTGTTGGTGTACCTCTGGTCAAATGCCAGAAAACATTGCAATAATGATTAATGAAAAAAAAAATCTTTCAAGCTCTCAAATGACTTGTATCAGAGGCAACTTAGAAGAATTATTGAAAGTAACTGTCATAAGGAAATAATTCCATTAGAGATATAAGCATGAACAAAAATAGCACTACACCGATGTGTTCCAATCAAACATGGAAACTTACTGGCACTCTTCCACAAGGCCTATAAATAATAGTTTCCAAATGTTGTCCAATGCATACAGCACATAATTCTGTGGCATGTGTTTAGATAGTATCTGCAAAAATGTTTGTCTTCAAATAAGATAAGCAAAGACTACTTTAAAATGAAAAAATTTAAACACATTTCACTTTATTATATTAATTCACAATTACTGCCACATGTATTTAATGTACCAATGTTCACTGTAAATCTTCCAGAAGAACATATAGTAAGTAGAACTTCCCAAGTATATTAACAATCAGTTTAGGAGACTAGTGTTCTACAAGCATATTTAAAAAAATGATGTTTTAATAAAACATCTATCTCTAAAAGTGATGAAAGTTTTATTTATTTTACAGAAGAATAAACTAAAGCACAAAGACAACTATTCTATATACAAATGAAAAAGCTATGAAAATTAATTGTAAACTTAAAATTTAAAGTTCTATCATCTTATAAGAAGTGAACAATTCTCATTTGGGCTTAGATATACACATCTTGAATATTACTAAATTTTAATTTTCCCTTTCCGTAACCAAAAGAGAAAGAACTATGTGTAAGCAAGCAAATAGTAGCACTCAAGACGTAGACATAAAATCATAAAATCTGCAAATAAAAATGAGAACATCTATAAGAAAAGTATAAAGTGGAAACTCTAGCTGTCAAAAAACAAATACTGTTAAGCAGAGTTTAACTTCTTCTGATGTAATTTGAAGTTAATATGTTCTTTGGGATTTAAATTTGTTAGATAAGTTGAATGCCTTAGGCAGGATTTCTGTGAATTCCAAGGACTTAAATTCCATGGCTATTTCTTGCTCTACTGCTTTGATACAACTTGCATCTATCTTCTGCCTGAGGATTATTCTTTGTTCCACTATCTGTGTTAATGTTGATGAGGAATATAGAGTATTTTGCTCAATAATGAAGAATTTGTTGCTCACACTAGACAACTGTATGTTTTATACAGTAGGTTTGAAAGGACAAAGAGAAGCTTCAGTATGATATCACTCAGCAAACCACTTACAATGTATTATTAGGCAGCTACATTTTAAAGCTTCCTGGACCAGAACCACCACTACAAATATTCCATTGTCCTATCTCTGTGGGACAATTCTCCAACACATGTTTCATGTGACCTCATCCCCATTCAACTTTTACTGCTCAACTCCTGTTAACTTCCAATGCAGAGCTGCCTCTTGAAAATTAACAGCAGAGGGTCTGATTTATCAATGGGCTTGATTTTTTCAGAGCAGTTTCAGATTCACAGCAAAATTGAACAGAAGGTGCAGATATTTTCCTTATACCTCCTGCTCTGACACATGCATAGCCTTCCCCACAATTTCCATCTCCCACCAGGTGGTACTTTTATTACAATTGGTAAAACCACATTAATATAATCATCTCAAATCCATAGTTTATGTTAGGGCTCATTCACAGTGTTGTACGTTCTGTGGGTTTGGACAAATTTATCATGACGTGTATCTACCATTATAGTGGCATATGATGCCACTGCTTTAAAACATGTGCTCTGCCTATTTATCCTGTCCTCCCTGCCTAATCATGAGGGCCTCAGTTTTATGAGTAGATACATCCATAATATATGTTTCTAAATAAAGACAGTTTACTTCACATATGAATGCACTGGTAATATTATTAAGAGTAAATTCTTAAGTAGATAGCACTCTAAATATAACTATCATTACATAAAACACTATATAAAACATATACCCATCCCACTCCAAATATATAACCATCATATAGAAAATATAACTTAGAAGTCTTACAAATGTATACGTCTAGACAAGGTGGAATAACAAGGACCACACATCATCCTCCCACAAAACACAAGTAGAAACAGGAAAATAGATACAATGGCTTTCAGATATTGAACAACAAGCAGTGCAGGACTGTGATTTCTGAGAGAAAGTAAACAAATGAAGTAAAAAAAGATCAGTGAACTTGAAGATTTTTAGACTTAAACATTAAGCAAACAGATAAAAAGACCAAGAAAAAAATTTCAGGGTAATATCAAACACTCTAACATATGTAAAAATAGATTCTCAGAAAGAGACAAGGGGGAGGACACAAACAATTCTGTGGGAAAAATATGCAGAAATCTTCCAATATTGATGAAAATGATAAATTCATATTTCCAGGAACAACAAACACTAACATGTTACATACCACACACACAGGTACAGATACAAACAACATATATCAAAGCTCATTATGATTATTTTGCTTAAAGCCAGTAACTGAATGATAGCCTTGAACATAGTGAGGGCAAATAGTCACAATACATAGAGGGAAAATTGTGGGAAAAATTGTAAGCACAACTGCAGACTTCTCATCAAAAATTATGCATGACAAAAGACAATGAATTCATAATTTTTAAGCACTAAAAGGAAAATGGATATATCAAGCTAGAATTCTTTATTTAGCAATAATTTACTTCTAAGCTGATGGTAAGGCTAAAAAAAATAGACAACACAAAAGCTGAGAAAAGTTTGAGTAGCAAACCACAATGACAAGATATATTAATAGAATTTCTTCAAGTGTAAAGAAAATGAAACCAGAAATAAACTTGAACCTAAACAAAGAGATAAGGAGAAGGAAAAATATATAATACAATTTTGTTACATAAAATATAAAATATATAATATATTTTTGTTATATAAAATATAAAACATATTTTTGTTATAAAAATTAAAAGCTGGCCAGGCGTGGTGGCTCAAGCCTGTAATCCCAGCACTTTGGGAGGCCTAGACGGGCAGATCACAAGCTCAGGAGATCGAGACCATCCTGGCTAACACGGTGAAACCCCGTCTCTACTAAAAAATACAAAAAAAAAACCTAGCCAGGCCAGGTGGTGGGCACCTGTAGTCCCAGCTACTCAGGAGGCTGAGGCAGGAGAATGGCAAAAACCCGGGAGGCAGAGCTTGCAGTGAGCTGAGATCCGGCCACTGCACTCCAGCCTGGGCGACAGAGCAAGACTCCATCTCAAAAAAAAAAAAATAAATAAATAAAATAAAATAAAAGCTAATTGACACTTCAAAGCAAATTATATGATATATGTTTTGGCATGTAATATATACAGAAGTAAAATATATGACCAAAATAGTAGAAAGGGTGAGAGTGGAGTAATAAAAGTATTCTGTTACAGGTATTTTCTATTATATATAAAGTGAGATAATATTTAAAAGTCTAAGGCTGTAAGTTGAAGTTGTCTAGCTAAGTAATATTAAACATATAGCAGGATCATGAAACTACTTAGTTAATAAAAAAGGAGGCAGTAAAAGAGCAGAAAAGTAGCAAAGAATAGATAGAAAAGTGGAAAACAATTTTAAAAATGGCAAATTTAAATCTAATTATACTGTTTAAACATAAATTGCAAAAACAGTCTCATTAAGATGTAGAAATGGTCTGAATACATTTTTAAAAATCAAGTCCCAACTAAATGCTTCCAACAAAAAACTCGGCTAGCTTAAAATTTAAGTAAGCTAAAAGTGAAAGGATGAGGTGAAAATACACATTAAAATAAGCCTAAAAATGTTAGAATTGCTGGCCAGACGTGGTGGCTCACACCTGTAATCCCAGCACTTTGGGAGGTCAAGGCTAGTGGATCACCTGAGTTTGGGAGTTCAAGACCAGCCTGGCCAACATGGTGAAACCCTGTCTCTACTAAAAATACAAAAAAAAAAAAAAGAAAGAAAGAAAGAAAGAAAATTAGCTGTGCGTGGTGGAAGGCACCTGTAATCCCAGGTACTTGGGAGGCTGAGGCAGGAAAATCACTTGAACCTGGGAGGCAGACGTTGCAGGGAGCCGAGATCACACCATTGCACTCCAGCCTTGGCAACAAGAGCAAAACTCTGTTAAAAAAAGAAAAAAAAAAAAAAGAAAGAAAGAAAGAAAAAAGAAATACCAGAAAAGTAGACTTAGATGGAATGGTACCAGGATAAAGAGAGACATAAAGAGTCAGTTCATCAAGAACA
Source organism: Macaca thibetana thibetana (assembly GCF_024542745.1). Taxonomy (NCBI): domain Eukaryota; kingdom Metazoa; phylum Chordata; class Mammalia; order Primates; family Cercopithecidae; genus Macaca; species Macaca thibetana. The sequence continues at coordinate 9,483,628 of NC_065586.1, forward strand.
TATCACAATTGTAAATGCACATGCAACCAATAAGAGATCTTCAAAGTAAATTAAAAACCGAAAAACCTGCAAGGAAATATAGGCAAATTCAAAATTACATGTATAATTTTAACACTGTCCAGTAATTGATAGAATAAGTAGACAAAAACAAATAAATAACAAGGTTATAGAAGAACTGAAGAACACAATCAAACAACTGGACTCCCTTGATATTTAGAGCAATACTTACCCTGCAATAGTATAAAATACATTTTTATCTCATGTGCACGTGAAACGTTCACCAAGATAGAACATATAACTGGCACTGAAACACACATTAATATATGGTAAATAAATTCAAGCACATCAAAATCTGTCCAACAACATAATTCATTTAGAAATCGATACTAGAAAAATGTCTGGGAAATGGCATATTATTTGAAAGTTACACACTACTTTTTAAAGTAGCATAGAGTCAAAAAAGAAATAACATAAAAATGAGAAAAGATTTCTAAATTAATAAAAGTAAATATGAAAAACATCAAAATTTGCTGTATGTGCTTTCAGTTGAGCTGCTAAAACATGTATAGCTTTAAATGCTTATCAATTCAGTCTCAAATAAATGCCCAAAGCTTTTACCTTAATAAACTAGAACAAAAGAAAAAATAAACCTAAATTAAATAGGAGGAAATTAAAAGCAGAAGGAATGAAATATAAAACAAATAGAAAGGTATATCAATGATACCTAAAGCTGGCCAATTGAAATAATCAGTAAATATGATCAACATTGCAGTTAGAAGTTTTAAAAATAGGGAGGAAATTACAGATATCAGGAATAAAAGGGGGCAACTTTACAGTTAAAGGAATATTAGAAAAAACTTTAAACCAATACCTTCTATAACAGGTGAAATGAGCAAATTTCCTTAAAGACAAAATTTAATGTTTATGATTTGGACGACTCAATGTGGTTAATGTCTATTCTCTTCAACTGATACATAAATTCAATACAATCCCAATCAAAATGACAGCAGATTTTAATTTTTTAAATTAAAAAAATGTAATAATTTGGATAATAAAATCTGGATAATATAATAATCTGGATAATATAATGTAATAATCTGAATAGTTGCATAGTTTTGTAAAAGAACAAAATGATAGGTCTCATGTTATCAAGGAAACATGATATACGCAAAGGGGCAGAGACACAGTCTGATGAAACGAAGTAGAAAGCCCAGAAATAGACCACACAAATGCACTCAGCTGATATTCGACAAAGCTGCAAAATCATTTCAGTGGTAAAAATACTGGCTTCAACAAGTATTGCTGGAACAATTAAGCACTCGTGTTTAAAAATTTCATTATTTTAATGCGTAGCTAACATGGTATAACTCTGGGGAAATCAAACATATCAGCTAAGCAGAAGTAAAAGTAATATTCATGGAAATATCCTATCATCCTACCTCCCATCACTTTTAACATTTTGGTATATATTCCTCCAGATTTCCCACAGGAAATATTGATTTATCTATGTATTTCTGTGTCCATAGATCTATCTGTGGGTATATACATCTATCTATTTACGGGTCTACCTTTCTATCTATTCATCCACCCATTCTTTTCCCATCCATCCATCCATCATCCACCCAACTATCTGTTAAAAGGAAAACTTTAGCGGAATTAAATGTAAAAGAGTTTAATTGAGCAGAGTTCAGATCGTGAATCAGGTGGCCTCCTGCGCCAGATTAGGCTCGGAGACTTCAGCACAGCATGTGGCGGAAGATTTATAGACAGAAAAAGGAAAGTGATGTACAGAAAACGAAAGTGAGGCACAGAAACAACTGGATTGCCTACAGCTTGGCTTTTGCCTCATTTGAAAAGAGTTTGAACAGCTGGCCACCTTTGATTGGCCAAAACTCGGTGACTGGCACAAGAGTAAGCTACAGTGTGTTTACACCTCCATTTAGGTTACAGTTCACTATGTACAGAGAAATCTTTAGGCTGAACTTAAAATATATAAGGAGACAGCTTTAGGCTAAAGTTTATTGAATACATCTGTACACATCTTTACTGTATATTTACTACATAAAAATATTTCCAATATAGAAAGAATGTATCTCATTCCCTCAGAGTAGCTCTTATTAACAGCAATATTTCTTTTCTTTTCTTTCTTTTTTCTTTTCTTTTCTTTTGTTTTCCTTTTCCTTTTCCTTTTCCTTTTCAGAGGAGTCTCACTCTGTCACCCAGGCTGGAGTGCAATTGTGTGATCTCAGTTCACGGCAACCTCAGCCTCCAGGATTCAAGTGATTCTCCTACCTCAGCCTCCCGGGTAGCTGTGATTACAGGCACACACCACCAAGCCTGCTGATTTTTTTTTGTTCTATTTTTTGTATTTTTAGTAGAGACAGGGTTTCACCATGTTGGCCAGGCTGGTCTGGAACTCCTGACCTCAAGTGATCCACCTGCCTCAGCCTCCCAAAGTGCTGGGATTACAGTCCTGAGCCACCACACATGGCCCAGTGATATTTCTTTTTCTAGAGTTTATACTATATTTTGAAAAACAGGCAGATATACTTAGATGCATGTATATTGAGTTGCAAGGTTGTAATATGTATATTTTGAAAGTATGTGTATGTGTAATTTTATTTTTATATTTATAAAAGTGAAATGGCACTTCCCCTTTTTATTTTTCTCTAAGTTCTGACAATGGGTTGATCCCAATTTTCCTAAATGATTTTTGCCTACTTGAAATCTATAGCATTAATTGATGACATTGCTTCCTTTTCCCTTAGAGCATGTGGTTTCACAGTGATTTTTGTTTGCTTTTTTTTTCTCACAAGAATTGTTTCTTCAGCTACACTGTAAGATTTTTGAGGACAGATAATATTTATAGCCTAACAGTTAGTAAAATACTTAGGAAAAACAATTGTAGGCTTTCAAAAATATTTATTTGTTTATTTATTTATAGAAATAAGTCTTACTCTGTCACCCAGGCTGGAGTGCAGTAGCACAATCTCAGCTCACTGCAACCACCACCTCTGGGTTCAACTGTTTCTCCTGCCTCAGCCCCCTGAGTGGCTGGGATTACAGGCGCCCACCATGATGCCCAGCTAATATTTTGTAGTTTTAGTAGAGATGGGGTTTCACCATGTTGGCCAGGCTGGTCTTGAACTACTGACCTCAAGTGATCCACCCAACTTGGCCTCCCAAAATGTTGGGATTACAGGTGTGAGCCACTACACCTGGCCAAGAATATTTCTTAATGGAAGTAAAAAAAAAAAAAAATTACATTCGGACGCATAAGAGTGTAAATACATTTTTCACAATTTAGTCATGAAGTCAGTGTGAAACTAGAGGTGTGTTAAATGATAGGGTAGTTGTTGAATGGATGTATGACTGCTTGGGCTATCTTCCTGCTGTTTGTCCAGATTTCCAAATATATTTGCTTCAAATAAACTGAACGTCAGCTGGAAAAAATGGAAAATGTTTGCAAAAGTTTATAGAGAGTTTAAGCACATACCATCAAATCAACCAGTCAGTCATTTAACCTTTAGAAAATTTTTCCTTGTTCATCAGGTTGGCTTTTCCCAGCAAAGAGAATGTTTTACAAGAAATTATTTACCTCATCCCACAGAAAAATGAAATTAAGCAAACTCTGGAAGGAGACTGAAATAATGTGTATTTGTATTTTGGGGACATGCAGGGCGGTAGAATAAAATTCAGACAGTGCCTTCCTATTCTCTGCTTATTCCATTTCCACCCCTATGAAAACACAGGTTTTTTTTTGTTTTTTGTTTTTTTGTTTTTTTTTTTTTTTTTTTTTTTTTTTTGTAGACAGAGTTTCACTCTGTCGCCCAGGCTGGAGTGCAGTGGCACAATCTCGGCTCACTGCAAACTCCTCCTCCCGGGTTCAAGTGAATCTCCTGCCTCAGCCTCCCGAGTAGCTGGGACTACAGGTGCATGCCACCACTCCTGGCTAAGTTTTGTATTTTTAAGAAGAGATGGAGTTTCACCATGTTGATCAGGCTGGTCTCAAACTCCTGACCTCGTGATCCACCCGCCTTGGCCTCCTAAAGTGCTGGGATTACAGGTGTCAGCCACCGTGCCCAGCCATGATTCTTCTTTAATGACACATACATAATATGCTTACCATGAAAATAGTTTATAGTCCTTCCAATGAGGCTGTTGGATATGGGTAAACTGCAAATTCAAGAGAAATTGGAAAGAAAAATGATTGTAACGTATTTATGGTAGGTGGCAAATGGTCCCATTTCAATGGAGAGGTCTCACTCCCCTATAGGGTTATTTAAATACAACCTCAAATTATTAAGTTTCTTCAATTAATTATATTAATGTTCTATTCCTTTAAAACTGCCCATTTGGAAACAGCAAAAAACCTCAAAAACAAACAAACAAAAAACAATGAAAGAAAAAAATCATTTTGCATTATTTGGGAGACAATATATTTTATCATCTCTCTCTCTCATAATGATGTTATTTTTTGCAAACTAAACTAAAGAAACAGCCTGTAACACAAACAACAGGTTTAGTAGGAACATTTAATCGTCTTTCATTTTAGCAAATGTATTTTCAACCGTCTTGTGATTCAAAGATACAATTAGAATGTTTATTTTTTTTTCCTTTGGAAAAAGGTCATATTCTGGCAGAGAGGAACTGTAATGACTTTTTTTTTTCTCTCTGTATCTGTAGTATGTTTCATCTCCTACTGACATCTAATTGCAAATAAAATTCTCTTTGGGATGCATTACGGGCCAGAAAATTGTTTGGAATATGGATCTTCACTGGGATTTTGCTACATTAAAGAATGACCAATACTTTGTGTCTACATAAAAACACCTTCAGTATGAAAAAGCTCATTGTAAAACACCACTTAAAAAATAATACATGTTGTGGAAGGAATTTATGCAAGATGGTTAAGATGATAATCTTTTAGCATCTCATTATTTTGTTAATTCCTCATCTATGGTTTCTTGTGTGAGATTTTTTTTCAAAGTTAAAAACGAAAATATAAAAATGAGTTTCTGCCTATACATTTACAGATTAAAAAGCTTCAGATTAAAAAGCTTCAGAAAGGAAGTAACATTCATACCTCACAAAATAAATCTCTACCCATAAATTGCATAGAAATGGAAGAAGAAAACCAAAAACGATTTTTGGGAAGTTACTTCTAAACTACATTTTACATTGGTGGCTGTTAGAAAAAAATCCTGATTGACTTTAAAGAAAACTACAAAGATATTTTAGAAAGAAAAAGGATTACAATAACCTCAGATTCTTGCAAAGGCATCAAGTCCAAAGAATGTGAATTTATATCATGTTAAATCATTAAATCATTAAGCCAGTGGCTGGGAGGTTAAAGATATTTTTAGCAATACAAGGAAAATATTTAACCTTTAACAAAATTTTTCAATAAAATAAGGTGAGTAATTAAATAAAAGAATGACAAGAGAAGCAGAACATATATAGATATAGATATAGATATAGATAGCATATCAAGCAACGCAGTATTTCAGATGGAAAGATGAAGAAACGAGCTTCAGAAGACAGGTTTGCAGAAGTCAGTATTTAATTGAATATCAGGTAAACTGGAACATTTGGAGCAAAACTAACTTAACCTTATAAGTAGGTTGTAGATAGTTCCATTCCAACAAAGGGGTAATGTTACACTCCTTAATAAATTGAGAACAAGGTAAAGAGCTAATATTACCATTTTGATTATATTGGGCAATAAATCTGAAAAAAGTGAATACAATGTATAACTTTTAAAGGAAGAAACGAAATTATCATTCACATATGATATTACTGCCTATGTGAATATATAGCAGAATCATTTGATAAAATTTTAGAATTAAGAAAAGAGCTTAAGAAGGTTGCTGGAAATATGATTAATATAAATATTAATTGCATTTCTATACAGTGTAACAAAGTATTAGAAGAAAATATTTTAGAAGTTTTCTATTTCATAAAGCATATATTTGTGTGTAATTTGTAGTAGCAAATGTACGTTTGTTAAAATATGCAGTCTCTCAAGAGGCACATTATATGTAGTCAAACATGCTATATACGATATATTGCGTACTAGATATGTCATTTCATATGTCATATTACATACAAGTGTCATATATATCTACGAAAACATGGAAAAGACTTATTTTGGTAAAATTTTAATAAAGTATCTCAATGTCTTATTAAGTATATCAACCTAAATAATGAAGAAATATGCCATGTTCACAAGTATATTTTTAATATATCAATTCTTTCCAAATTGAAAGAAGAGTCTGTGCAACATTCACCCAGTTCTCAAATTTGAGTGAAGTCATTGTTGAACTTGTAAACTTCTGTTTAAATGTATATGGAAGAACAACCATGAAGAAGCCAGGCACCTCTGAAGGGAGTAGACATCAAGAGTTATTTTAGCACAGGAATTAAAAAAAAAAAAAAGACTAATGCAATAGAATGGAGAGCTCACACTTAGATCTACATACATATGTAAGCAAAATAAAAAATAATTGATAATTTAATAAATGGGATGGCAGCAATCAGTTTCTATTAAGGGAAGAATATGTAATTTAATTCTTACATTATAAAATGTTTCTAAATTGATGAAAAGTTGAAGTATCAAAACCCAATTTAAAAACATTTGGAGAAAACACGGGTGAACACCTATTATGTGTCAGAAGGAAAGGATTTCTTAAACAGAACAAAAAAGTCCACACGTTAAAAGAAATAAATGATAAATTTGATTCCATTAAGATTGAAGATACCTATTAAGCACAATAAATGATAAAGAACTTTAAAAAATTCACCTAAAGATATTTACTTAACATGTAAGTGATAAATGGTTAGTGTCTATAAAGTATGCAACAGTGAAGATTATATATTAATATATATAATCTTAATATATAAAGTATATGTAGTACATATGTTCTATTCCCTCTATTTTCTCTTACAAAATATTGGCCATTGTTTTGAGACGCTATTATCCACCTACTGCAATATCAAATTTGATGGTAAGTATTTTGGAAATCTACATCACATGTTTTAGGATGCACCAATATAATATGTCTTCTGTTACAGATCTCCAAAATCTTGCTATTTAATAGAAAGCCTTGCCCAGAAGCCAGTTTGCGGCATTACGCACCTCTAGCAAAGTAATTTCGCTTAGATTCTGATTGCATGAACATAACTTCAAGACAATCAAGACAAGGTGCTGATCTGTGGCTGCCTCCCTGGGAGGTGAGTATTCTGAAGACTAAAGCACACACAGGTGAAACTGAATTTGGTGTGAGGTGAGGCAGGGAAAAGGGAAAACATGACACACAGTGGCTTCAGATCTTTAAAAGCAGATAGTGCAGGCCTGGTAAGACTTCAGTTTGGTAGAATTAGCTATCTAAGTAAAATATGAATCTGAGTTTATCTTTAAGGCAAGAAAAATGACATCACAATTGCATAAACTACACAGATCCTTCCTCTGACTGGTATGGCTGTTTGTTCTTTTGTTTTGTTTGGAATCAAGGAATCACTTTGACTAACAGTAAACTAAAAGAATAACCAGAATACTAACCCACAAGTATCCTGAATGGGAAACAGGAATGTCCAGTAGAATTAATCATAACAAACACCTGCCATTAGGCATTAGGCTCTCTGGATTCTCATTTCTCCACTAGTTACCTGTGATATTGGCAAGTCATTTGGGCAGCATTTAATTAGTAAATGAATGTCCATTGATCTTTCAAAAGTATTCTGAATTTTTATTTTTTATTGAATATAGCAAAATTTTGAAAAGGGACTGCAGCAAGATAAGAACCAAGCAGAAAGATGCAAATAGGAGGATACTGTAAAAACCTGGTTGAAAATGAGGGTAGAGATCGGGCAAATGCAACAGAGATAGTAAGAAATGGTCAGATTCGGGAGATTTTGGTCACAGTAGTTTTGTTGGAGTGAATGTGGCATGCGAAGACAAAGAGGAGTTAAGTGTAGATTTAAATTATGGCCTGAGCACCTAGAAGGGATGGTGTTATCATCAACTGAGGGGCATCCTAGAGCAAGGGTGCTTGACACGATCTGATTGTCTGCATTAGAATCTTGGCTCTGCTATTGACTGGGATTTTGGACAAGTTAGTTAACTTTTGTGTATCTGGTTTCCCTTCTCTGTGAAAAGGAGTTGATTATATTATTGCTGTATAAAGTTGTTTAATCCATAAATGAGAGAATCTATGTAAAGGATTTAGAACAGTGACTGGTTCACAGTAAGCACTCAATAAATGACATTCTCTATTATTCTCCTGAAACTAGCCTAAGAACAAAGACCCTGCACAAGATCTCCTTATAAACAAGGAGGCGGTGCTACTGTCAGAGGAAATGTCACAATCCACAGGTTAAAGATCACTAAATTTTAGTACAATCAAGCCGTTGACAGTTACTTCCTGCTTAACCAAATAGTTGCTCAACCAACCTAGTAATTGGCTGCCATGAAATTTGCCTCCAAATGGACTGTGACTAATCGACACAAAAATGGATGGTTCAGTAGCAGAGCTTAGTCTCCATCAGTGTGTCTAGCAGGGTAACTTTGAGTTTTTATACATGTGTTTGAAAACACATTAAGTTGGAATGTTGTCAAGTCAGACAGAACTGGTTTCCATTTATGCTTCCATGCTTACTCACTGTATGACCTTCAGTTTTCCTCACTTACAAATGAGGGTAACAGTGTAAATAAGGTCATGGGATTATTTGGGGGATTAAATAAGACTGTGAACCCACTTAGCGTAGTTCTGGGACTATAGTAGTTGCTCAGTAAATGTTAACCATTCTGATAGTGATGGTAAGAATTCTGATGCTGATAATTGAAAGCATGGTGAATAGTCATTCATGAACTGATAATCAAGAAAATTACATGAAAGTCATTTTTATAACATCTACTATTTACCTCTAGCAGCTTTTAAAAGTCTAATAAATGAAGTAAATTATCCATGAGTGTTTAATAGTGGAGTGAGGTGCCACAACTCTCACATGGATAAAATATATTAGGTTTTTATTTGCTCACCAGACAACATGCCTCCACTTTCCTTCCCTATTCTCTTTCCAAGAAGAACAACACATTCAGGTTTATGTGTATGTTAGCATCCTTTAGGACTCTTTAATCTCTTTTTGAAGCACTGTAGAAAGTAATGAGATCCCCAAAGAAAGCCTGAAGGGCCTCTAAATAACCAGAAAGGAATAGCTAATCTCTTACAGTCAAGCCTTGTAAAAAAGCAATTTGTTCATTAATGATAGAAATAAAGCATCTTCACTTGAGAATTAATCCTCATATTCCATAAAACAAAATCACCTTCTGTATACATGTGAAGAGAAACAGACAGGACTGGAGTCAGTGGGGTAAATCTTGCATAATACACCAGCCTTAATAGTGCTGCTAAAAAAATAAAAAAGAAAAAAAGAAAGACTGAAAATTTCATTAGCACCTTGTCTCATGGAGCACTTAAAGGTAATCAGCAAAGGAGGGGGGTCTTGCAATGCAATTAGTGGCTGTTAAATTTAGAGAAAATTAGAGGGGCTATTCTCTACCCAGTTCCTAGTCAACATTGAGTCACTGGGCTGAATTTTTTAAGGGCTGGTTCATTAAGAAACAATCACAGCAGGTGTAGTTTTCCATGTTAAGACAAGAGCCAGCATTTTTTATGCCTTCAGTCAACCCAGTGGGACATTAAGGCATGCTTCCCAGCACAGCACATTTATTTGAATTTTTTGTTTACCTCTGAACACCTGCAGGACTAGGTTACTGACATATTAAATATTTGTATCACACTTTGTACTTGAATTATACTTTATACTTTTCCCACTTTAGATGCTGTATCTGTGTCACACATTACACTTATGAAGTGACATATAATCATTTCCTTGGGCTATTACTTACAGCACTCTAGTGGATGTATGTGAGTGCAGTATTACCTATTTTAAAGATGGAAACACCTATCTGTCTGTCTATCTTTTTGAAATTAAGTAGAACAATTTTATTTTCAAGACTCGTTTGCTAAACCTATTGTACAAAGTTTTCTGAACTTACAAGGAGGCAAAGTTGTGAAATAAAGAAGATAATATATTAGGTGTGATTCTCTAAAAGCCTTTCATCTTTTTTCATTATCTCCCAGTCTCTTTATTTTAAAATACTATATATAAAGGAATTACTAGCTCCCTCCCATTTTTGTCCTGAAATGCAGAGTCATGTAAACTAACTGCTTTAATCTGAAGATAAAACTTCAGCGATCTAAAACCTTATATGTCTCTGAAATCATACAAGTTGAAATGTAATTACACATGTGTAACTGATTTGTAAACTGTAAATGAGAAACATAATTTTACATTTCATCTGTGGAGATTATTATTTATGACTATTTGGTTCCTAGAACAAAGTATAGCAGCTTTCCAGGTGTTTATTGGAAAGCGGTAAGGAGGTACTTGGGAAGCGACATAGACTATTTCTGATAATTAGGATAATGTGTTAAAACCATATTTATTAATTCTGAGGATTAGATAAAAGCATGGGCTGGAAAAATACAATCACAGTGACATCACAGTAACATCTGTACTTGTGAGGTTACAGAAAAAGGACTTTGTAGACTGAAGAGAACTGAGGTATACTGGGTCTTATAAAATTTAAAAAAATACTGCCCACCCACTCAAAAAAAAAAAAAAAAGGAAATTGACACTATAATAAAATTACAAAACTGCTATAATTGATTAGATAGCTGCATAACAGTTGCAGCTGTATATTATAAAAAAGTAATCACCTATATTTTGAAGATTTAGGAGACACATATTGAATACATTTTCAAAGAACACAAACAAAACTAAAAATTCATATAATAATGAGAAATAGACCCTGAAGATTTCTAGAGCAGCATGACATAAAGTGCTATTAAATGGCAAATTGTCATTCCCAAAGGATTATCAAATATATGCTTCTGGGCAATTGACTTTCCGATGTGGGGATAACAGAGGTAAGTTGGGGATAAAATATGGATGATAATAGAGTTAAGTCATCTCTTATACCATAGGAATATTTTAAAAAGCATTAAAACAAAAATATATCACTATTAAAAGAAAATATCCACAGCTTGAAGTCTGTGCTCACAGGACATCTAAAACTCTAATAGGTAACCTGTGATCTTTCTGATTTGAGGAAAAGAGGACAGACAGAATTGAAAGACACAATAGCCACTGGAGGGTAGGAGGAAGTAATGGCAGGGGAAGGCTAGAGATGGAGAACTCCAAATTCTGCATGGACGTGTGCTCAAATCTATGGCTGGGCATGATTTCAGAATGTGAACTGAATGAATTCAAGGCAGTGCAGGAAAAGACAAAACGGCTTAACGAAAATGGGAGCTTATACCAAAAGAGAGAATTTGGAGTTTATTGCCGCGTATGGTGTTAAGAAAAAATCTAATTTATTGTTTCTTTAATGACCATCCAGTTGCTTTCCGACCATGTACTAAAAATATTATGTTTACTTCTTTGATATGATATGCCACCTAGATTATGTACTCTATGTACATCTATTTCTGGGGTTTCTATTCTGTTCACTCATAATCTTGCCACTCATGCTGTAGTTTTAATTATGAGACTTTACTGAATGGTTTGAAGGCTGATAAAGGACGGTTATCCTTTGGATTATTTCTCTTTCTCAGTGGTTTCCTTATTCTTTTTGACTATTTTTTTTTCCATTTAAACTTTAGTATCAGCATGTTTAGCTCCAAAGTAAAAGGTTTGTTGGCATTTTTATTATGAAAAAAGCACTATATTAATTTAGGAAGAACTAACATATTGATGGTGTTGAGTCATGCTCATTAGGATCCAGGGATGTCTATTTATTTGTTCGAATCTAACATTGTGTTGATCAGGAGTACTTTAAATTTTTCCTCATAAAGGCTTTGGACATTTCCTGTTAACTTTATCCTTAAGTATTTGATTATCTTTGTTATTATAAATGGGGTTTTCCCTACCATTATGTCCAAAAACAAGTTATTGTTTATTACAAAAAGGCTATTGACTTCTATACATTAATTTTATATCACGCGATATTCATTACTTATTTTATTAGTTGAGTTAGTTCTAGTACTGTTTTTCCATGGTTTTTCAGGCATACTTGTATATCATCTGCAAGTATCTTTTTTCTTCTTCATTAACAATCATGACCCTAATTTTGGTCTCTTATTTAGTTCTACTGAGTCACACCTCTAATACCTATTGAAATATTGGGCATCCCTGTCTCATTCCTTGTTTTAGAAGTACCTCTAGTTTCTTTTACTTTTGCTTCTGATGAAGTATAATGCTGACTTTAGTACTAAGCATGTATTTTGCATTGTGTTAACAAAGCAGCCATGAATTCCTATATTCTTGAGTGCTTTTTTCCAGAATGAGGGTTATATTTTGCTAAAAGTATTTTCAGCATCTATGTAGATAGTCACAACTTGTTCCTTTAAAAAAATCTGCAGAAACAATGTATAATAATAATGGATTTCCTGATAGCATACCAACTTTAAACCTTTAGAATAAATCCCACTTTCTCATAATGTATTATTAGTTTCATATAGTGGTGGATTTCGTTAATATTTTATTTAGTACATTTGCATTGATATTCAAAAATGAGATAAATCTATTGTTTTCTTTTTAATATTAGTCTTTTCAGATTTAGAGAGTAAGGTTATACTTGCTTCAAAAAGCGAAACAGGAAATTTTTCTTTCTTTTCAAAGTCCTGAAGTAATTTCAGGTTTATTGGTACATAGAAGATTGGAAAAATTTTTCTGTGAAACATCTGGGATTCATTTCATGTTAGGTTTCTCCAAAGATACCAAACCAACAAGATGTGTGTGTGTATTTTTATATATGAGTATAAATATATAAATATAGGAATTTATATATGTTTATAATGCATATAATAAACATATATAGTATATGTAAATTTTATATACATATGTAATTTTTATATGTTTTTATATGTACAGAAAATAGAGAGAAAAAGAAAAAGAGAAAAATTTATTACTTTAAGTAATTGGTTTACACTAGCATGGAGATTGTCAAGTCTAAATATCTGCAGGGTAGACCAGCAACCTAAATACCCAGGAAAGAGATGATGTTGCAGTTTGTCTGAACGATATCTGCCAGCAGAGTTCTCTCTTCCTGAGGGAGCTCAGTTTCTTTTCTGCTAAGGTGTTCAACTGATTGGATGAGATCTCCTCAATTTAGAAATGGGTCATCTGCTTTACTCAAAGTCTACTGTTTTAAATGTTAATCTTATCTGAAAAAAAACACACATTCACAGAAATATATGCCATAATGTATGACTAAATATCTGGATACCATGGTCTACCCAAGTTGATACATAAAATAAGGTATCACAGATTCTTTTTGATGGAGTGGTTCCGTGGTTACTTGGAAATTGTGAGTTTCAAATACTCTATCTGTAGTTAGGTCAATCTACATTTTAAAATGCAATTGTATAGAGGTTTGCAATGTTTATTTTTTGTTATAATTTGAACTTTTATTTTAAATTCGAGGGGTACACGTGCAGGTTTGATATATAAGTATATTACATGATGCTGAGGTTTGGGATGTGAATGATCCCATGACCAAATTAGTGAGTGCAGCACCCAACAGTTAGTTTTTCAACCTTTGGTCGTCTCCCCAGTTAGTCCCCAATGTTTATTGATGCCATATTTATGTCTATAAATACCAAATATTGAGCCACCACTTATAAGTGAGAACACTTGGTGTTTGGTTTTCTGTTCTTGCATTAATTTGCTTAAGATTATGGCCTCCAGCTGCATCCATGTTGCTGCCAAGGACATAATTTTACTCTTTTTTTATGGCTGTATAGTATTCTATGGTGTATAGGTACCACATTTTCTTTACCCAATGCACTGCTGATGGGACCCTAAGTTGAATTCGTGCCTTTGCTATTGTGAATAGTGCTGCGATGAACACACACATGTATGTGTCTTTTTGGTAGAGCAGTTTATTTTCCTTTGAATATATATGCAGTAATGAGATCACTGGGTTGAATCGTAGTTCTGTTTCAAGTTCTTTGAGAAATCTCCGAACTGCTTTCCACAGTAGATGAACTAATTTACATTCTCACCAGCAGTGTATGAGTTTCCCCTTTCTCCTGCAGTCTTGCCAGCATCTGTTGTTTTTGGAATTTTTAATAATAGCCATTCTGACTGGTGTGTGAGATGGTATCTTACTATGGTGTTGATTTGCATTTCTCTAATGATTAGTGATGATGAGCATTTTTTTATGTTTGTAGGCTGTTTGTATATCCTCTTTTGAGAAGTGTCTGTTCATGCCTTTTGCCCACTTTTTAATATAGGTATTTGGTTTTTGTTTGTTGAATCAAGTTTCTTATAGATTCTCAATATTAGAGTCAAGAATTTGTAAGAAATTAGATACTGAATCTGTATCTTGCTTTGGGCAGTATGGCCATTTTAATTATACTGATTCTTCCAATTCATGAGCATGTAGTGTTTTTCTGTTTTTCCATGTGTCATCTATGATTTCTTTCAGCAGGGTTCTGTAGTTCTCCTTGTAGGGGTATTTAACTTCCTTGGTTAAATGTATTCCTAGGTAGTTTTCTGGGCTACTTTAAATGTAACTGTATTTTTGATTTGACTCTCAGCTTTAACGGTATTAATATGTAGAAATTCTACTGATTTTTGTACATTGATTTTGTATCCTGAAACTTTACTGAAGTCATTTGTCAGTTCCAGGAGCCTTCTGGTGGAATCTTTCTTGGCATAGAATGACAAAATCAGTGAAGAGAGATAGTTTGACTTCTTTTCCTTTTTGGATGCCTTTTATTTCTTTCTCTTGCCTAATTGCTCTGGTAAGGGACTCCAGTACTGTGCTGAACAAAAGCACTAAGAGGGGGCATCCTTGTTTTGTTCCAGTTTTCAAATGCAGCAAGAGCAGTATTAAGTAAAAGTTTATAGTGCTAAATACCTACCTGAAAACGTTAGAAACATCTCAAATTAACAACCGAACATCGCACCTAGAGGAACTAGAAAAACAAGAATGAACTAACCCCAAAACTAGCAGAAGAAAATAAATAACTAAAATCAAATAGGAACTCTATAAATCTGAGACTAAAAAATTCATACAAAGAATCAATAAAACTATAAGTTGGTTCTTTGAAAGGATAAATAAGTATCAATTAAACTACTCCCTATTGTAACAAAGGAAAAAAGAGAGGAGATACAAGTAAGCACAATCAGAAAAGACAAAGGTGACATTACAGCCATTCCCACAGAAATACAAAAGATTCTCAGAGACATTATGAACACATCTATGCACACGAACTAGAAAATATAGAGGAAACAGATGATAGACTGCTGGGAACACACAACCTCCTGAGATTGAAGCAGGAAGATAGTGGGACCCTGAACAGATGAATGTTGAGTTCCAAAATTGAATCGGTAGTAAAAAGAAAAGCCCAGACCTGGTGGATTCACCAAATTCTACCAGAAGTGCAATGAGGAGCCAGTACCAATTCTACTGAAACTACAAAAATTGAGGAGGTGTGTTCCTCCCTAGCTCATTATATGAAGCCAGCATTGGCCTGAAACCAAAACCTGGCAAAGACACAACAGAGACAACAGCAGGGCAATATCCCTAAGAAACACACACACACAAATCCTCAATAAAATACCACCCAACCAAATTCAGCAGCATATAAAAAAGTTAATTCATCACAATCAATAGACTTCATTCCTAGGAGGTGAAATTGGTTCCACAGATGCGAATCAATAAATATGATTCACAACATTAACATAATTTAAAACAAAATCCATATGATTATCTCAACAGATGTGGGTTAAAAACATTCAACAAACTAGGCATTGAAGGAACATACCTCAAAGTAGTAAGAGCATTCTGTGACAAACCCATAACCATCATCATATTGAACATGCAAAAGCTGGAAGGATTTTTCTTAAGAACTGGAACAAGACAAGGATGCCCACTCTCACCACTCCTATTAAACATAGTACTGGAAGTCCTAGCCAGAGTAATCAGGCAAGGGAAATAAATAAAAGGAATCCAAATCAGCAAAGAAGAAGTCAAATTATCTCTTTGCTGATAATATGATTTTATACCCAGAAAACCCTAAAGACTCAACAAGCGAGGCATCAAAGGACCATGCCACAAAGTGATAAGAGCCATCTATGACAAACCCACTGCCAACATTATACTGAATGAACAAAAGCTGGAAGTGTTCCCTTATTTGTTCTTCATAACATATTTTAACTTCTATGTATGGCTTACTCAACAGTGGGCTTTTTCTATGTTCCTTCCTCCCTCTTTCTTTACCCCATATTTCAGCTGTGTCATATTTACATTGACCCATCATGTACTGTTTATGTATTTATTTTCTCCATCATCTACCCTTTAATTTATCTTTAGGGCTATAATTACATATGTCCAAGTGTTCACCATAAATTCTTTTGCTTAAGAATTTCAAATGATCTCTTGTTTAGATAAAATCCACACTCAGAAATTCCTCAAAAAAGGCATGTGGATAAGGAATCCCTAAGTTTTTGTATTTAAAACTGCTTTTCTATAACCTTGATATTTATCTGACAAGTTAGCTAGAATTAAAATCCTCAGTTCACACTTCCTTTCATTGAGTTTTGTTGTTGTTGTTAAATGCTACTCTATTATTGCCCTTCCGTGTATATTAGTTTTGAAAAGTCTGATTCCAGTATATTATGTTTTCCTTTTTTTCTTTAGATACTATTTTTTTTTCTGTATTCTTTTAGAATTTAAGAGGTATACTAGGCTATGTCTTGGATTTTATCATTGTGAATCAATTTTCTCAGGTACCAAGTGGGTATTTTCAGTATGTACATTCTTTATGTCTTCTTTTATACCTGGAAAGTGTTATTTAATTATACGATTAAGTCTGTAATTGTATCTCGTTGTCCTGTATTTTCTTCTTTAAATAATCTAATTATATGTATGTCATGAGGATTTTTTGGCCTAATTTTCATTTTAACCACTTTCTACCTATTTTTCTTATTTCTTTGTTTAATTTTCATGTTTGTAGTTATTTTGCTGTCTTACCAATGTCTTTCTTAAAGTTTTCATTTAAGTCTATTCTTTGCACATTTTGTAATGTAGTTTTAGTTTTCTGAGATCATTTTTTCATATTCTTCCATTTCTTTTCTCTGTTTAATCTGTAAGATTTACTTCTTCCTTAGGTTTTAAAATATTTGATGCAAGTCGGTTTGCAACATATTCAAATACTTTTTAAATTGAGTTTAATTTAGAGTGTTGTCTTACAGCTTTTTCTGCATTATTTCAGGGTGGGGTTTGAAGTGAAATGGAGCAGCAGAGATGTGAGAATTCTTGTTTGCTAATTATTTTATATTTACTTCATATCAGCTTATCCTTTTTCTTTTGTTCATTTTCTAGATTCAGGGTGACTTATAAGATTCCTTGCTTATTGATTTCTTCTTCTTTTAGGAGTAAAGTCTAGTTTCCTTTGTATTTTTATTATTTGGCACTGGAAGGAGGTGTTCGGTGTCCACCGATATCTGGCTATTCTTTGTTTTGGGTCTGTCTGGACCTACATTTTCCCCCTTGGCTCCATTCTCCCACTTTACTGTACAGTTGGCAAAGGGAGCTTCCCCTTCTTAGGGGCTTTTGTCTTATAACTTCCCATTTTCAAAAACAATCACATCAAATCATACATAATCAAAAGCCCCTCCCCTGAATCAGTGCACTGATTTACAAGGGCATGTTTCCTAACAGGATGGACTTCCCCTTTCTGCTGGTAATACTGGAGCAATTTGAGGCCAGATGCTAGCTGCCTGCTCCTCTCTTCCCTGTGGTTGTCCTTGGACCGCTCTAGAGCCTTGCCATAAAGACTGGCAGGAAGTGTGTGAGCAGGTGCTTGCTGGGATTTGGCGATTTTTTTTTTCATTTTTTATTAATAGTTATTTTGAACCTTTTTCATTTTCTGTCTGCTATGTATGCCAAGGATATAAGTTTGGGGTAGAGTATCTATCCTTTGTTAGTCTTGTTTTGGGTGTGTTTGGTGACACACACAGACAGGTAGCAGCCATTTTCTTCAGCTGTCTAGAGTCAGGAATGTATGTGTAATAGCCTATTTTGTGTAAGTCTATTTGTACAGACTTATTAACTGCAATTTTGAGCCTACTGTTTTTTGTTTTGCTTTTTTTTTTTTTTTTTTTTTGTTTATGTGTGTGTGTGCATGTGTGTATGTTTGCTTCGAGGCTAACAATACAAACTTTTAACTTATCAGAGTTCATTTAGAGTCAGTATTGTTCCACTTCACATTTCATACGTGATACCTTCTTCTTCCTACTTCACACTTTTTACAATATATTTGGCATTTCCCACTTCCAACTTTACACTCCATCACAAATAAACAAACTATACCATGTTGACTTATCTCACCCAGCATCATTCTGTTATTTTAATCATATATATTATTTCCACATATGTTATAAAATCCACTTTTCAATTTTATTCCTTTGGCTTTCAATAGCCTGTTGTTTTTTAGAAAAACTTATAACGAGGAAAAAGAATAACATATTATCTTTTTATATTTATTTGTACTCTTTGTGTTATCTAATAATTCAACTTTCCATCTGTTATTATTTGCTTTCAGCCTGAAGAATACCTTTTAGCATTTCTCATAGTGCATTTCTATTAGCTATTAATTTTCTCAGCATTTGCTCATCTCAAAATGTATTCTATTTATTCCTTCTGAAAGTTATTATTGCTGACTATAGAATTGGGGGCTTATAATTTTCTTTTGTTTTATTTTATTTGGGACTTTAATATTTCATTATGTTATCTTCTTTTCTCTATTGTCTACAATGAAAGGTCAGATATAATTTTTGACTTTGTTATCTCGTATGCACTCTGTCTTTATTCTTTTCCTGCTTTCAAGATTTTCTTTTTCTCTTTGGTTTCAGCAGGGTTTTTCACTGAAATTCTTCCACTAGGACTGGTCATAAACACCACACTGCATCTTTTCTCACCCCTCACACGTCTAGGTGTGGTTCTACGTGTGTTTATAGGGCTTTGACTTGCATGCATTTGAGTTTGTGCTTTGTTAGGAGATCTGTGAAAATCTCAAGCACTTCCTAAGCTTTTAGCCAGCTCAATCTCTGAATTTTGTTGAGCTTTGTGAGGGTTTGGATTTAGACTTTGATAGGGAAAATCTTGAGTTCAGTTTCTCATAGCAAGACCCTTCCTCTTAAGGAAAGTCTTTCTGATGTCTCAACTGGATGCCTACAGCATGAAGGAGAGGTTAAGGTGGTCTCTCCACACTGGGTAAACTGGAAATCCAAGGTCTCAGATACTCCTAGTTTTCTACTGTCTCAATCCTATAACAGCTGGTTAGGCTTGGGTAGTTTCACCTACATATGAGCAGCCTGTCCTTCAGCCCAGTGCTTAAGGGCCCCCTGCAGGAGCTTTTGAGCACCGCCACCTATGCAGTTACATCTGTCCCTCTATTCCTGTGCCCCACTCTGCAAAGCCCAACCACTTCAATTGCCCTCAATTCTGATCTCTGCCTCCTCAACATGTTTCAAACACTGTGCACTGCTTGGACTCCAGCTCGATGCCCCAAAGTCAGGAAACTGTCCTAGGCAAAAAGCCAGGACATTTTGGAGACTCACCTTATGAGTTTTCCTTCCTTCAGGAATTACATTTCTACATTGTCAATTGTCTAGTCTCTGAAAAGAATTGCTTTGTATTTGTCCAATTTTATGTTTGTTTACAATGGACAGGTTAGTGTGCTACCAGTTACTCTGCTATGACTTGTGGTCGAAGTCTCACATTTTACATTATATCAATGTATTTGTTAGGGTTCTCCAGAGAAACAGAATCAATAGGAGATTATATATATATATATGGAAAGAGATTTATTATGAGGAATTGGCTCATGCAATTATGGAGACTAAGAGGTGAGTCTGCTGCCTGCAAGCTGGAGACCCAGGAGAAAGCAGATGGTGTAGTTTCAGTCTGAGTCTGAAGGCCCAGGAAACAGGAGCAATGATGTCCAAGTGCAGGGAGAGATGGATGTTCCAGCTCAAGAACAGACAGCAGATTCACCTTTCCTCTGCCCTTTTGTTCTATTTGGGCCTCCAGTGGATTACACGATGCCAGTTCCCACTGGGGAGGGTGATATTCTTTGCTGACTCTACTGATTCAAGTGCTAATCTCCTCTCAGAAACAATCTCTCAGGATCCTGCATGGTGGCTGATGTCTGTAATCACAGTACTTAGGGAGGCCAAAGCAGGCAGATCACTTGAGGTCAAAAGTTTGAGACCAGGCTGGCCAACACTGCAAAACCCCATCTCTACTAAAAATACAAAAAAAAGGCCGGGCGCGGTGGCTCACGCCTGTAATCCCAGCACTTTGGGGGGCCGAGGCAGGCAGATCACAAGGTCAGGAGATCGAGACCACGGTGAAACCCCGTCTCTACTAAAAATACAAAAAATTAGCCGGGCGCGGTGGCGGGCGCCTGTAGTCCCAGCTACTCAGGAGGCTGAGGCAGGAGAATGGCGTAAAGCCAGGAGGCGGAGCTTGCAGTGAGCCGAGATGGCGCCACTGCACTCCAGCCTGGGCGACAGAGCGAGACTCCGTCTCAAAAAAAAAAAAAAAAAAAATACAAAAAAAAAAATTCAGCCAGGGGTGAGGGGACACACCTGTAATCTTAGCTGCTCGGGAGGCTGAGGCAGGAGAATCCCTTGAACCCGGGAGGCGGAGGTTGCAGTGTGCTGAGATGGTGCCACTGCACTCCAGTCTGGGTGACAGAGTGAGGCTCTATCTCAAATAAATAAATAAACAATAAAAGAAACACCTCTCAGACACACCCAGAGGTAATGCGTTCTTAGCTATTGGGGCATCCCTTAGCCAGTCAAGTTGGCGGACACAACTAACCAGTAAAATGGCCTACATACTACATCAATTTTGGAAACAGTGGTCTTTAGATCCATGGAAATTCTAAAGAACATTGTTAGCCAGAGTTTATAAGTCAAATATTATTTATGAATGCTAGCTGTATTTTACATACTGTGCTAAGAATTAGAGATAAAGAGACAAAAGGAGCAAAAACCAGGAATGGCTTATGATCTTATGTGGCTTGTAGATATCCAGGGGTGATTGAAAATAAATCATTTAACATTTACAAGTGTGAAAACTGGAGGGAAGGAGGAACATATGACATTAAGAGAGGATATAATAAGAAGACCGAATTTATTTCTAGAGTGGTCAGCAATATTTGTGGAGGATACAAAAAAGTAGAAGATGTAAGTAGGCGTCAGATGATCCAAGGCCAATTACACCATTGCTACCTCAAGTTTCATATTTTCCGCTCCCACCCCAGTTAGGTTTCTTACTCCAAAGTGTTATTATGAGGATTAAATGTGCTTATTTAATGCCAGATGGTGAACACTCAGTAAATCTGAGTTTTCCATTTATTCTTATTTTTAAAATCTTGGTTCCCAGCAAAGGATCTGAAATCTTCCTTATTTTTTGAGGCTGTCTTGTGACCGAACACACTAGAAGAAATGGCACCTTGTCAGGTATAAGCTTCCCAGTCTGAAGCATGAGACACTTCCCATCTGCCTCTCTCTCTCTCTGATCTTCTGGAAATGTATTTATCCAAAGCAGAACGATGACATTTAATTCCTGATACATTGGCATGAATAAAAAGTGGTTTCCACGAGTCGAATCTATTCCCCGGGAAGGTATATTTTTTGTGTCTTTCACACACTCCATGGCTACCCACCTAAGCCTCCATAGAACCAAGACTTCCTGTTTCCCTACTTCCTGGGCCAACTTTTTCCAGACCATAATCCTCTTAATTCTTACATTTAAGTTGAAACCTAGCCTCTATTTTTGGTAACAATCCTGATTCTGGTTGAAACTTATTTGTGTCTTTTAGATGAGTCCTGGTTTCTGACAGTCTGTCCGTGATACTGGTTTATGGCTGATTTGCTGGGGAATGATGCCTGTCTCAGCACATAGGTTTATCTGCCATTACTGCACTTTCTACTGAAGTATGGACTTCCTCACACTGTATATATTTTTCACAAACCTGTTCTTCCCTGAGGGAGGATTCATTATAAGATGAGATGCATCACACAGTAAGCTCCCTAGAATGAGAAGTAACAGGATTGATTCTATGTTCTAAGATTGTATGCTTCCATGAATTTCCTTTAATTCTAGAGCAGAAAGATTCGTTTGAAGTACATACCTCTTGGAGAACAATTTCTTTCCCCATACCAAAAAGTGGTAAGGAATGGCATGATAAAGAGCCTGGTATTTATTTGTGCATTAATGAAATTGCCCAGTTTAACAGCATTATACATCAACTAGAATAAGCAGTCACTAGGTATCTATAATACTTTTCATACTGCTCAAAAAACAACAGTGGTTTCAGAATTCAAGGTTAGGGTTCCAGTCTAAAATTTGCAAGAAGTTATGGGATTATTTTAGGCAAAACAAAACAAAACAAAAACCAAAACTTTATCTCTTTGGATTTACCTTCATATCTATAAACTTTAAGGAATAAGATGAGAAGTCTGCTAAATCTAACACTGCCCAGAACTCCTTTACAAAACCACAGTTCAAACACGTTGAAGAAATAAAGAAAAATGTTCACTTAACTGCAAATAATAAAGTTGAAACCAACTTTAGAAATGACTGAATCCCTTTCCTCATCTTACTCTCTCTTTTGCCCCTTCTTTAATACACATCCTAGTCTGTGAGCTCTGCTTTTCAATATGCTGGTTTTTAAAGAGGGGCAACATTTTTCTGTTTGATGGCAAAGATGGTTTCATTGCCATTTGTTTCATTTGGTGGTTACAGATACCAAACCCAGAAAAAAAAAAAAATAGAACACACTTGTAAGGGTAAATTTTATGTGTCAACATGGCTGAGCAACAATGTTCAGATATTTAGGCAAACATTATTCTAGATGTTTCTGTGAAGGTGGCTTTTTTGGATGAAATCAACATTCAAATCGGGGTGAGCTTTGAATAAGGCAGATTGTCCTTCATAATGTTGGAGGGCTACATCCATTCATTTAAAAATCATGACAATAATAAAAAAATGACTGTCCTGCCCTGAGCAAGAGGGAATTCTCCAGCAGACTGCCTTGGACTCCAACTGGAACTCCTCCCTGAAACTCCACTCTGTGGACCTTCCCCATCGGGTTTTAGGTTTCTACCCCTCCACAATCTGATGAACCAATTCCTTATGACAATTCTTTCTCTATATATAAATAGTTACACACATTCTTTTGTGGGAAGTCAGAGAATTATTATATATTCCCTGATTAATATAACTTTTCTCAAAGAATCTGAGCAAATGGTTTCAGATTAACAATGACTGAGCTATCAAAACTCTCTTGTTTCACAGCCTGAAACAAGTGCTAGAGCCAGACAAGTAGGGCTCTCAAACTGGCCATCACTAGGGCACCTATTATCCTTGATAACTGGGTGGGATCAGCTGAACTGCATGTACTGACAACGTGGGTTCATCTAAAAGGTAGTACAGTCAGCCCTCCATATTCATGAGTTCCAAATCAATGGATTCAACCAACTGAAAATATTATAAATAAATACATAACAACAATAGAATAATAAAAATAATGTAAATACAAAACAATACAGTATAACAACTATGTAGAATTTACAGTGTATTACTATAAGTGATCTAAATATGGTTTAAAGTATACAGAAGGATGTGCATAGGTTCCATGCGAGTACTATGCCATTTTACATAAAGAAAGTATAAAAATTTTGGATTCCGAAATTCCATGTATTTTGGCATCTGCGAGGGATCCTGAAACCAATCCCCCATGGATACAAGGAGGTGAACGTAAATATGGGTAGCAGATACCCGCTATACTATATTTATACTATTTTATGATTCTACTCCACAAAATTTTCCTTGTCTTATAAAACATATCTCTGCAATGATAAATGTAAGCAAAACTTTGCATCTAAAAATGCACATATTTGAAAAATAGAGTAGACAGAAATTCCATACTATGTTAGGATGTCTATGAACAGGAACATTTATCCAATCACATGTTATAGAAACCAAGGAATAATAAATTTTATAAAGACTCTGGGTATGTATATAATAGAGGTGGAAACGGAATCAATAAAACGAGAAAAATTCCATTAAAAAATTATAGCAAGCATCAGAAAAACTGAGTATTTTTCCTAGTTCTGATATATATGTTATAGTACCCTGTGAAAGTCACTTTAATTATTTTCAGTGTCTTTATTTACAAATTAAGAAATACTATACTTACTCTTCCCACCTCTAGAGTTGTTGCAGAGATTCAAGAATGGATGTGAAATCACTTTGACAACTATTAAATCCTATGCAAACCTTAGCCTGTATATAGTTATGAAAAAAGCTTTTGCCTCCTGTATTATTATGAATCTAAGAAGACTCTCCTACGGAAGGAAGTGACGTTTTACAGCTGCAAATGATGAGCCAACTCATTGAGTCCAAGCTTATGTTGAAGGTCAAAGGCATTCCATAGTAGCACAGTTTTTCCTAAAATAATATTTGCGAATATCAATTAGCTGCCATGAAAATTTCCTCAAAGGGAGTGAAATTTGCCTACAAAAGACCTGGTAAATGAGTAATTGCATTTTGTTGCCATTACAAGTTATTGCACATGATAAAATCTTCTAAGTAGGTTTTCCATTTCTAAATATTTTACATAGGCACACATAGTATGTAGCAATTAGACAAGTAATTACTAAGATTTGGGAAAGGGACTCCACAGATGGGCAAATAAAGGAAAAGGTTGAATTCATGAAATTCAAGATGTAATATATAATATTCTCTAATAATAACTTATTCCTTCATGTAATCATATATCTTTTAATGAATCACTCTTCCCTTGCTTACTCCTAAAGTTTTTCTAAGATGGTACTCACCACAAGACATTGTACTCCAACACACAGAACACAAAACATAAATGCAATGTCCTTAATTTAACTAAAAATGCAACATGCAAGTACTTTTGCTAATAATTACCTTATTTAAATCATATACGGTCATATATCTTATATTTGGGAATTAAAAATATCAATATTGCTTTCGAGAAAAGAAAAGGAAAGGTAGCTAAAAAAAAGAGAAAGAAATATGACTGAATAAAAATGTAGGCCTATAAAAAAGACGTAGAAATAAAAAAAGATGCATAACAAAGTCATTTAAAGCTACATTTTAATGCTGTATATAAAGACATAAAAGTTTTAAATCTATAGGTTATTCCATTTATTATATTTTGTTTTGCTTTTTAACCATCAGTATATACTATTTTACCTCATCCTGAAGCAGATTGGAAGTTATCCATCTTTGTCTTGTGGGATGAATGAATTTCAGTGAGTGGAAGAACCAACGCTATTTTCAAATTTCATCTCAGCAAGTGTGAATATGCTGCAGCTGCATTTCCTTGTCATAATTAATTCCTGTTGGAAAACTTCATTACCAGGAGTTGGAAGGCTCATGTAGAAGGCTTGGCTTCCTGAGGCCAGATTTAGTCTGGAGCATGCACAGCTGTGAAATTCCAGGAAATATGGAAGCTGTTCAGGAAATGATGGAGCAAACTTCTACAACACCAGAGAGGACAGTTTGGCAGTTCAACATAGGGGTTCGTAGTCTCCAAGCTGAGTTGTAAGCAGAACAGGAGGAAAAAAGTATATCTTTCTCTTTTGGCTTTGGCATTTCTTTGGATGCTCATTAACTGTCCTGTTTACCTCTTTGCCAGGTGGTAAGACCAGTACTACTTTGTTAGGTATGTGGATCTTGCAGATACCTCAAATGTTTTTCTCCATTCAGATTTCTAGCTGTATTTTTCTTTAATCAAACATAGGTGCTATTTTATAGGCGTTTAGTTCATGATCCAAATGTACTTTGCTTTAGAAAGCAATGTGTTCTCAGAGGCAACATCCTAAAATTCCTAATCTTAAATGTTGATTTCGTCTAATCAGAAATGAATATAAATCATAAAGGGATTCAATGAAAGAAATAATAAAACTGGAGCATACCCATGGAAAATTCGAATAGTAATAATTTTTATTTCAGATATTCTTTACCCTGTTAAATAAAGGATAGGGTTTGGAAAGATGGCTATTGCAAGGGTCAACAGCTCTAGGTGGACAGGGTAAAGACACGACTCTTCATGCTCCTTCTGGGTTGTTGTTTCTTTTAATGGCATGTGTCAGGTCACTTGGACTAAGACTCCAGCTCCAAACAATAAAACATTTTGTTCAAGTTCTTCTGAAAATTAACTATATATCTATCTTAGTCCATTCAGGCTGCTATGACAAAACAGCATAAACTGAATAGCTTATAAGCAACATAAATTCATTTCTCAAAGTTCTGGAGGCTGAGGAGTCCAAAATCAGAAAGCTGGCTAAATCAACATCTGGGAAAGTCCCACTTCCTCATAGATGATGCTGTCTTGCTGTGTTCTCACGCGCTAGAAGGCACGAGCTGGCTCTCTGTGGTCTCTTTTCTAAGGGCACTGCTATGGTCTCAATGATTGCCATTCATATGTGGAAATCCTAACCCCCAAAATTATGGTATTAGGAGGTGAGAAAGTTAATTTAGTCATGAGGGATCCGTCCTCATGGATGGGATTAGTGTCCTTATTAAAGAGCCCTGAGGAAATGTGTCCTCTTCTTCCACCACGTGAGAACACAGGTAGAAGGCCTCATCTTTGAGGCAAAATGTGAACTTTTATCAGATAGGAAATCTGCCGGCACCTGGATCTTGATCTTCCTGACTTCTAGAACTGTAAGTAATAAATTTCTGTTGTTTATAAATACCCAGTCTAAGGTATTTATATATAACAGCCAGAAGGGACTAAGGCAGTCATGAATCACCTCCCAAAGGCCCCATCTCTTAATATCATCACCTTGGCGGTTAGGTTTCAACATATAAATTTTGTAGGAACACAAACATTGAGACCATGGCAATATCTAAATATTTATAAAGGTAAATTCCTTGGCCTTTTTTTCTGCATGAAATCTTGAAACTAAAAACATACAAGAATAATCAGGTCATCGAATGTGCTGATCACCTGAGTGCTTTTCCAGTTCCTGACCTTGACATTTATACTTTAGTTTAATATTCACTGAGAAGAGAAAGGATTAACAACGGGTCTGTGACTCAACCCCTCTATGCTCCAGCAATCCCTAAGAAATGACTAACTTCAACCAGTCCTACTGTAGGGATGTTCTTATATGTACCAGCAGAAATATTTAAGGGAGGCATTATCTCTTAAAAAAATGGTTTTTAGAAAAACACAGCCAATCTCTCCAAATTTTATTTTATAAATAAACTTTAAATTATGGGGCATTGGTGCTGCAGAATGAGTGTTAGTCACATAAATAGTGGTATCTTTGTAACTAACGGGAGACAAATTGAGAAGCCTTAAAAGGAAAAGAGCTTCCTTTGTGAACAATCTTTCACACGCGTTCTCGAAAACTCATCTGTTAATCCAAAACTGAAATATGTTCTAGTGCAGGGAAAGGGCCTACTAGAAATGTCAACAAAAAATAGGAAACAGATCAATAGAAATGATCAATAAAAATATGAAAAAAAGTTCCATCTCATTGATAAGACACATAAATGTATTTAAAGATGTCATGTATTCTACAGACGAGCAAATATTTCTAAAAAACGATTGTTTGAGGTACATATGTGGAAGAAAGGCAATTGTTCATGCAAATTCAGTGGAAATTTAACTTGATGAAAGCACTTTGGAAAAATGTTTAGAATCATCAAGTATGAATGAAGGTATACATGATTTATGACACAAGAATTCCAGTCACAGTTTCACAGTTTAGAACAATGCATTAACATATCACTAGGGCATATAGCATAATCCAATCTGCCTATAATTGGCCCATTGGAGACGCCTAAGTGTCCATAGCAATGTCTGGATAAATATGTGTGGACCAGGTACAGTGGTCACCAGTGGCTCATGCCTGTAATCTCAGTGTTTTGGGAGGCCGAGGTGGGCTGACTGCTTGAACCCAGGAATTCAAGACCAGCCTGGGCAACAAAGCGAGACTCCATCTCTACAAAAAAATTAAAATTAGCCAGTCATATTGGTGAGCAGCTGTGGTCCCAACTTCTCAGGAGTCTGAGAGACTAGATTGCTTGAACCCAGGAGTTGGAGGCTGCAGTTAGCTATGATCATGCCACTGTACTCCAGCCTGGGCAACAGAGCAAGATCCCATCTCAGGAAAAAAAATGTCAAACAGTTGAACTTTATTCAAAATAAAAATAAAAATTACAGTGACATATATTACCATAGATTACCTTACAAACAAAATTTAAATTAAAACCAACGTACAAAA
Source organism: Macaca thibetana thibetana (assembly GCF_024542745.1). Taxonomy (NCBI): domain Eukaryota; kingdom Metazoa; phylum Chordata; class Mammalia; order Primates; family Cercopithecidae; genus Macaca; species Macaca thibetana. The sequence continues at coordinate 9,512,059 of NC_065586.1, forward strand.
TAACATAGACATATATTCTAATTATATAAAGTTCAAAAACAGGCAAACTAAACTATAATATTTAAGGAAGGTGACACAGTTGATAAAATAGGAATGAAAGGAAGGAAATTTGCAACATAAATGTCAGAAGACTGATTTCCTCAGGGGAGGTAGAAAGTTGCGATTGGTAAAAATGCATTGACGTACTCTGTCTCGCTTATTTCTCTATGCTTTTTTTCTATATGGTAACTACAACAGAGATATATTTTACTGTAGTTCTTTGTATTAATTTTTTCTTATAGGTGTTATATACATGTATGCTTTATACAGTATTTCAATGAGAAAAAAATAAAAACAAGAAACTTTGAAAATCTCCCCTAGAATCAATTCCCACTTTTTAATTCCCTGAGAATATTGGTAAATATTTATTTTTAGATCCTACAGTTGATAAAACATAAGATGGAAATCAGACAGATGTTCCCAAGCCAATTTAAAATGTTAGCCAAATATATTTATCAGAGACCAGCTATGTCCTTCCTTTAATTATCCTGGAACGGGAAATGAAGAAGAAGGGGGCAGAATTAAAATAAGGAAAAAGAAGTGGATATAAGTTATTTCCTACTTCATGTGTATGTGAGCAGTACTGTGATGAAATATTTGACATTATATTCATTTATATCTTGACTTCAATATTATATCATAACTTCAATGTTATGACAAAGTTGAGACCCTTTGATTTTTTTTCTTTTGAGTTCTTAGACTTTTCTGAAAGAATCACAAATATAATTGAGAGCTGAGGGAGATTATTTCAACTCTAAATAAAAGATAAATGTACCTATTTCACTGGCTTTCTATAAAAAATAAAAGAAATAAGTGGGTCTGTTATAGAGTTTAATTTCTCTATAAATGTTAGGCAAAAATACATCTAAATATCTCCTCCAAAATTACATATAGATCAACTGCAAGAGCAAATAAATCCACATATTACCCATGCCTTTAGCATGAGTAGGAGACAGAGAATATATACACTTTTCCAAATTACTCTGAGTGAAGCTTCTCTACTTTATCATGATGGTTGCTATGTTATTTGTTGCATAAATATTAAATGTTTTATTTTTAGAGCAGTCCCACTTATCTGCAGGGCACATATTCCAAGACCCCTAGCAGATTCCTGAATCTGCAGGTACTACAGAACCCTATGTATGCATTGCCCCACAGTACCAGAGTTAACCTGTCTTTCCATGTTGTACACCCTGGTACCCCCTTTGCACTTTAATGAATGTAACTTCCACTAGGCATCTACTTTCAGAAGAGCCTAGTTTTATCACAACTGATGCCTTGCTTTAATGATATCTTTGTACCTTTATCAACTTCAACTCAGCGAGAAAGGTGGCAACAGCTTCTTCATTGGTAGACACAACCTCTCCAGTAATTTATGTATTTTTCAGTCCCAACCTCTTCCCGAATCTGTGCCACTGTCTCTCACTTGCAGTAAATGGCTGGCCGTCACTTGTTGCAGGAGAGATCCCTCCTGAACTCTTCATATAGGCTCAGTGATTTGCATTGCAACACTCTGCCCTGAATCACAACATGTTTCTACTCATGTCTCCCAGCCACACCTTGTATGTATTTTCCTTCCTGACTGAGCACTTACCATGCACTGTGGCTGTAACATTTACAGTTTGAGGTGCGACAGCAAAACTAGCATGAATTTATTTTTCCTTCTTCACAAATTCATGAATAGATTTGTTTTTACCATAGTTCCTAGCAACCTCAGCATATGTGTGTGTGTGTGTGTGTGTGTGTGTGTGTGTGTGTGTGTGTATATATATATAGTTTCCTTAAGTGGAAAACTTCCACCTTTTCACTTATAGTCAGAACGTTCTCACTTCTCTGTGGCATATCGAACTGTCGGCATCACTCCTCTTGAATTCTGGGCCATTATTAATTAAAATAAGGGTGACTTGCACAGAAAAACCATGATACTACAACGTCGATCTGATCACGGAGATGGCTACTGACTGACTAGCGTGGGTGAACACAGCTCAGAGTCGCTGGACAAAGGGAAGATCCACTTTCTGGGCAGCACAAAGCAAGATGAAGTGGGAAAGCCATCACACTACTCAGAATGATGTGCAATTTAAAATATGAATTGTTTATTGCTGGCATTTTCCATTCCATATTTTCAGACCACAGTTGACCATGGGGAACTGAAACCTTGGAAAGCAGAACTGCAGATAAGGAGGAGGGATCTACTGTATTGTGAATTGTGCTATGTAATCCATTTATTAAACTGTATTATATAAGAGGGTATAACTAGAAGTATATATAAGGGTCTTGCTGAATGTGGTGTCTCATGCCTGTAATTCCAGCATTTTGGGAAGCCGATGTGGGTGGACTGCTTGAGTTCAGGAGTGTGAGAGCAGCCTAGGCAACATGGTGAAACCCCATCTCTATAAAAATACAAAAATATGCCTGGCATGGAGGTGCATGACTAGAGTTCCAGCTACTCAGGAGGCTGAGATGGGAGGATCACCTGAGCCTGGGAGGCAGATGTTGCAGTGAACCTAGATTACTCCATTGCATTCCAGCTTGGGTGATAAAGCAAGAACTTGTCTTGAGAGAGAGAGAAAAAAAAAAAAAAGACGAAGGAAAAATAAAGGAATATACAAGGGTCTTTTTGGTATTTTTCGCTTAGTGCTAGCTCCTTGGCTTTAGTCATTCTCAAACCCCAAATGTCAAATTGAATTACCATTAGGATTTCTCCAACTTGCAAGGGCTTGTCAAAGCCGCTCAGGAATCAGTTGTATGTAATCCAACTCACAGGGTAAGAATTTTGAATTTTGATTACAGCTATCAATGCGGTCCTATATTTCCCTTTTGTCTAATTGAAAGGTTCTTCCTAACTTCTCCATATCCTGGGCATTTGATAGAGGTTTATTATCTAGAGCTCCAAAAGAAATTTCCCTGGATACATCTTTGGGCTTAAAATTAATTTTTACTTTAGAATATTTTTATTTGTCCTTGTCTCTACCTATCTTAAGTGTTTTAAAGATCAATTTGTATTATTTCTCATATATTCATAGGAAACACAAATTATAATTTTAAGTACTCACAGACACTAATATACTCTCATTAACATATTTTCTTAATACTACTAAACCCAAAATAGCTCACTACAACTATCATAAGTAATTAGGGGCTGTGGCTGGAATGTATAGATTTTACTCCAAAGCTACTCTATTTAAAATTACCTAACACAGGTTGATATAATCAAAATTTGTGAGCACGAACACACAGCTTTAGTCAATTCACACACTGTTATAAATCCCTGTTTTAAAAAATAACCACAATATACTTGGTATACCAACAGAACTTACACTTCTTCATTTTTGACTGCTGCACTGGGGCTCAAAGCTGGGTGGCATAGACATGGCTATCTGGTAATGTCACTTCTGGCATATTTGGAGATATTTGAACAAGGAACGTCTAGACTTCATATCTCTAAATTTTCTATTCAAACTATTTCACATGTCTTTGGACAAACTATTTTGATGACTTCATTTACACTTGATTGTAAATGAGAATCAGGATTTTTGCAATGAGAAGTTGATGAAGATGAGAATATGAGAACTGCAGGTTCTAGCGACACTGTATTTTGCTGATACGCAAATGATAAAATGGTTCTTTTATATTTCAGTTTGGCTAGCTCAAGTAGTCAAATTCTTACTAAGTATTCAATGATAACTTCTTCTTGCATACCTTTTTGTCAATAAAGTCAATGTTTTTATTTATATACTATATAAAATATATAGTATATTATGGTTAATATGTAAATCTCATTGCTTCAACTGAAAAACATGTGAAATGTTAATAAAGCTTAAATTAGTCACTAAATTCACTTCTGAAATGGCTATTATCAGTTCCTCCAATTATTCAGGGTCTTAGTGAGTCTCTGATAGGAACTGGGACATACTATTTATACCATTTATTTTACGTGGTGAAATATTTCATATAAAACTAATTCTTGGAAATTGAATGACTTAAGGTACACTGCACAATTTTATGTTTGTCCCTTGGTGATAAGGCAATATTTTCCCAAGTTTTTTAAAGCTTTATTTGTAAAAACAAAGCACAAGAATTTCATACGGTTTTTTCATACAAAGCTAAGAATGGGCTAGTGGTAAGCCTTTTTTCATTGTTACTTGAAAACCCTTAAAATACTGAAATGTCTACAAAAGCAATAAAATGATCACAGGATTATATGGTGATATTTAATTTTTGTACAAGTTAAATATCACTGAGAATTAACTGTTAGAAGTTTATTTTGAAGTGACATTTTCCTGGAATACCAGACCTTTACAACATAATTAAAGGTTTCCTCATTGTAATAGTGCCATATTGCTGATGTGAAAGCTCTTTAAAATTGTGATTCTATTTTATGTTATTATACATATATAATAATATGTAAGCCATTTATTTTTGTTGTGTTCTTATGAAATCATTTTCCCATGAGTTTAGGTAGTAATATTGTCTTTTCTTGAATAGTATAAAAGAATATTAGGGGAAATGAATGTTGGAAAGTATTTTGAGCAGCCAATCTGTATATTTGAAACTACAAATGAACATTTCACTCATTCTTCCATGGGAGGTATGATCATTGACCATTACAGTATTTATAAGACAATATTTATCTGTATTGTAATAGGGTATAGTATGAAAAAAGTAGTGCTATTTTCTCTTCTGTAGCAATGCCTTTGTTTCAACAGAACTCCCCCTTCCCTAATTAACTGTTTCCACATATTTCTGTTGTCAGAAATTTCTTTATGAAGGTGTTACTTTTGGATTAGTTGCAAGGTTTAAGACATGATAAAGTGCCATAGAATTCATATCATGGTTCTAAGGAAAATATATTGAGAATCAAAAAGGAGAAGAAATTAGGATGAAGCAGGAGGATGCTTAAAATATGAGTTGCTTGAAAATGATGTGTAGAAGAACAAAGAATACAAAGACCTACATCTATCCTTTCACTATTTTAGATAATATCTGTAAATGTATTTTTCTGTTTTTCCTTAGGTGTCACTATCAAGGAACAAAGAACTATGAACGGAAATGGATTTACTTCCCTCGGTATTATCACTGTTCATTGACACTGAGGCACTTATTTTTTTTTCATTTAGAATTTCTGAAATAGGGTTCTATTTTACATTTTATTGTAACCTATTATCAATAGAATCTTACATTGGATAAATGTGATAAAAATGATAAATATAATTCATTTTACAGTGTCAAGCTAGTATAGTATAGTTAAAACAGAAATAACTTTTAATCCAAGAGTATCTGCCAATACTATACATTTAGTTTCCCACTCAGCAAAGTAGAAAACAGAAGAATATATATAAATACCTAAAAGAGAAAAAAGGTTAAAAAGAGTAACACAGGATCATGAGATATTCCAAGTGCAGCAAGGAGGTCTAACATATGTTTAATTGAAATCCTAGTAGGAGAAGAAAGAGAACAAGATTAATGAAATATTTGACTAGAAGATGGCTAGCAATTTTCCAGAACTGAAGAAAGACCCTAACTACAGATGTACAGGGTCCAATATATCTAAAACATGATGAGTGAAAAAGATATCACCTAGAAAATCATATTAAAACACCAAAACCCCAGTGACAAATAGAAAATTGTAAGTCTTTAGAGAAACAGACATACTACTTTCTTTTTTAATTAATTAATTAATTAACTTATTTATTATGCTTTAAGTTCTGGGATACATGTGCAGAACATGCAAGCTTGTTACATAGGTATTCACGTGCCATGGTGGTTTGATGCACCCATCAACCCATCATCTACACTAGGTATTTCTCCTAACGTTATCCCTCCCCTAGCCCCCCAACCCCTAACAGGCCCGGTGTCTGATATTCCCCTCCCCATGACCATGTGCTCTCATTGTTCAACTCCTACCTATGAGTGAGAATATATGGTGTTTGGTTTTCTGTTCTTGCGTTAGTTTGCTGAGAATGATGGTTTCCAGCTTGATTCATGTCCCTGCAAAGGACATGAACTCATCCTTTCTTATGGTTGCACAGTATTCCATGGTGTATATGTGCCACATTTTCTTTATCCAGTCTATCATTGATGGGCATTTGGGTTGGCTCCAAGTCTTTGCTATTGTGAACAGTGCCACAATAAACATATATATGCATGTGTCTTTTTTTTTTTTTTTTTTTTTTTATACTTTAAGTTGTAGGGTACATGTGCATAACGTGCAGGTTTGTTACATATGTATACTTGTGCCATGTTGCTGTGCTTCACCCATCAACTCGTCATTTACATCAGGTATAACTCCCAATGCAATCCCTCCCCCCGCCCCCCTCCCCATGATAGGCCCCGGTGTGTGATGTTCCCCTTCCTGAGTCCAAGTGATCTCATTGTTCAGTTCCCACCTATGAGTGAGAACATGCGGTGTTTGGTTTTCTGTTCTTGTGATAGTTTGCTAAGAATGATGGTTTCCAGCTGCATCCATGTCCCTACAAAGGACACAAACTCATCCTTTTTGATGGCTGCATAGTATTCCATGGTGTATATGTGCCACATTTTCTTAATCCAATCTGTCAGTGATGGACATTTGGGTTGATTCCAAGTCTTTGCTATTGTGAATAGTGCTGCAATAAACATACGTGTGCATGTGTCTTTATAGCAGCTTAATTTATAATCCTTTGGGTATATACCCAGTAATGGGATGGCTGGGTCATATGGTACATCTAGTTCTAGATCCTTGAGGAATCGCCATACTGTTTTCCATAATGGTTGAACTAGTTTACAATCCCACCAACAGTGTAAAAGTGTTCCTATTTCTCCACATCCTCTCCAGCACCTGTTGTTTCCTGACTTTTTAATGATCGCCATTCTAACTGGTGTGAGATGGTATCTCATTGTGGTTTTGATTTTATAGTAGCATGATTTTAAATCCTTTGAGTATATACCCAGTAATGGGATAGCTGGGTCAAATGGTATTTCTGGTTCTAGATCCTTGAGGAATCGCCACACTGTCTTTGAAAATGGTTGAACTAATTTACACTCCCGCCAATAGTCTAAAAGTATTCCTATTTCTCTACATCCTCTCTAACATCTGTTGTTTCCGGACTTTTAAATGATCGCCAATCTTACAGCCATGAGATGGTATCTCACTGTGGTTTTGATTTGCATTTCTCTAATCATCAGTGATGATGAGGTTTTTTTCATATGTTTGTTGGCTGCATAAACGTCTTCTTTTGAGAAGTATCTGTTCATATGCTTCACCCAATTTTTGATGAGGTTGTTTTTTTCTTGTAAATTTGTTTAAGTTCTTTGTAGATTCTCAATATTAGCCCTTAGTCAGATGCATAAATTGCAAAAATTTTATCCCTTTCTGTAGGTTGCCTGTTCACTCTGATGATAGTTTCTTTTGCCGTGCAGAAGCTCTTTAGTTTAATTAGATCCCATTTGTCAATTTTGGCTTTTGTTGCCATTGCTTTTGGTGTTTTAGTCATGAAGTCTTTGCTCATGCCTATGTCCTGAAGGTATTGCCTAGGTTTTCTTCTAGGGTTTTTCTGGTTTTAGGTTTCATGTTTAAGTCTTTAATCCACCTTGATTTAATTTTTGTATAAGGTGTAAGGAAGGGTTCCAGTTTCAGTTTTCTGCATATGGCTAGCCAGTTTTCACAACACCATTTATTAAATAGGGAATCCTTTCCTCATTGCTTATTTTTTGTCAGGTTTGTCAAAGATCGGATGGTTGTAGATGTGTGGTGCTATTTCTGAGGCCTCTGTTCTGTTCCATTTGTCTATATGTCTGTTTTGGTACCAGTGCCATGCTGATTTGCTTGCTGTAGCCTTGTAGTATAGTTTGAAGTCAGGTGGTGTGATGCCTCCAGCTTTGTTCCTTTTGCTTAGGATTGTCTTGGCTATACAGGCTCTTTTTTGGTTCCATATGAAATTTAAAGTAATTTTTTCTAATTTTGTGAAGAAAGTCAATTGTAGCTTGATGAGAATAGCATTGAATCTATAAATTACTTTGGGCAGTATGGCCATTTTCACAATATTGATTTTTCCTATACATGAGCATGGAATGTTTTTCCATTTGTTTGTGTCCTCTCTTATTCCTTTGAGCAGTGATTTATAGTTCTTATTTTAAAGTCCTGTCTGATAATCTCAGTGGTCAGATTTTTAGTAGTTAATTTACTTCCATTAAATGTAATAATTGATATGAGCGAATTTACATCTGCTCTTTGTTATTTTTTTGTATTTTTAGTAGAGACTGTGTTTAGCCATGTTGGCCAGGCTAATCTCGAACTCCTGACTTGAGGTGATCCACTCGCCTCAGCCTCCCAAAGTACTGGGATTACAGGTGTGAGCCACAGCACCTGCTGTATATGTGATATTCTAAATCTTTTGTTTTCACTTCAACTATGTTCATATGACCTTCACTGGGGGTAGGTTCTGTGTCAGTAATTCTGTTTCCATTTACACAGCACAGACAGAGTAGATTAGCATAATTTTTAAGGGCCCTAGGATTTTCAGAATGGTAAATGAACACTGGCTTCCACCTAAAGTAACAAGCTGCATTAACCCCTAATAAGAGAGTCAGCCTGCCCTCTGAAGCATTTTAGCCAGGTTTTGACTTCTCCTCTCTAGCTATGAAAGTCCTAGGTAGCACCTTTTTCCAATAGAAGGCTGTTTCATCTATATCGAATACCTATGGTCAGTCCAGCCACCTTGTCTTAGCTAGATCTCCCAAATAGCTTGCTGCAGCTTCTATAACAACACTCGCTCTTTCACCTTGCACTTTTATGTTATGGAGATGGCTTCTTTCCTTCTTCCTCATGAATCAAACTTTGCCAGCTTCTAATTTACCTTCTGTAGCCTCCTCACCTCTCAGCCTTCACAGAATTGAAGAGAGTCAGGGTGTTGCTCTGGATTAGGCTTTGGTTTCAGGGAATGCTGTGGCTGCTTTGTTCTTTTATCCAGACCATTGAAACTTTCTCCATGTCACCAATAAGCCTGCTTTGCTTTCTTATCGTTCATGTGTTCACAAGAGCAGTACTTTTAATTTTCTTTAAAACTTGTTTACATTTACAATTTGGCTGTTTTCTGCAAGAAGCCTAGCTTTCAGCCTATCTCAGCTTTCAACATGCCTTCCTCACTGAACTTAACCATTTCTAGTATTTGATTTAAAGTGAGAGACATGTGAGTTTTCCTTTCCCTTGGACACTTAGAGACTGTTGTAGGGTTATTAATTTGCCTCATTTTAATATTGTTGTGTCTCAAGGAAAAGGCAGGCCCCGGGTGGCAGGGGGAGAGAGAGAGAGAGACAGAGAGAGAGAGAGAGAGATGAGGGGAAAGGCTGATGGTGGAGCTGTCAAAACACACATCTATTGATTAAGTTCACTGTCTGTTATGGGCATTGTGTGTGGCACCCCAAAATAATGACAATAGTAACATCAAAGATTGCTGATTACAGACCACCATATTGAAAAATGAAATAATAATAATGAAAAAGTTTGAAATATTATAAGAATTACCAAAATGGGACCAGAGATATGAAGTGAAAACACGCTGTTGAAAACATGGTGTCCACAGATGTGCTCAACGCAGGGTTCCTACAAATCTTCAGTTTGTAAAACATGCAACATCTATGAAGCACAATAAAGCAAAGTACAATAAAATGAGGTATGGCTGTATGTAGCTTACATACACAGTAATAATGCATTTCTATTACTTTACTTCTAAAATAGACAGACTTACACACAGAGTCATTGGCACAGAGCCACTGTCAAAATGTTTATACCTTTCTTACAGAGGCAGAGAATTTATCAAATGGCAGATAGAAAATTAGAGCTCCGAAAAATCCAAATGAATAGTCACAAAAGTTGACTGAGAAGAACATGCTCAGTTACATTTTAGAAGTTTCATATCCCATAAATAATATGTCTTTGCAAAGAACCCAGGAGGGTCAGATAGAGAGGATTAGGGATGTCATCCTAGTGAACAGTCATCCACATGAACACACAAAGCCAGTGGAAAGGGCGGTCCCTCTAACCAGCCTAATTAAGCTTAGGTATCCCCTCAAGCCTAATTTTCTGGGATAAACCCAATTTTATCATGACATGTATCAATATACTGTTGGCTTTGGTTAGTTTACATATCTTTAGAATTTTTAAGTAGTCATATTTGAAACTAATCTATATTGTTTTATTATTTACGTTATGTGGTTTTGTAATCTGTAAAAGCCTAATTCCCTTAGTGGGAGACACTTGTCCTTTTTTATTTAAAATTTTGAAAAGTCTAAATACTATGAAGATATTATACTCTTTTGTTAACTATTACACTGCTCTACAAAATTATCTGGGCCTGAAATTTATTTATGAGACACATTTTTATTTTTATTCATTTTTCTTTAATTATTTCTAGTTTTTTATTAAAGTGAGAGGCATGTGACTATTCCTTTCCCTTGAATACATAGAGACTGTTGTAGGGTTATTAATTTGCCTAATTTTAATATTATTGTGTCTCACACACACACACATATACATACACACACACACACACATCAATTTAAAGACAGAGATTGTCAGAATGGAATAAAAAACACACACAAGTGGTGCACAAGAAAATATGCATCAGTTGATGATAAAGTTATAGATTCAAAAGTCTTTATCCATTTCACCTAAATATTTTGAAGCTACAGTTCCGTTGCCTTCTAATTCTCTTCAGTAAACACAGAGTTTCTATTTGGATGCATGATCTCGAGAAAACTGATATTAATATAATTTTGCTCTCTGGTTTCTTCTTCTCTAGAACATTTTAGAGTTTTTTTTTTTTTTTTTTTTTTTTCTCGGACTTGTGTGCTTACATTTCCCTAGAATGTATCTTGTGTTAGCAATTATCTTTAGCACTCTCAACCCTTTCAATCTGATGTTACGTATTTCTTTAGTTTCATATTTTTAAATATTTCTTATCTTCCCTTTCACTGTCTTTACTCCTTCGAGCTCCCCGAATGAAACATTATTTTTACTTTACTTTATCATGTCTTTTAACTTGTCTTCCATTCTTTTTCTCTTTTCATCTATTTCTGATGTCTTTTGTGAGAGTGTGTTTGATGTAGGTCACTATCTTATTTTTTTGAGTATATTCACTCTTCTGTTCAGCACATCCTACGTGTTATTTCATATATTTTGACATTTATACTTTGTATATCCATTTCACTTCTTTTTTCAGTTCAGTTCTGCTTAGTATGTGTAATAACTCTTTTATCTTTTTGATAAGATTTATCATGCTACTTTAGATTCTTTCTTTTTAAAAAATTTTTTGAGACAGCATCTTGCTCTGTTGCCCAAGCTGGAGTGCAGCGGTAAATCACAGCTCACTGCAGCCTTGATCTCCTGAGCTCAAGCTATCCTCCCACCTTAACTTCCTGAGTAGCTGGGGCTACTGGTGTGGGCCACCATGCCTGGCTAGTTTTGAAACTTAAAGATGAGGTCTCATTGCATTACCCAGGCAGGTGCTGAACTCTTGGCTTCAAGTCATCTTCTCATCAGTGCCTCCCAAATTGTTGAGATTATAGGCATGAGCCATAGCACCCAGCGAGATTCCTGTTTTATTGAATGTATTCTGGTTACACTGGCATAGGCAACCCCACTTGTGATCTTTGCTTTATAGTGCATAAACCCTGCAGTTACACTCCTCATTTTCTTTATAAACCTTTCTTCTCTTAGGCCCCTGAGCTGCCCTGGAAATCAATGTTTTCTCTTGGTTTTCGAGGATGGATGTGGTGGAAGGGAGTTTGACTCCAGGCTGATAGGGTTAATTTCTATTCACCCACTCTCCAGGTTGCCCCATCCTCTTTGATCAAGGAATGGCTTTTGGGACTCTTCCCAAGACACAAACAACTTTTTGATGTGTCTGTGGGCCCTATTTTTGTAAAGAGCCTGCATGTCCGAAATGCGGAAGAAGGCAGGAGGGGACTGTCAGGGTCAGTCAATCCACCTGTCTGTGGTCATAAGCACTGCCCTCCTGCAGGCTACAGATGGTGCGCCTCTGGCGTTGCTTTCATTTTTAGGTGGCGTTGCTGCCTCCCTTCTCCCTGGTGGCAACACAGCAGGCAATTATTTGCTGAAGACAATGTGGAAGAGAGGTGGGGGACATACAGAATGTTCTTTCTCAGGCTATTTGTACCCAACCTGCTGACTCACAGTGTGTCATGTTTGTGTGTGTGTGTGTTAATTACTAAGCTCGGTGCCAGCTCTTCCACCCTTTATATGCCACCCTTCTGTCTGAAACAGGAAGTCATCTTCCTATCTTTTTTTGGTCCACCTGTTTATCACTGAGATCAGTTTCCCTTCTTCCACCTGCCTAACCTTCTCTCAAATACATATTTTTAAATCACTGTTGGTGGATACAAGGATTATTGCAGCTGAGTGATTGGATGATCTTTTATTTTGCTCTTTCTGTTATGGATAGAAGCCAAACCACTGAAAAGAATGATCAGAATAAAACTTAGAGCTTGCTACAATGTGCTTTGAAGAGCAAAGTCATGATAATTAGCTATCTGTGAGTCCTGAGAATTCTGGATTAATTGCAGGATTTTAAAACTTTTATTTTTAAGTTCCAACTGTCACTTTTATCAGTTCCAGCTATTTCAGTGGATACAGAGCTCTCATTCAGATGGCATACTGATCAGCCTTCTATTGGTTTACATTAAATAGTTTGCTCTCACAAGCACCTCTCTTTAAAGCATTTTATAAATGCTAATTAATTGCCAGGCCCTCAGGAATTGTTCAACATTATCATTTTCATCATACATATTAAGAAACCAACACACAATGAGGTTCAAATGCTCAATGAAGAACTCACAGTAGTTGGTACCGAAGGACAAAATAGAAATCTCCCAGATTTTAGTTTCTGAGCTCAAAATTTTAAAACCATTATCTAGTTCAGTAATTGAACAAGCATTGTGTGTCTTTTGTCACAGAATTCTTGGAAACTGGAGATGTGCATGCTTATTGACAGATACCTTGGCATCCTGGTTGCCACTGGGGTCTGACTAGGCTACCTAATCAAACACTTCATTTGAAGGGAAATCCTCACATACAACAGCTGACTTGCTCTAAGGCTGGTCATCATGTTATTTTCCTCCAGCTCCATCACCTTTGTCACCAGCCTTGCCTTTTATTGATTCTGCGACCAATTGCTATTCATGTACATGACTGAAAGTCCTGTACCTGGATGTAAGTATGACCTTTTTGGTAACCTGTGTATCCGAGCATGGTCTTAGGTCATGGAACAAACTGACTCTGTCTGTTAGAGCCATTTATCTAGTATCTCTAGGGGAAAGAAAAAGAACCATAGTTATTCTAAGCTAGGGCTGTGGAATATTCTGTTACAGAAAAGCAAACACAATGAAAGTTCATTTCAGGGTTTTAGAACAATTTTTACTCAGAAATGATAGCATGAATATCATTCTAAAAAATCTTTCTTACTCTGTCACTGTAACTGAAAACTTGCCTTAGTACTTTTATTTAACAATTTTTATATGTTTATTTTAGCAAGGAATTTTAAAAGAAACTATCTATGTTTACTTTTGCTTTTGGCAATACTTCCAAATACTTTATTTTGTGAGGCCCTATTACCAATTCACACATTTCTGTAACTTATCATCATAACATTATTCCTAATAAAGCCAGAATAAATACTTATTAACACTCAAAGCAGTAATTGCTATAAATTTCACATGCATAATGGTTTTAATCCACCAACGTAGGAAGGTCGACTAATATAATAAGGAGAAAAGGGAGTAGAAAATTATAATGTGAAAATACTGAGAACAATAGATTAAAGGACACAGCACCAAATTAGGGGTGTAACAAATAGTCTCACAATGAAAGAATAAAGGATATTGTGATGTAAAATGTCTAGGAGAGAATGATGCATGGATACATTAGAAGCCCAGAAAGCTTTAAAAATACCAGGACTTGTTTTGTAAAATGTGTTAGCGTCTGTGTATGAATTGGTCTTCCAATGTTGTCTGATATATTTCCCATAAATGAGTTTAGCAAACCTTAAGCGATTCAGTTGAATAGGAAGAGAACGTTTGTGCTGAAAATGCTCATATATCTTCAAGACTCCAACTTATTTCACCATTCTGATGACATCACATTATTATAACATTTTTTTCTTCCAGTATTCAACATAAATCAATGATACTTAGGACTAATTATAGGGCTAAAGCAGTGGTTCTTTACCTTCACCTGTCCATTTCTCCATTATCCCATCAACAAGTACGTCGACTGCACACCACATAATGAGTGAGCTACTAAATCCAATGGAGAGAAAGAAAAATATGATCCCTTCACTGAAAATTCTTAAAGAGTAAAGACAAAATTTACACTAAAATAGCTAGTGGTAAATACTGTTGACCCTTGAATAAAGCAGAATTGAACTGCACGGATCCATTCATATGTGGACTTCTTCCTTCTCTGCCACCGATGAGACAGCAAGACCAACCCTTCCTCTTCTTCCTCTTCCTCGGCCCACTCAATGTAAAAAAAGGATGAAGGCCTTTATAACAATCTGTTTCCATTTAATGAATAGTAAATATATTTTCTCTACATTATAATTTTCTTTTTTTCTTTTTCTTTTTTTTTTTTTGAGACGGAGTCTCGCTCTGTTGCCCAGGCTGGAGTGCAGTGGCCGGATCTCAGCTCACTGCAAGCTCCGCCTCTCGGGTTCACGCCATTCTCCTGCCTCAGCCTCCCCAGTAGCTGGGACTACAGGCGCCCACCACCTCGCCCGGCTAATTTTTTTTTTGTATTTTTTAGTAGAGACGGGGTTTCACCGTGTTAGCCAGGATGGTCTCGATCGCCTGACCTCGTGATCCGCCCATCTCGGCCTCCCAAAGTGCTGGGATTACAGGCTTGAGCCACCGCGCCCGGCCCATTATAATTTTCTAAATAACATTTTCTTTAGTTTACACTATTGTAAGAGTACAGTATATAATACATGTAACATACAAAATATGTGTTAATCATATGTTTGTTGTTGGTAAGGTCAATAGCAGGCTATTAGTTACGTTTTGAAAAGTCAAAAGTTATATGTGGATTTTCGGCTGCAAGGGGGCATTGGCACCTCTAACCCCTGCATTATTCAAGGGTCAATTGTACATCTTAAACTCTAAGAAACTGATGAGAGAAGCAAACAAAATTTGAGAATGAAAAATAATTCTAAACCCCTTCGTATTTTGAAATATGATCTTATTTGGTAATAGGGTAATTGCAGGTGTAATTAGTTGAAGTGAGATTATGCTGGACTGAGGTAGACCTCTATTCCAATTTGACTGCAGTCCTTATAAGAAGATGACCACGTGAAGACAAAACATTGGAATGATGACTTTAGAAGCCAAGGAATGTCTGGGGCTCATAGCTCTTAGGCAGAACCAACTCTGCTGAAAGCCTGATTTTGGGCTTCTAGCCTCCAGAGCTGTAAGACAGTAAATTTCTGTTGTCTTAAGACACCCAGTTTGTGGTATTTTATTAGGACAGCCCTCAGAAACTGATACAAAGATAAAACTATGTTTATTATTTGTGAATAAAATCCTACAAAACCTACAAAAAAAGCTTCTAGGAAAACATTTAGTCTAGTCAACTAGTAGAATACAATGCCAATAAATTGCATTTGTGTATACTTGCAATGAAAGATCAGAAACTAATGTTTAAACATACCATTTACAATAGCATCCATAACTGTTAAACACGTAGAGATAAACTATCAAGCTATACATGTGATCTCTTCACTGACAACAAAACATTGCTGAGAGATATTAATGAAATGATAATACAGAGATATTCCATGTTATGGATTGGGAGACCAAATATTAAAGCACCAAATCCATAGATTCGAAACCATCCCAATCAATTGCAATGAGCTTTTTTTAAAAAATAAATTGACAGCCTGATTCTAAACACATATTGAAATTTAAAAGATTTATAATAGAAAAATATTTAAAAGAATGAAGATGGAGGACTTAAACTATGTGATTTCAAGATTTTCTTTAAAGTAACAATACATACAACAGTGTGATATGAGAATAAGACAGATGAATAGATCAATGGAACAGAATAGGAAGTCCAGGAACAGATCCACCCATATATTTGATTTTCAACAAAAGTACCCAGGCAATTCAATGAGACAAGAGTAATCCTTCAACAAATAATGCTGGGAAAATGGAATAATCATAGGCAGAAAAGTAATTAAGCCTTATTACTTACCTAAAAACATACAATAATTATTTTCAAGATCCTGTTTCTAAATATGAGAGCTAGAACTGTAAAATATCTAGAAAAATCATAGAAGAAATTACTTGGGACATTTTATTAGGCATTGTATTAGATGTATTTCTTTTAGAGAAAATGTGATAAAATTTACTTTATCCAATTAAATTATTTTCTATCTTCAAAAGAAGCTGCTAAGACAATAAAAGACCAAGCCATAGACAGAGAGAAATTGTTCTTGGAATATATATTGATAAAGAGACATGTTTCTAGACATACAACAGATTATTATATTTATGAATATTAATACTAGCATTGTCAAGAGGCTTCAATAGACCCATCACCAAAGAAGATAAATGCATGGAAAATACCACAGGGAAAATGTTCAACATCATTGGTCATAAGAAAAATGCAAATTTAAGCCACAATGAGCCTCTACATACCTACTAGAATGACAAAAACTATAAAGGCTAATGATATCAAGGGCTGGTGAGGACACAGTAGAGCTGTAACACTCAATCGCTCCTAGTATGAACACAAAATCACACAGTCATTTTGGAAGACAATTGGATGTTATCATAAAGTTAAACATGCATTTATCATATGACACAGCAGCACAACTCCACAGATGAAAATGTTTATCTTTACAAAGTCTCACACATGAATGTTCAATGGTACTTTGTAACAGCCTTAAACTAGAAAGTTTTCAAATGCCCACCAACTAATGGATGGCAAAAAATATATATGCTATATGCATATAACGAAATGCGAGTATCAATGAAAAGGAAAGAACAACTCATCTATGCCACACTATAATCTTGAACATGCTAAGTAAAGAAGATGGTCATAAAAGTCTACATACTATTTGATTCCACTTATATGAAATTCTTGAAAAGGCAAAACTATAGTGATTGACCATTGATCAGTGTTTGCTACTGCCTGGGAGTAGGGGGAGGTGACTGACAATAAAAGACAGTTTGGGGGGTGATATATATGTTTTATATTGTGATTGTGTGGGGTGTTGGGAGAGTTTACAACTGTCAGAATTCATTTGATGCACTTAAAATTAGTGAATTTTATAGATCATAAGTTAGACATTGATAGAACCAAACAAAAAAATTGTAAAGTTTGTTCTTTACAATTTTGTTTTAAATAAATATTTATTTTTATAACATTTTATTTGGATTTTTATTTTTTCTTTAAGGTAGACTTCTTATTGCATAAACATCTAGGCAGAGAGCATTTGGTCAAATACTAAACAAAAGTGTATTGCTCTTAGTAGAGCCACATAGATAGTAAATACCAATCAAGTTACAGTATAAACACATTAAAATGTCAGGTAGTGATAAGTACTATAAAAAATAAAACTCTGTAAGACGATAGAGATTAGCCTCTCTATTCAGAGAAATCCTCTCTGAAAATCTATTTGTATAAAATCTTGAATGAATGGAGGGATAAGTTATGTGGCTATATAGGCTCTTGGACAAGCAAATGTGAAAAGTCTGTGTTAGGATGTTGCTATGGTCTGAATGTTTGTGTGCACCTAAAATTCATACATTGAAATCAAATCACCAATGTCATGGTACTAGGAGGAGGGCCCTTTAAGAGGTAACTAGGTCATGAGGATGGAATCCTCATTAATGAACTAATGCCCTTCTATGAAGAGGACACAGAGCTAGCTAATTCCTTCCACCATGTGAGCACACAGCTAGAAGTCGTCATCTATGAACCAAGAAGCTGGCCTGCACTGACACAGAATCTGCTGGTGCCTTGATCTTGGAATCCCCACCCTGCAGAACTGTAATAAACAAATTTCTGTTGTTTATAAGCCACCCAGTTTATGCTATTTTGTTTAGCAGCCTCAACAGACTAAGGCAGATGTAGCTGACATGTTCAAGGGATATTAAGAAAGGTCGTACGGCTTGAGTAAAGTAAGGGAGGGCAGGTAGGGTTAAAACAAAAAGAACCTGGAGAGATGAGCAAGGATTATATTGCCTTGGTGAACTATTTTTTCTAAGTATGATGCAAAGATATTGTGTGTTTTGAAAAGAGAAATGACAGGATCTACTTTAGCTAAGACCATATATGGAGTAAAAGATTTGCAAAAGCCAGGCACAGATGTACAGAAGTCAATGAAGAGGCTACAGCACTAGCCAAAAAAGTGAGAAATGTTGGTATTGCTGAAATGTTAGCACTGGAGGCGGTGAGAAGTAGTAAGATTCAGGATCTATTTTGAAGGTAATACTAATCATTTCTGACATACCAGATGTGGTGAACTGTAAACCACAAAGAGACACCAAATATGGCTTTGTGTTCTTTGACCCCAGCAGCAGACAGAAGCCAAGGGCATAGTTCATCAGCACATCTCCCCTTTTCCCTGCATCTTCTAAGTCTCCTTCTCAAACATCTTTTCTCTTAGCCTAGTCCCAGGTAGGCAGATATAGTTGACATGTTCAAAGGATATTAAGAAAGGTTATACAGCTTGAGTAAAGTAAGGGAGGGCGGGTAGGGTAAAAACAAAAAGTACCTTTTATATCCCTTCTATTCTAAAAGACACCTCTTATAAGTCTGTGCCTGCTATAAAACTTGGCACCGTTCTCAGTTTCACACATACATAAAACTTTCCCTTTTCCTTTTATTTAAACCACTCAGAAGAGTATTCTACATTCATGTGTTCCACGTTTGTTTGTTTTTCAATTTTCAAATTGAAATGTACACTTCAATCCACTTATGTCTGATTCTACCTCTACCATTGCTGAATCACCCTAGCTAAACTGTTGGGAGGAAGTCCCAGTAAATTTTAAGAGGCTTTTCGATTTGAGTAGCAAAGTTTAGATAGGTTTTATTAAAAACAGCCCAGCCAGGAGTGGTGACTCATGCCTGTAATCCCAGCACTTTGGAAGGCTGAAGCGGGTGGATCACCCAAGGTAGGTGGATATCCTGAGGTCAGGAGTTTGAGATCAGCCTGACCAACATGGAGAAACCCCATCTCTACTAAAAATACAAAATTAGCCATGTGTGGTGGTGCATGCCTGTAACCACAGCTACTCAGGAGGCTGAGGCAGGAGAATCTCTTGAATCTGAGAGACAGCGGCTGCGGTGAGCGAAGATCGCCCCATTGCACTATATACAGCCTAGGCAACAAAAGCAAACTCCATCTACAAAAAAAAAAAAAAAAAAAAAAAGCCCAAGAGAAGGAAACAAAACCGTGTACTCAACAATTACATTAAGCTCCACTCAACTTCCTTCTCTTGTCTTCAACTTTTGACTCTTATTTTCTGGACTTTGAAGGTGGTGCTTCTATCACTTTGTGTAACATCTTGATTTGAATGTGGTGCTTCTATCGTTAAAGTGTAACGTCTTGATTTCACTTGCATGTATAATTGCATCTAAAAAAAAGCCCACTAGATCTCTCATTATAACTCTGACTTTGGTTTCACCCTTGCTGTGCCATGTGACTTGTGTGGGGGAAGGTGTAGGGGTGGGTCACAGCTCATAGTATTTGAAGAGATCACAGAAACAAGTTCTCTGAAGAGATAACTGAAGCTAACTT
Organism: Macaca thibetana thibetana; assembly: GCF_024542745.1. Lineage (NCBI taxonomy): Eukaryota > Metazoa > Chordata > Mammalia > Primates > Cercopithecidae > Macaca > Macaca thibetana. The sequence goes on from NC_065586.1 coordinate 9,531,900, forward strand.
CTTTTCTCCTTCCCTATAACTCAGAAAGAATTGATTTCTCTTTCAGGTAAACAAAAGCTGAAGATACAGCTACATAAATTGAGCCTCAACAGTTTTTATTGATGAGGTTCCACATTGCTGCTTCCAGCCAGGCATCAGACCTCCCATATCTACTACCAGTCCAAGCTATATGAGTTAAGTGAATTGGAAGAGGTAACAATTATTTTCAATTTCCAAGACAATTTCCTAGTCAGCATTTATTGATCAATAAATGTCATATTAAACTTTAATTCCTTTAGGGTAACTAATATAACTTTTAACTACATCATTTCTCTTTCACATTCATTTCAGTAGGCTTCCGAATATTTACTAAAATTGATTATCATTCTTAACACAGTGCAAGCCACAGAGGGGAAAACAGAAAAGGTCAGAGACTCCCCCCTGCTTTACTGATATCCCCCAAACCTTCCATTTTTTGTCACGGTTTTCTGGAAAATTAAACTTTCAAAGTTTTACTTTACTGGGGAAGTTTTTTGGTATCAGCAGCCCTTTTCATTTGTATAATTTTTTTCTCCTTTTTTAAATTAAAAGCTCAAGGTGTTGGATTTGTTCACATCTCCAGTTTGAACCCTTTCATATGTTTTATAGTCATGATTAAGTTTTAATTCATTGGTCTTAGGTCAAGGAGAATGAGAAAGACAAATGTATGACTTTGAACTGTAATTCATTATGTAATTTCAAATATTGATACCATTCAGCAATTTTTATATTCACTATTTAGGTTTGAAATTTCTGTTTTTGACAATTGTGTTTGAGTTATCAATGGGATATGCAAGTTGTCTCACACTGAAAATGGGTAATGATAGCTTTTACCAAGAAATACACAGCAAACAGTGACTGTAGCTGAGGATTTACAGGTAGGTTAAAAACAAGCCTGGATTCACAAGAGAGAACGTCTGCAGATGAGTCTCCTTCCAAGTCCTTATTCACTGAACACAAACTGAGTTCATTTAAAACTTGCCTCTGGTTAATCAGCACTACCAACACTTTAATTAAAAGGCATCCTTTAGTTATCTGGATGTTTGTTATTCAACATCTTTGTCATGCTAAAGGTGGAAATGGGCTCCCGATAACTGTGTATTGATTTTGTGTGTGTTTGCATTTGTGTGTGCTTCATCTGACCAAGGCCAGCCCCTTGACCACTGGAGTGATTTATATATACCCTTTAAGAGACTGAAAAAAGTCGACAATAACAAAAATGTGATCAACTTGTTCTATTATAATACAATAACAACCATAGATAGTAAGATACGTTCATAATTATACTCATCTTCCCTGCCTTTCATGCTTTCTCAGTCAGTGGCTTCCCTGGGTCATGGGACAGACTCTGGCCAATGGGATAAGTGGACATGACATTTGCTATATCAAAGCAAAAGTTTTAAATGCTATTATTTAACCTGGAGGTTTATTCACTTATGCTGTCAACCATGAGAACAGCATGTTCCACACAGTGGCAATTCCTCCAGCTTGGATTCTAAAATGCTAAAACTTCTGGATCCCTGCCTGCAAACCCACAGGACCCAGGACAACTGCCCTCATGGAGCAGGAGCAAAAAATAAGCATGTGTTAATTGTAAGCCCCTGAGAATTTGAGAATCATTTTCCTCTAGGTTAGGAAGCCTCTAGGTAGCCTAACCTAGAGGAAAATGATTCCTAACAGAGTGTCTGGGGAGCATAAGAGTCTCTAGACAGAAGAGCCTCTTGAAGAAATCTTGAGATTTAAGAAGGCATACATTTCTTTGGAATGTTATATATGAAAAGAATGAAGAAGAGATGGGATTAATAAAAGAGGTAAAGAAATTTAGCATTTAGGTATGTCTTGATTGTTTTATTTTTGTAACTGACTTACTCTTTTATTTACATTGGTGATAGCTCAAATATCACTTACTTTTCTAGAGTTTCCTACAACACTTGAATTACATATTCTCCTGTGGTTGAGATGATAATGCATTTTCACTTCCAAAAAGGTACTTTATCTGTTATATGTTAAACTTACCTTCCTTAATTATACAACATCATTTATTTTGTATTATGGAGAAGGAATGCTTTCAAATTCACACTGCCACGATTTTTTTCTAAACAGGTTTTTCTTCTGCTCTGTTGTAATCTTAGATAAATAGACATAACTTAGAATAAGTAGAAAGTACACCTAACTCTGTTGCTTTCTTTTGAACTTTTTTTGCTTTACCTGTGTTACTCTTAGCTCAGGGGAAGAGACAAATTCTCAAAAAAAAAAAAAAAAAAAAAAAAAAAAAAAACTTTAAAAAGTTATTGATTTTTAACAAATAGAAAATATATATATATATATATACTTGAAAGTTTTTAAAATACATAATTAAATAGAGTTCGATGTAAGGAAACCTCCTCATATTTCCTGTATCCTTTCCAGCTCCCATTGCCTATGACTAACCATGGTGACTAATATTTGAAGCAAAGTCATATCCTATACACTTTATTAAGGTTATTTCTGTTTTTTTAACATTATGAATTTGGTTCAACGTTTCTACATTCTACCCATTCCATTCTTTTATTCTGCAACATGGAGGATCAGTATCTTCTTTAAACATTTTCCAAATTTCAACAAGTTGAGCCGGTTCTTACAAATAAAGCTGTAATATACATCTTGGTACATATTTTCTTGCATATTTATGAGATAGATTACTAAAAGTAGACTTGAGTTAAAATGTATTATACAGTCCTCCCAAATGGTTTATATAATATGTAATTCTGTCATCACTGTATAAGATTCTTTTCCTCTGTATCCTCACAAACACAAGCTTTTATAAATCTATAAAAATGTTATGCCAGTAGGTAAACAATATGTAACATCTTATTTAGTTATTGTTCTTGGACTACTGGTATGTCGCTCTATTGATAAGATCTTATATTTCTTATTCTGTGTATTCTGTGTTCATATTTCTTGGCCTCACTGCTGAGATTTTGTTTGTTTATTTTTTAGAGATAGAGTCTTGCTATGTTGCCCATGCTGGTCTTGAACTTCTGGCCTCAAGTGATCCTCCTGCCTTGGACTTCTAAAGTGCTGAGATTATAGGCATGAACCACTATGCCCAGCCTCTTGAGATTTTTGAATGTTGATGTTTTTTATTTGTAAATTTCATTTTTATACTTGAGACAGCAGCCTTTCGACTAATCATGACAATAATCTTTCAGTCTAGTAAAATTTTGTTTGAACAAAGTAATTTACAAAGATCATATACCATATATTTTGCAAATAACATGTATGGTGTGTTTTCCCAATAACATTTGCACCACATTTAGGGGCCAACTTGAAAAGGAGACCATATCACAGGAATGTTAAGAATCCTAGCTTAGGAATCAGGCAAATGTATGACACATTTCAACTGTGACATACATTAGCTGTGTAACTTAAGTAAATTATCTAAACTTTCTGAGCTTCAATTTACCAGTTTTAAAAATGGAAAGAATGATACCTCTTTAATTAGGGTTTTGTGAAAAATATTTTAAGTAAGAAAATGAGGTGCTCTAGTATGCATTCCATGTGGGTACAGATATTTGTTTTATAATATCAAATTTCTATAATTTCTATCCCACTTAGGTACAATGCATATATATATATATATATATATATATATATATATAAAATTGCCACAAAAATCATTACACGTGTGTATGTGTAGGTATATATGTATACACATACATATATACACATATGTATATACATACATAATTATATATATGGATACACACATATATACATACATAATATACATATGCATATACATATATCTTTATATGTAAATATAATTTAAATATATATATTTCTGTGTAATCAAGTAATCTAGAACAAGTTCCTTATCAGAGATCACATTGGAATCTTGATAAAAGGGGATGGAATAGCTTGAAATTAACTTTAAGCTATAAATTAATATCTATATATAGCCAGCATAAAATAGTTTTACAAGCTAGTTTGATCATGGCGCATAAACTTCCAAACTATTATATCAAAAATTTAGCACAGTTGCTTCAGAAAAATTTTAAAATATATTATCCAGCAGGGAGATATTAACATAACTTAGTAGCTTTTATCTAATATGCAAACCCTGTGGCTCTTTGGTTATACTGTTAAGAATTCTGAAGTCCACAGAAAGGAGAGCAGGGAGTAATTAATAAAGCTGCAAGAATGTGGTTTGGGAGTTATTGTTTCATGGAGTTGATACTATTGAACATAAGAAAACAATTGTGAAATTTTATTTCACAGATCGTTGTTTTAATTGCATTTTTTCCCACTCAAAATTATCAGCCTTCCATAATTGCTTAGTTAGATTAGGGGTGGCCTCTGGGGTTGGCTGTCAGCTTTTTCCACTAACTGATACTTACGCTTTGTTTTAACAGAATGTCCTCCTCCTTACCATATTTCATTTCAAATGTCAACCCAGCTTAATTTTATCCTACTAGTGAAATATTGACATAAACAGGGAATACACATAATTTCCAGTGAAAGGAAACTTGTCAAATATGTTAGTATATTATGTCTGCCTCCATGATCCCAGTTCTTTCTACTTAAGATAGTTGTATGTATAAAATGTAATTAAAATTGGAGTTAAGTGAATCAATCTTTTAAAAATGAACAAAAACAACAAAAGGCTAGTTTAAACAAAAAGGCACACTTCTGAAAATAGGGGCATCAAAAAATCTATATTCCTGGTGTTCTCCTATAAAATACTGAATTATTTAAGCTCTTTTCTAAGAGTGTATTCCAGAGGATGAACAGGAAGTATCTGTGTTATGGAACATAGAGGGAGCTGTTGGCAAAGGGATAGTAAAACAATCATAAAATATACAGTGAATTTTTTTATTAAAAGACATTATTTTTAAAACCTTACTTTCAAGACATGAATTGATAGCTAAAATGTATAATAGAATTTGATTGAAGTTAATATTTTTGGAAGAAAATTGTTTTAGAAATTATCTTAAAAAAAATAAAGATTTTTATGAAAAACGTGCCTGTTACTATTCAGAACAAGAGTACTTTGGAGAGGAAGGAGGTAAATGCATCACATTTGGTTATTTTCATTTTACGTTGTGTCCACTAACATGACATTGGGATTTATTTAGAGCAGCATAACTTTGCTCTGTTCCTTAGATTTAAGTTATTTGCTCACTGAGAAAAATATAAGTTGTTCTCAGGGCATTTACTGTTACAATATTTGATTGCAGTTGAAAGTTACAAATTAATGTGTTAAGTGATACAACACAGGGAAAACGTTTGAGAAGGTTGATATCATAGTGATTCATGGCAACATAATTGCCACAAAAATCATTGCACATATAAAACAAAAAAAATTTGGTTGATGACAAGTACTGAAGGCAAACAATATACTAAAGTAATTGAACATATAATCTGAATTTGCACCACCTGGTTAGTTGTGAATTAACCAATACGAACGGCAACATTTCCTAAGAATATACACCATCGATTAGTATTTGAATGTGAATGGAAAAACAGATTCACATAGTAGTAAAAATACAAATGTAATACATTTTAAAATAGTTTTTAAACCACTGTTCTAATAAAAGACCTATCCAGGACACTCTGATAAATATTTATTCAGTGCTTGTGACCAATGCAACAAACTCATGTTAGGAGTATTGGTTAATCATGGCAGATTGTCAACAGCTAGGATATCATTATTAATGATCTTATCTTTTCTTTTATAATTCAATAGAACAACTAAGAAGTATAAATGAAACTGCTCGAGGAGATGGAAGTCAAAAGTGTGTTTAGCCCTGGTTTTGGGACAGTATGAAAGTTTGAAGGTACTACTATTTAATGCGTGTTTAGTTTACTTTGGCATTTAGTCCTAAGCATAACATACACTGTTAGCTTCTCAATTGGAATAGCTTACCCCTTCACTCATTAATAGAAAGTGAATTTCTTAAGCAGCAGCATTTTGTGACCTGTGTCCCATCGGTCACTTCTAACAAAAAGGTAGGAGGGTGGTTGTGTGTTCCTTGGAGATTTCTTGTCCTCATTTCTCAGTTTATTTTCAAATCCTGGTTCTAGAATTAACACATCATTATTACCATATTCTTACCATATTCTTACATGTATGATCAAAGGTACAGGGATTTACAGACCACAATACCAAGATTTTCATTGAATTCCTATGTGGTTGGAGAAAATACTCATTGGCAGATAAGTTTTAAAATGCTGCCTGATACTTGAAAGAATGCTATCAAATTTGTTACCAAGTTCATTTATTCTCTCCTTAATATGGCTCTAAAAAACTTTAAATAAAAAATTATATACAATTTGCTTCTCATCCTGTTGGAAAATACTTAGATGCAAATGGTGAAGGTACCTACAATGAGAACCATGTTTTTAATTGCCACTAAATTGCAGACACTCTGCTTGCTGTCATAGGAAATGATTAAAACAATGAGAAATATGTTTGTCAATAAAAGATCACTCTCATTTATTTTTGATGGAATGCAGAATGTTCTAACATTAAGGAGAAGGGGACTTGGCACTATGTAACACAATTACATCTACATTTACCCTTTGAGTCAGCAATACAATTTACTTTGAAAATACACATTCACCAATACAAAACTATAGACGCACAAGGTTATTTATTGCAGCAGATTTTTGAATAGCAGTATATAGAAAATAACCTCAGTGCTCAACTGCAAAAGATGGATTGAATAACTATTATAAATACATACAATAGAGTAATAAGCAGCTTAAAGATTGAAGAATATCTCTATGAACTGAACTGATAAGAATATAGTTTTATAAAGCAAAGCAGGCTGAAAAACGCAGGTTTAATAAAGAGAGAAAATAAGAACTTGACTTTTTTCTCAAAAAGAAACTTACAATATAAGCCAGAAACAATTGAAAATGGGTACGTGGGGAGTTGGGAAGTTGGCAATGGTGGAGCTGAATGGATGGGAGCAAGTCTTCTCTAAGTAAATCAGTAAACCTGCCTATGTAATATAATGTTGGTCTGTGAACTAGGTTGTAACTTTATATATTAAAAATAAAAGTAAATGCAAAATAAACATGAAAATCCTAAATATGGATGTAAACAAAAATAAAGGAACCTTGGCTTATATGAAATTGATAATATAATCCTTGGAAAACACATGTGATTTTTGAACATAGTGCTCCAATTGTACAAATTTAGAATTAGACATGAAGTAAAATAAAACTGAAATGAAATTTTGAATGTTTCTTAATAGGTTTATTGTGAATTGAATTATTAACTTGCTGTAGTATTTATGTATCCTTTTGTATAAATTTTAGAATTGAGCACCTGTATAAATATATTTACTGTTTGGAGCCAGAATTTTCACTGTGATTAAATTAGGAGTACGGAAGTAATTGGGAAGAGGGGAAGAAAACTCTTTAGTACTGGATTGGATTTGGAGGTATCAGTTTAATCTTGTGATCTTATGCAGTATTTCTTAGGTCTACTGAGTTAAGTTGTCTAGAAGCATAACACTTCAGTAACACGCCAGGCGTGGCGGCTCACGCCTGTAATCCCAGCACTTTGGGAGGCTGAGGCAGGCCGATCACGAGGTCAGGAGATCAAGAGCATCCTGGCTAACACAGTGAAAACCTGTCTCTACTAAAAATACAAAAAATTAGCCAGGTGTGGTAGTGGGCGCCTGTAGTCCCAGTTACTTGGGAGGCTGAGGCAGGAGAATGGCCAGAACCTGGGAGGCGGAGCTTGCAGTGAGCCGAGATCGTGCCACTACACTCCAGCCTGGGTGACAGAGCCAGACTCCGTCTCAAAAAAAAAAAAAAAAAAAAAAAAAAGACTTCAGTAACAATAGATACAATAATCTTAGAGATCTTGATTTCTAAATAAATACAATTTTCTAGAAACTAGAGTTCCATGGGTAAATGCCTAATACTAGGACTAGGTTAGGGAAAGTACAAGTTGAGCTTGAAATATCTTGTTGTGCTATCAGGGAAGTGCAAAAAACAAAAACAAAACAAAACAAAACAGAGAAGGAGAAGAAGGAGGAGGAGCAGGAGGAGGAGGAGGAAGAGGAGGAGGAGGAGGAAGAAGAAAGGGGAGAAAAAGAAAGAATGAGTTAATTGGATATGTCAAAAGACTTTCACTGGCCAAATGTAGACAATAAAAGCACTGGGGAAAAAAAAAAAAGATGACAATAAACAAAATACAAAAGACTCCATGAGTCCCCAGAAATGCTCAAAAACATAAAGAAAAGGAAAAGAGCACGGAAAAGGTAAAAAGAGAAAGGAAGATGGAGAGAGGGCCGAAAAAATATTAGCTAAAACCTACAGAGTTAAATAAACCACCTTTTGCAACCACAAATACAGTAACTGATTATAGCGAGGGCTGTCAAAAGATGTTGAACATTTTGAGTGAATGTTTCTTGGGGAACAGAATATTCTCACCATCTCAAAGTATCACTCCATTAATTTCTTATAATAACAATGACAAAAGAGAACTTTTCACATGAGAGTTCTGGCCATCACCATCGTAATAATTATCAGGACAAACTGATATGTCTTCTGATGTGAAATAATGGAAAATACACAGTGTCACCAATGTTGTAGTCACTCCTAACATGTTTAGCCTAACCAATCATAAGAAAACAATCTACCAACCTAGATTATGAAATAGTTGAATAATGACTTCACAGATTCACGAATGCATTCGTTTTACAGTTATGTGTTAAGTTTTCACTATATACCCTGGTGTAGGTGTAGAGGTTTCAGAAATAGCACATGTCTTCTTACCACTTATCACTTTACTTAAAATATAAGGCAGGGTTTCAGGCTGGTAGAAATCTACTTTCAAAAATCATATAGTCAGAGAAGACTTTGCTGGTGAAATGATATTTGAGTAGAATTCAAAACTAAGTGTATGGAGCCACAGGCCCCAAGTCTGGCTTATTTGAGGAGCAGCAAATCAGTTAGCAGAAGACTTAAAAAGGAGAAAAGTCATAGAGAATAAATTGCCAGGAACCATTTCATGTAAAATAATCCATTTAAGTCATGGTAAGAAATTTAGATTTTATTCCAAAATTTGGATTTTATTCTAAGTATAAAAGAACATTATGGAAAGAAATGTGCCTCCCCACAAGAAATTCATATCATATAAATAAAAATGATTTCTTGCTGTTTTTAAAATCATATTCACTGAGAAGAGAATATAAGATAACATTTATATATTTTAAAATATTTGTTTCATGTATATTTATTCTAACTACCTCAAGAATCAACTATTCAGCTCTCATGCAATTGGAGATTATTAGAGAAAAGGGTCTGGGAGACTTTTTGAATGGGACCATTGTCTTGAAATACAACTAGATGGAAGGTAGGGTACATGAATATGTGAGTGCTTAATATAATATATAGTTTGTTACTGATCCCAAACTTCTGAGATTTTCTTGTTGACTCATCTTGTCACTTACACTCATTGTGTCTGAAACTGTTAGAAATTTCAGCTGAGTCACTGTTTTCACTATCAGTCCAATTTTAAGATTTGTTTAAAATCCAAATTATATCACAGTGGAGAAAGTGTGTGTGACAGCTTTGAATGAAATGTAATAAATAGCCACTCCAGTTGCAGGAAGAAGGGTGGCAGGTCTTTCAAGGCCGTATTTTACCAAGCATCTCATTTGCTAGTACAGGCGATTTGGGATATGCTGGCAGGGGAGGAATAGAAAAATCTCTGAAAATGCTTAATTTCATTTTCAATTTAAGTAGCCGGAGCCTACTCAAAGAAATAGTCCCTGGAGTGAAATTTTGCAGCTGAGAAATTCTTTCAAGTCTTTCCCATTCTGCTGCTAACGTTCCTTAAAGCAAGAAATAGGCCGTTTGGCTCAGTTCTTGTTTTAGTCGCATCTGAGAGCAGAAAATCCCTCTGATGCTCCGTCCTGTCTTTCCTAATATCTCTATCACAGTTTCTAAAGGTGCTTTCAAGACCAGATGGACGTGCTGGTCCATTTAAGTTTCTCTCAGGGCTAATACTGCCCTCAGTCCTCCCGCGGCCTTTCCACTGAAGTCAGTGGGAATTACATGACTGGATCAAGGTGGGATATATGGCCTGATGCATTCACTGAAAATTTAAACTCTTTGAAAGAAAACAAGAAAAAGTCAGAGGGATGTGGGAAAAAAAATGTGTTGAGATGGCCTCCGCCAAAAACTGGAAGCAAATCAGCGATACCACATACATTCGTTGGGATATCAGATTCTATTTTTGAAGAGATATTAAGAGCTAAGGTAATAAATGTAGTCACATTTGGAAATAAGAGTGGTATAAAGTCACAAATACCATTATGGACAAAATCAGAAGGTCCTTCAGGACATAAAACTTGAATGGATCTAACATTTAGATAAATGGTGATTTAGAGTGATCAACATCAGACTTGTAGGATAGTGAGATATTATATTTTTAAAGCTGTCACCATTGCCTTCTCTTAGATACAGAGAATATAGTACATTCGGATTTTTTTTCTGATCAGTTTCATAAATCAAATTCAGAGTCCTGCATCTTCCTTTTACCTTATACAAGTGAATAAACTTTTTGAGCTAGTGACTTATCTTCCTGAAAAGAGGGAATTTGCCGACTGGAAGGTATAATGTGAGTTGATCTTGATTGTTGTGATTGCTTTGGTAGCTTTCTGCAATTCTGGGATGGAAGATATGTGTAAAGTGCTCTTAATTCTCTGGCTTGTATCTTTTCTAAACTAAGGTTGTTTCCACATTTATAAAGTATGAGTTCTGCACAGAGCCTTAGATGAGTAAAACTGCAATCATTTCAACAGTGCAAAGTTGTCAGGAAGAAAAATACACTATACAGCATGTCAATCAGATGAAGGGTACTCTTAATTTTACTCTTCAGGACAAAGAATTGATTACTAAGAAGCTAATAAACCAATAGGCAAACAACCAAACTTCAAGATATCAAAAACCCAAACTTGCTGCTTTCAGCCCATTCTTTCATATAATTGAAGGAAAGTAGACAACATTTTCATGTAAGACTACATAATAGGATGTGGCATTTTTTCCCCCATCACTGCTCCATCCAGTATAGAATTGTGTAGTTCATGGTCTCTGAGATGTTTTCCCCCTGACTCATTAATTCTTGATCAGATTTTCCTTGACTGAGAACACTACAGTCTCTAGCATCCCTGAGCCCTAGGGGGCACTAAAGTGACTCACAGACATAACCTCATCACCTGATCTACCCTTAACATTGCCCAAGGTAGTGTGGTTTTATAGGCATAAACAGGATTCCCCATCAAAAGCAGTTTCCCCATCATTGCCAGAAAATCAACATTAGAATTCATTCCTTGCAAGCTGAGTTATTTTCACTCTCCAAAGAATTCTCTAACAAAATGCAGACATGGCTGGGAGATTTACCCTAGGACTTGAGCACATAAATGGGTTGCTAAGACTTAGGAGAAAGGATAGGGAAGTTGAGAAGATACAAAAGACATATTTAATCTATCTCATAAGACAAGACACTGTAGTGGAAAGAGGATGTAAACTAAAGAAGAAAACCCACACTTCGTTTCAAATAACTATATTAAAGCAGTGTTTGTGAAAAGGCCTTCTTTCTCAGAAATCTTGTTCATGAGATTCTTGAAGAATCAGCTGGCACGTTGGCCTTTGATTTTCAGTTTCCACAACTGTGCAAAATAGATTTCTGTTGTTTAAGCCACCATGTGGATATTTTTTTTCTGAGTAGTAAGTCTCAACAGTGGGCTTTAAACATTCAGTAATCCTTGCTATAAAAAAGATATGCCGTAATGCAGGCTTTGTTGTTCCATTTACAGAGCACAGGCAGAGTGGATTTGGCATAATTCTTAAGAGTTCTAGGAGTTTCAGAATGGTAAATGAGCATGGGCTTCAGCTGAAAGTCACCAGCTGCAGTGGTCCCTAACAGGGGAGTCAGCCTGTCCCTTGTAGCTCTGAAGCCAGACATTGACTTCTCTCTAGCTATAAAAGTCCCAAGTGGCATCTTCTTCCAATACAAGGCCCTTTCACCTACATTGAAAATCTGTTGTTTAGAGTAGCCACCTTCATCAAAGATCTTAGCTTGATCTTCTGGATAGCTTGCTGCAGCTTCTCCATCAGCACTTGCTGCTTCGTCTTGCCCTTTTATGTTACAGAGATAGCTTATTTCCTTAAACCCCATGAACCAGCATCTGCTAGCTTCAAACTTTTCTCCTGCAGCTTTCTCACCTTTCTCAGCCTTTACAGAATTAAAAAGAGTTAGAGTCTTGCTCTGGGTTAGGCTTTGGCTTAAAGGAAGGTTGAGGCTGGTTTGATCTTCTATCCAAACTGTCTCTTTGCATTCACAACATGGCATAAAAGGCTTTGCTTTCTGCCTATCTCAGCTTTTGACATGGCTTTTTCAAGAAGCTTAGTCATTTCTAGTTTTTGATTTATAATGAGAGATAGGTCACTGTTCCTTTCACTGAAATACTTAGGGGTCATTACAGGGTGATTAAATAGCCTAATTTCAAAACTGTCTCAGGCAATATGGAAGCCTAAGGGGACAGACAGAGTGGGAGAATGGCTGGCCGGTAGAACGGTCAGAACACAAACATTTAGTACATTCGCAGTCTTACATGGATATGGTTCATGACACTCCAAAACAATTACATTAGTAATATCGAAGGTCCTTGATCATAGAAATAATAATATAAAAATTATCATATAATAATATAACAATAATTTTGAAATATTGTGATACTTACCAAAATGTGACACAGACATGGAGTACCTGCTGTTGGAAAAATAACACCAACAGACTTCCTTGAGGGAGTTGTCACAAACCTTCAATTTGTAAAATCTGCAATATCTGCAAAGAACAATAAAGCAAAATGCTATAAAATGAGGTATGTGGGTATTAAAATTAAGCATAAGATTTTGTTAGGTAGAAACAATGTTGCACCCTAATGAAAATAAAATGTTTTTGATTCCTCAGTGATCAGAGAGAAATATAGATCTACATAAAATCTGAACTATTTCTATTAAGAGAAACTATAATCCAATATCCCTTATGAATATAGATGCAGAATCCTCAACAAAATAATAGAACAACAATTCCAGCAATACAAAAGTCAATACACCATTATCAAATAGAATTTTCCATGGAATGTGAGGTTAGCTTAACATCTAAAAAACAATCCATGTAATACGCCATGTTAAATGGACTAAAGAACAAAAACCACATAATTATGTCAACATATGCATAAAACACACTTGAAAAAATCCAATGCCCTTTCATGATAAAAATATGAACAAACAGGCAATAGAAGGAAAATTCTTGAGCCTGATATATGGAATGTAGGAAAAATTCACATTTTTTTTTAATGTGACACCATACTAAATGGGGTAACTGAGTGCTCTTCCTCCAAGATAATAAACAAAAGCAGGATGTCTGTTTCACTTCTATTCAACATTTTTCTGGAGTCTATCCAGGGCACCATACAAGTTTTAAAAAAGAAAAATGTCCAGATTGGAAAGAAAGCAATAAAACTACCTCTACTTTCAGATGACATGATTTTGTACGTAATAAAATGTAAGAAATCCTGTAGAAAACTGTTAGAGCTATTAAGCAAGCTCAATAAGGTAGCTAGGCACATGTTCGATATTTAAAAAAATAGACATTTTTACATACTAGAACTGGACAATCCAAATATGAACTTAAAATTTTTAATTGTCAATATTATAAACATAAAATATTTATAAAGAAATTTAACAAACGTGGAGTTGTATAACAAACTTATAATACATTATGGAAGGAAATTAAAGAAAACTTGAAAATTGACTGACATCTCATATTTATGGATCAGAATATTTAATATTTCTAAAAAAGGGTGTACTCCACAAGTTCATCTATAGATCCAATATAATTATCAAAACCCAAGCTGCTTTTAAAAAATAGAATTTGGCAAGCAAATTCTAAAATGAATATGAAAATGCAAGGGATCAAGACTAACTGAAGCAATCTTGGAAATCAGCAAAGCTAGATGATTTATACTTCCCAAGTTTAAAACTTCATACATATCTACAATAATAAAAAAAAGTGTGGCACTTACAAAAAGATAGACATCTAATATAAATCAATGGAATAGAAATAAGATTCTAGAAATAAACTTTTAATTTATCATCAAATGACTTTTGGTAAGAATGCCAAGACAACTCCATTGGGAAAGTACTGTCTATCGAACACATGATGCTGTGACAAATGAATGTCATATGCAAAAGAATGAAATTGGACCCTCCTGCATACCATATATAAAAATCAACTCAAAATAGATCATAGATCTAAACATAAGAAGTAAAATTATAAAAATCTGATAAGAAAATATGAAAGTAAATATTTTTGTCCTTGGAATAAGCAATATTTTCTTAGATATGATGCCAAAAGCACAAACAACAACAACAAATGAATACATTAGTATCCACTACATTGATGATCTACAATAATCAAAATTAGATGATCTACAGTCATCAAAATTATAAAACTTTGTACTCAAAGAATGTCATTAAGAAAGTGAAAAGTTAACTCACCAAGTAGGTAAAAATATTTGCGAATCATAGATCTCAGAAGAGATTCATACAGTTTATGTAAAGATGTCTTAAATTCAATAACAAAAGGTCACTCTGTTATACAATGACTAATTGATCTAAATAGATCTTCTTCCAAATAAGATATACAAATTGTCAATAAACACATAGAAAGGTGCTCAGCCTCATTAGTCATTGGGAAAAGGAAAGCCAAAATCACAATAAGCTACTGTTTCATGCCTATTTTATTTTAAGATGGCTAAAATAAAAAAGATAGACAATAACAAATGTTGGCAACGTTCTAAAGAAATTGGAACCCTGATGTATTGTTAATGGGATTGTAAAATGGTACAACAATTTTGGAAAACACAGTGGCAGTTCCTTCAAACGTTAAACATGGAGTTACCTTATGAACCAGTTATTCCCTTCCTAGGTATATGTCCAAGAGAAGGAAATAAAAACATATGTCTATATAACAATTTTATGAATGTTCACAGCAGCGCCATTCACAACAGTGAAAATATGGAAACAATTCAAATGCTTATCAACTGATAAATGATAAACAAAATGTGGTATATCCATACAATGGCATATTATTTGGCAATAAAAATCAGTGAAGTACTGATATGGTTTGGCTGTGTCCCCACCCAAATCTCACCTTGAATTGTAACAATCCCCATGTGTCAAGGGTTGGGCCAGGTAGAGATAATGGAATCATGAGGGCAGTTTCCTCCATAGTGTTCTCATGGTAGTAAATAAGTCTCATGAGATCTGATGATTTTACAAAGTGGAGTTCCCCTGCACAAGCTCTCTTGCCTGCCACCATGTAAGATGTGACTTTGCTCCTCTTTTGCCTTCTGCCATGATTGTGAGGCCTCCCCAGCTACGTAGAATTGTGAGTCAATTACCTTTACAAATTACCTCTTCAAAAACCTCTTTCCTTCACAAATTACCCAGTCTTGGGTATGTCTATTAGCAGCCTGAGAACAGACTAATACAAGTATTTATACATCAACATAAACAAATCTGAAATTATGCCAAGTGAAAGAAGACCACAGATTGTAAGATTCTATTTAGAGGAAATGTCCAGAATGGACAAATTCATGGAGATAGAAAACTAGATCAATGGTTTTTAGTACCCAAGGGGAGAAGGGAATGAACAGTGATTGTTAATGGGTATGAGGTTTCTTTAGGAAGAGATGAAAATTTATTAAAATTAGATTGTGGAGGTGATTGAACAACTCTGAATATACTAAGAACACGTTGAACTGTATACTTTAAAAGAGTGAATTTTATGTTATGAAAATTATACCTCGATACAGCTGTAATAAAAATTATCAAGAGACATTACTTCTGAAATAAAATGTCAGAAGTAGCAATTATTGCTAATGATTTTGGCCCTTATTTGGTGGTTTTGTAGCAAGCTCCTTCTTAAAGAGCATTTCATTTACTCACAGCAACACCTTACAGACATGGGAACTCTTACAGGCTGAATTTTATCCACACCCTTCAAATTCATACGTTAAAGTCCTAATACCTAGCACCTCTGAATGTGACCAGATTTGGAGATAGGGTCATTAAAATGACAAAAACCACAATTATTTTTACACCAACCTAATGATATAGGAGTTAAGAAGAATTTATTTACGCAGATAGCGAGGGCATGGGAGTCCTCCGTAAGGTTTGCCATTTAATGAAAAGAAGTCCCCAGATTATTTTCTTTCCTAACGAAGAACAGTCTATAAAATTGTGCTGCAGACACAGACAAGCAAGCTGGGAGCTTGCAGGGGTGAATGCCGGCAGTTGTCCCCAGGAATATACTACCTGGGACTAGGCATGTTCAAAAGAGCTGCTCCATCTTCACGTCTCTTTGGCAAATCACCTGTAGAGTAAGGAGAAGAAAATATGGCGCTGGCCAGCCAAATACCCTATTTGCATAATAAGATTAGGGTGGGGTGACCATCCTTCCCCGCTGGTATGTAAAAGTTACATCTGCTTGAGCCAATCCGTGGACCCTATGTAAATCTGACACCGCCCCTTCAAGCCTGCCTGTAAAATCTAGTGCCATCTACAAGGGGCCAGATTTTCCCTTTGGAAGCCTCTCTGTCTCTCTCTCGCAAGGGAGAGAGCTGTTCCCCTTTCTCTTTCTTTTGCTTTTTAAACCTCCACTCCTAAACTCAGTCCTCCTGTGTGTCTGTGTCCTTAATCTTGGCACGAGACGGCGGACCTTGGGTATTTACCCCAGACAACGACACCACTTCACTAACAGCGTTATGATTCGTAGCAGGCTAAGAGAAGGAGCAAATACCAGTTTATGAGAAAAGAAGCTCAGATTTAAAGACTGCCTATGACAATAAACAACTTCCGCGGCTATACATGACGGGGAGAAAGATGACTAATTTTATATATGTATTTTTATTCTCCAACTTTTTCTACCATAGACTAAGAATCTATGTCAAGACAGAGCCTGAGAGTTTAAGTCAAGTTAGAAGACACTGAGCTTCTTACGACTGAGAGACTAAGTATATTATTTGCCTCAGTAGTCAGCAAAGACAAAGTGTGCAAGCAAATGCCAGATTTAGTTATATAGCCTGGAAAATAATCTTTGTTGTTGTTGTTTTTTTTATGATTTATGGGTGATCTTTGTGACCTGTGTGTATAGAAATTTTATAGTAGGTAATTCTCAAGTGCAATCCTGCAAACGCCAACTTTATAACCTCCTCAAAATATTCGTTCTGATTCTCTGCAGGAAAAAACATGCATCTTGGAGTTAACAAGGAGAATAAACCTTTGTTTTCTATATCTGCAAATTGTTGACTTTGAAACTTAGAATATATTGAAAATATATAAGAAAAATGTTTATACTAAAAAGATAAGTGAGATGATAAATATCACTGATATATATCTTATATAATAAACTATATATTCTATATAATAATGTATATTATACAGAATTTATAATTATGTAAGTAAATTATATGTAATATATAATTATAAGTAAGTTATACATAATTTATGTATATGTACAAAATTTGCTGATTGGAAAACCCTGTTGTGGGGGAAATTTCTTGTTCCATTCCTGTCATTTATATATTTATATATTAAAGAGACAAAGAGGTTAGTATATATTTATTACATTTTTAATAATTCCAATGACTAATACAACATATTTAATTCTAATTATAATACATATATTATAACTAACCCTGTTTTTAAATGGAGAAAATTGAGACTCATGAATATTAAGTGAATTGTCACATGGTACAGACATACTACGAGGTATGGGCTACATTCAAACTCAGTCTTCTAATTCTTATGTCTACGTGTTTTTAAAAATCTATATCACTTTCCAATTAAATATGCATAGCCTTGGAATATTCTAATAATAAATTTTAGGTGTGTCTACAATTGTCAAGGTGACACAACTTTGTCAAGAGGACAGGGTGGCTCGAATTTCATCTGAGACTTTTCTCTGTTTGAAAGGAATGTTAGCACACAGCTCACAGGGTTTTTGAACGAAAATATGGTGACACAGTGTGTGCCATCTGCTATGAACTAACCACAACTGAGTTTCCCTCTTCTCTTCCCCATAAGCTTTACATTCATTAACAGGAGTTGGGAAGTAGGAGGACTTTCTTCGGGATAAATTTTAGGAATAAAAGATATCCAGTTGATTAGTGGGGTTTTGTTGTTTTTGTTTTTGCTGTTTCTTTTAAGACAGGGTCTCACTCTGTCACCCAGACTGGAGTACAGTGGTGCAATCATAGCTCACTGCAGCCTCAACCTTCTGGGCTTAATTCATCCTCCTGCCTCAGCCTCCTGAGTAGCTGGGACTACAGTCATGTACCACCACACCTGGCTGATTTATTCACTTTGTGTAGAGATGAGGTCTTTTAATGTTGTCCAGGCTGTTCTCTAACTCGTGACCTGAAGCGATCCTCCCACCTGGGCCTCCCAAAGAGTTACGATTACAGGTGTGCACCACCATGCCTGGCCCCAGTTTATAATTTCTAAAGAGAAAGATGTGGTTAGATGGTCGGTAAGATCCTTTGTAGATTAAATAACTATTCAATGTAAATAGTAGACTGTATTAGTCAGAGTTCTCCAGAGGGACAGAACTAATAGGATATATGTATATACGAAAGAGAGTTTATTAAGGAGAATTTATTTGCATAATCACAAAGTGAAGTCCCACGATAGGCCGTCTGCAAGCTGAGGAAAAAGGAAGCCAGTAGTGGCTTAGTCCACGTCCAAAAGCCTCAAAAGCAGGGAAGCCAACAGTGCAGCCTTCAGTCTGTGGCCAAAGGCCTGAGGGCCCCTGGCATACCACTAGAGTAAGTCCTAGAGTTTAAAGACCAAAGAACCTGAAGTCTGATGTTTAAGAGCAGGAAGCATCCAGCACGGGAGAAGAGGAAAACCAGAAGACTCAGCAAGCCACCTTCTTCTACCTTCTTCTACCTTCTTCCACCTGATTTTTCTGGTGGCACTGGCAGCCCATTGGACAGTGCCACCTAGGTCATTGAAGGTGCGTCTTCCTCTCCCAGTGCACTGACTGGATGTTCATTTCCTCTGACAATACCCTCACAAGCACACCCAGAAACAATACTTTACATCCTTCAATCTAATCCCATTGATACTCAATATTAACCATCTCATAGGCACTCAATAAATATAAATCAATTTCATTGTGAAAATCGTGACTAATATCATAAACAGAGGCTAACCATTGAAAGTTGTCCTATGAGGGCAGTAAGTAAACCTATTATCGCCTTAGGGTCATTATTATATAAGTTAAATAAAAACAATTACAAATATCAAATATTAAATTTAAAACTATGTGCAAATCATATTATTCAAACACTTTGTTGCATAGAAAAATGGAAATTAAAGGATGTACCTGTAGAGCTAAAGAAAATCTGCAGCTAGAGCAAACAAGATCTTTATGCAACCCACACTCTCTATTTCCTAGTTCTGCTAACGGAAACCAACCTTTTTGTGAACAAATACATTTCTGTTTGTATCAACAATAGTCATGGTCATTAAAGACTGGATTGATTCCCGTGACAATATCCTGTACTGAGTTCGTCTCAGAAGGAGAATGGAATGAAAAACCACGTGAACCTCCTTTTGATACTGCACTGACTAGAAAACAGACTTCATCTTTCTGTAAGAGTGATCTGTTTTATTTAAACACAGGATGGCTAAGATTTAAAAAAAAAAAAAAAAAAAGGCCTTATCAGACCCATAACACATAAGATATTTCAACACTCAGGTCAGCTGTTATGTTTTAAGAGTTAGGTGTCAATTTATCATGTTTTTCTGGACTATTACTTATCTCCCATCCCATCCAATATTTCTTTGTCCCCTTTTATCTAAAATCTTATTTTGGCAATGAGTACCACGCCTATGATAAACAAGGAGTTTTATTGGCCAGCTTTTGTTCAAAGGAAGAAATATGAATAGAATATGTTGTATTTTACATAATCACTGAAATACAACTTCTTGGTAGCTTTTTTCAAATTATTTGTTGTTTGACACTGGACAGGTCATTTCAGATAATCCAGTGGATTTTGAAAACAATCTAGAGAAGATTGTAAAAGGTACCTAATGGTTTCTATGTTCAATGACCCATGCTGTTCTGGGGTTCATAAAGGCATATTTGATGGGAACAGAAAGAAACGAGCTCTGATGAAAAATACTGTAACAACCACCCAGCTTCCCATAACATTAATGGCATTAGTAATAAGTATAAGGTGGTAACTTTGCTTTGCTTTTAGTATTAAGGATAATGAGATTTTTGCCGCAGTAGAGAAGAGAGCTTCTCCCTGCAGCTGGGAAGAAAACATCCCCAAGATGTGGGTAATTTGTGAAGAGGAGATTCAGATGGACCCATGAGCCACAGGAGATGATTTAGAAAGAAACTTAGTTGTAGTTATTTTTGACTTCATTGTAGTTATTTTTCTGATGTCCAGATTTCATCTTTGACTTCATTGTAGTTATTTTTCTGATGTCCAGATGACATTTCGGTTCTGAGTATTTTTTATCAATTGGACTTGATAATAATTGTTAGCATAGGTGCACACAAACACAAAAATATCATTCTCTAGGCCGTTAGTGCTTCTGTAGTTTGAAAGTCACATGAACTAGTGCAGGAGTGGGAAAATAAAGTAAGTCATGCTAACATGTGCTACAGCGCTCTTATAGGTAAGGTAGGTATGACTGAAGCACAGAAATAGCCATGATAGTTGAAATCTCAAACATTTATTTTGACTTCTGGTTTCAACTACTTTGGTCATTGTAATTTACATTATACATTTATTTTGGCTTCTACTTTCAACTACTTTGGTCATTGTCATTTACATTATTTCTCAAGATGATGTGAAATAACGTAACTGCACCAGACCAATCTGGGTCAGCTTTTATGAAACAAAGTTGAGCACTGTTTTTTAGTTGTCATGGACCCCTGGGTCAGATAACCTGAGTATGCTCAAATGAACCGGGTGTATAATCACAAGGGGAACCTCAGTGCCCTACCAAGGAGCAGGGACTCAATTAAGAAGGGAAATCACATAGTAGAATCTAATATCCCATCAGATTGAGCCCTGGCATCACCATCATGGCAGAGCCCAGTTGGCTACTTCCTCCCAACATCAGGTCATTGCAAGATCCAATCTGATCGCACCTCATTACCCTATGCTTATAAAGCTTGACCCGGCTCCCAGCAGAGGGAGATATGGGTTTGGGAACTATCAGTGGTGTTCTCCTTACCTGTCGCAATAAAATCCCCTTCCTACATCCTCCTAAGTTATGGTTATTGGGTTGACAGCCGTGAAGCAACAGAACCCACCCATTGTATGGGTAACAATAGCAATGATTTTTGTTCATTTGTTTATTTGGTTGTTGTTTCTTCACTTCCAAGTCAACCTCTGGTAAAGATCTTAACAAACTATGAAATGACTTATGACGAGAAATGGAAAGAAATTAGAGTTCCAGATAATTCATTCACTGGCTCATCTTTACAGGCTCCTTTTTCTAGATCAGTGATTGGTAAATCTTGGCTGCATTAAAGGATCTCAGCATATGAATGATGTGTGGAGGAGTCCAATGATTTACAAATGTACTTTCCAGATTTAAAATTTCTTCATTTCAAAGGAACATGTAAAGAGAAAACAAAGAAGTTGAAGTATTGGGGAGTACTGGTTTTGCAAAGAATCCAAAACAGATAATCCTATACTATTACATGCTTTTTCTCACAGTGATACTATAACATATTTGAAAGCACAGACATAATTTCCTAATGTGTTTTCCCCTTACTAGGGTCTATCATAGGCAATAAGACCCAGTAAACTCTGAGATAGTTTTGAATCAATATATCAATAAAAAAATCTATAAAACATGCAAATGTAGTAAAAGAAACTGAAACTCCAACACTGATACAACCCTACATGTGTCATTCCCCACTTTGTCCATATCCTTAATTGTAAATTTATTTCACAAGTTCTAGAATGTATCCCCTAGGGCCTAAGTGCAAAGTGTTTGGAGGTTTCAAATCAGTCATACTGGTCTCTAGTTCATTATTTCACAATCCAAAGGAGTTCAAACCAAACCAGGTGGAGAGAATTGCTTTAGCATAACACATATGGTATTCAAAAACAGTAATGACGCCTTCTACGGAAGGAATTCATAAAGTCTAAGCACTCAATTACCTGAGATATGGTTCTACATTATTCTTTATTCTGAATATACTTATGTATAATCCATAGAATGGTTAGTTTAAGAAAAAATTTACTCTGAGACAGCTAAAGACTAAGGAATTTTAGTACTTTGCCACACCATTTGTAGTTTTATTGAATCAGCAATAAGGAAGAATCTTAATGGCGGAAAAGTAGTTATTCTCTTTGCTAAAGGTTTGATATTAAATATGTCGTTGATTGTACTTTTAACAGCCGCCATTGACTAGAAAGAAATTTAAATTAACCCAATGTTGTCAGTCATATAAGGGAACTTGACCAGAATGTAGTGAAAAAACTCTTCAGGAATGCAGAAAAATATTTTCCTGAGTTGGGTGATATTTGCCTTCATTTATAGTTATTCGACATGCTCATATTGGAACCAGATTGCCATAAAATGGTTTGAAGTCAAGCAGTAGTAAGATTTACTATGCCAAATCATCTGCTTTGATCAGTTGTAAAGACCTGTAATATCTGGAAAATTGTTGCCTAATATGATGAACCTGTCAAACAAATAATTTTAATCTAAATTTAGAGTTACGAAGTGTTACCTGCTTGAAAAATTATTCCAAAGCTATTAAAATATTCTAAGGTTGGATAACTGCAGTCTTTGTATATACAATCCTTAAAATCCAAAAATTACTGTAGCATCATATTGTCGGGTAGTTCAGAGGAAAAACTTTTAGCTTATTGTAATACTATGTAGTCTCAGAAACAATACCATTATATAAATTAACACAAAGCAGACATTATTTTTACATAGGAACATATTTATCATGAGTTAGAGGGGTGTGGTTTTGTTTTTCTTAAGAATCCACATTTATAAACCATTGAGTCATCAAAGAAAAAATACAACCATAAACTTTATATTATCCATGATTGCAATATCATTTTCTAAATCTGTAAAAATGTGTGTGCATAAACCCCTGCAGTTGTATCGTACTTTAGCTATGAAAAAAATGAATGTGCTAAAGATAATGAATCTGTAAATAATTGTGCTTGTTTTCTAAGAATTTGGAAAGACTTTAAAAGAATTCTGTTAAAAGTTTAAAAAACATCGAGGGTGGCTTAATCTGGTTCCTTCTTTTTCTTTCTAATGATTTCCCTTGCGGCATTTCAAAATCCTCCCATTAACATGGAGCAGCACTTCAAAAAATTGCCTGGAGTTTTTCACTTTTGCTTTTAGATGACAGAACTGTGCATCAATAAGCTGTTGAGTGATTGAATGAAGTCTCCAAAAGCTAAAATGGAAGACTAAATGTAGCCATATGGATCTCCTGTAAGGGTGAAATTCAAAGCTGCAAAAGGTAGAAACTGCCTCTGCTTGACAAGTGCTAGGTGAGCTTAAAGAAAGGCACATGTAGAGATATTGCATAATAGGTGCATTCTCTCAGCTCTATATTTTTACTCTATGCTGACTGTGTTGCATGCTCGCCTATGGGAAAAACTGGAGCAAGTTATGCAGCATCTTCGACTAGGAGGTAATCTAAGAGGTTATTTAGTTTAACCTTCCTTTGAGTGCAGTAATATCATCTGTAGCAGTGATGTTTAAATGTTTATTTTAATAGCAGACACTTCCTTCAAAAAGAATTCTACTTATAAACAGTATGCTAAATTGAAAAAAAGTTGAGTTACTCTGGCTGGGAACAGCACCCATAAAATTCCTCTTTCCCACAACCTCTTCCATAGAGGTGCAGGGTCCTCAAGTCTCTGCTAAGCATAGTCTGAATGACCCTGTTCTCTAACATCCTGGAGAGGGAGCTCACCACTTAACGAGCCCACCCACTCTGATTAGGGGCAACTCTTAGTCCTAAATTGTGCTACTTATCTTGAGTCAAAAATATGTTTCACATTAATTTCCCGCTAGTTTTGCCCACCAATGCTATTTATATCAATTCTATTGACTCTTCCCCACAAGAGCTCTTCAAACATTTAATGCCTGGTATTAAAGCTAATGTAAACTTTTTCTTCTTAACAACTTTCAGAAAATATTGAAGAGTCTCTTATGTAAAGATGTTTATTTTCTTAACGCATGCCCGGCATATATGCTTTGTATGTGTTAACCTAAAACAATCCAATGACTAGATTCTATTATCATTATTTACATCTTTCAGAGTTTACAGGGGTCCAGTAGGTTCCTCAGGGTTATATGCCTACTAAGTGGTAAAGTCAGAATTTAAATCTTATGTTATGCTTTTTAAATTGAATTATTATGAGTGAAAAAGTTCTTTATATCCAGTATTTTGGAAAGAGTCCTTTATCATAAATATGTTCTGCAGATACGTTCTTCCATTTCGTAACCTGCATTTTCATTTTCTGTAGAGCAGATTTTCCTTACTGATATGTGACTCGTCTTTTCTTTTATGGTTTTTACTTTTTATTTTAGTTTTTACACTAGAAGTTTTATAGGTTTGGCTCTTGTATTCAGAGCTCTAAGCCAGTTAAAATTAATTTCTGATATGAGATAAAGATAGAGTTTTTTTGTTTTTCCATATAGATATTCACATATTCCACCACCATTTGTTGTGTTGGGGCCAAGGAAAACTTATCCTTTACTCTCTGAAGGTTTGCTGAAAATCACTCATTAGAGGCAGATTAATAGGAGAAAAGGCACATACATTTATGTGATTATGGTTTTACTTGGCACAGGAGCCTTCAAAATGAAGACAAAAGATACAAAGGAAATTGTCAATTTCTATGCTTAGATTTAAGAAAATATGGGTAGCTGTGTAGCGATATGATTGGATAAAGAGGGTATAATCTAATGTTGGTAGACTTAGTAGGGAAACTCAGCAAGGTTAGTCTGTCTGTATTTTGGGGGGCCTCTCTGAGTACGAATTTGTTTTCATTTTTGTAGGAGTAGCACACTCTTTGGAATGGGGATCTTATGATCTATAGTCAAACAGGGTTGGTCAGTTAATGTTTTTATGACCAGTTTTCATACAGAAAGGTGTGGGGAAAGAGTAATATTTTTAGGTTTTATGGCTCACTTTGGGGAAAAGGGTTTCTGGTTTCTTTGACTCACCTTGGGGAAGAAAGTTTCTAGTTTTTCTGGCTAGCCTTGGAGGAGAGTGGGACTGAGACAGGAAGACAAGAAAAGGTCAGACAAAAAATGTGTTTCTGAGACTACTTTTGAGGGCTTAATTTTAGAGTATGACTTTCTGTTCAACAGTTGACCAAATTATCTTTTACCTGTCAAATTTTTTGGACACATGTTTTTAAAATAAATTTATCACATATCAATATCTGTGGGCATATTTTTTAGTCTGTTCTGCTCTACTTAATTATACCTACTCTTGTTTATGTGTGCTTCTTAACATTGTTTGTGAATTTTTTTATTTCTAATTGATACATAATAATTGTACATATTAGTATGTTACAATGTGATGTTTCAATGCTGAATTATACCAGTTATTATGCCAATGTAGTAGTGTTCAATTATTTAATACTCGTAAGTCTTGAATTCAGGCCATGCAAATCTTCTAACTTCTTTTTTTTCAAAGCTAGGAGATTTGGATTTTTATTTTAAAAGTTTAAATAAGGTTTTTAAATTCTAAAACAATCAGTTAGGGTATCAATTGGAATTGCGTTGAATCTACAGATACATTTTATTCTTTCAATCCTTGAAAATGGTATTTATCTCCATTTATTATATCTTCTTTGGTTATTCTCTCCAATGTTTTATAGGTTTCCGTGTACTGATTTACCCCACATTTTGTGAAGTTTATTCCTACGTCTTTCCTATTTCTGAAGCTACTTTAAACTACATTTTTGAAAATTCAACGTTCAATTTTTATTTATATTATATAGTAGTACAATTGGTCTGCTTATATTAACCCTGAATTTTGAAACATGCAAAGTCTCGTTATTTGTTTGGATTTTTTTTTTACGTTCTTCAGGATTTCCAACAGAGATTTCTCTACAGTAAATAAAATGGCTTTAGTTCTTCCTTTCCAGTGTGTGTGCCTTTCTTTTGCTTTGCCTTAAAACAAATCTAAGATCTTCAATGCAGTGTTGAATAAGAGTGGTGAGATTAATGATCCTTACTGTTTTATGATCTTAGGAGAAAAGCATTTAATCTTTCTTTATTAAGTGTGATATTAAGTGTATATTTTTTTCTAAGTGCTTTTTATGAGTTTTAGAAAGTTCCCTAGTTTGCTGAAGGTTTTTGTGGTTTATTTTTGCTGTTGGATTCAATTTGTTTTAATAGTTTTTAGGATTTTGATTTCTACAGGCTCAACATACAATGTTGGATCAGGAACAGGATAACCACCTGTATTAGTTCATTTTCACACTGCTGATAAAGACATGGCCAAGACTGGAAGGAAAAAAAGATTTAATTGGACTTACAGTTCCACATGGCTGGGGAGGCCTCAGAATCATGGCAGGAGGTGAAAAGCACTTTTTACATTGCAGTGGCAAGAGAAAATGAGGAAGAAGCAAAAGCAGAAACCCCTGATAAACCCCTCAGATCTCACGAGACTTACTATTACAAGAAAAGCAGGAGAAAGACCAGACCCCATGATTCAGTTACCTCCCCTTGGGTCCCACCCACAACATGTGGGAATTCTGAGAAATACAATTCGAGTTGAGATTTGGGTGGGGACAGAGCCAAACCATATCATTTCAACCCTGGCCCCTCCAAATCTCATGTCCTCACATTTCAAAACCAATCATGCCTTCCCAACAGTTCCCCAAAGTCTTAATTCATTTCAGCATTAACCGAAAAGTTCACAGTCCAAAGTCTCATCTGAGTCAAGGCAAGTCCCTTCTGCCTATGAGCCTGTAAAATCAAAAGCAAGCTAGTTACTTCCTAGATACAATGCGGGTACAGGTATTGGGTAAATACAGCTGTTACAAATGGGAAAAATTGGAAAAAACAAAGGGGCTACAGGGGCCCATGGAAGTCTGAAATCCAGCAGGGCAGTCAAATTGTAAGGCTCCAAAATGATCTCTTTTGACTCCAGGTCTCACACCTAGGTCACACTCATGCAAGAAGTGGGTTCCCATGGTCTTGGGCAGCTCTGCCCCTGTGGCTTTGCAGAGTGCAGCCTCCCTCCTGGCTGCTTTCATGGGCTGGTGTTGAGTGTCTGTAGCTTTTCCAGGCACATGGTGCAAGCTGTCAGTGGATCTACCATTATGGGGTCTGGAAGACAGTGGTCCTCTTCTCACAGCTCCACTAGGCAGCGCCCCAGTAGGGACTCTGTGTGGGGGCTCCAACTCCACATTTCCCTTCCGCACTGAAATAGCAGAGGTTCTCCATGAGGGTCCCACCCCTGCAACAAACATTTGCCTGGGCCTCCAGGTGTTTTAGTACATCCTCTGAAGTCTAGGCAGAGGTTCCCAAACCTCAATTCTTGACTTCTGTGCACCTGCAGGCTCAACACCGGAAGCTGCTAAGGCTTGGGGCTTCCACTCTCTGAAGCCACAGCCCAAGCTGTACATTGGCCCCTTTCAGCCACAGCTGGAGTGGCTGGGACACAGGGCACCAAGTCCCTAGGCTGCACACAGCACGGGGACCCTGGCACTGATCCACAAAAGCACTTTTTCCTCCTGGGCATCTGGGCCTGTGATGGGAGGGGCTGCCATGAAGGTCTCTGACATGACCTGGAGGCATTTTCCCATGGTTTTAGGGATTATCATTAGGCTCCTTGCAGCTTATGCAAATTTCTGAAGCCAGCTTGAATTTCTCCCCAGAAAATGACTTTTTCTTTTCTATCACATAGGCTGCAAATTTTCCAAACTTGTATGCTCCTCTTCCCTTATAAAATTGAATGCCTTTAACAGAACCCAACTCATCTCTTGAATGCTTTGATGCTTAGAAATTTTTTCTGCCAGATACCCTAAATCATCTCTTTTGAGTTCAAAGTTCCACAGATCTCTAGGGCAGCAGCAAAATGCTACCAGTCTCTTTGCTAAAACATAACAAGAGTCACCTTTGCAGCAGTTCCCAACAAGTTCCTCAGATCCACCTGAGACCACCTCAGCCTGAATTTTATTGTCCGCATCATTATCAGCATTTTGGGGAAAGCCATTCAACAAGTCTCCAGGAAGTTCCAAACTTTCCCACATTTTCCTGTCTTCTTCTGAGCCCTTCAAACCTTTCCAATCTCTGCCTTCTACTCAGTTCCAAAGTCACTTCCACATTTTTGGGTATCTTTTCAGCAATTCTCCACTCTACTGGTACCAATTTACTATATTAGTCCGTTTTCATGCTGCTGATAAAGACACACCCAAGCCTGGAAAGAAAAAGAGGTTTAATTGGACTTACAGTTCCACACGGTTGGGGATGCCTCAGAATCATGGTGCGAGGTGAAAAGCACTTCTAACATGGTGGCAGTAAGAGAAAATGAGGAAGAAGCAAAAGCAGAAACTCCTGATAAACCCATCAGATCTCATGAGACTTACTCACTATTGTGTGAACAGCATGGGAAACACTGGCTCCCATAATTCAATTGCCTCCCCTGGTCCCACCCACAACATGTGAGAATTCTGGGAGATACAATTCAAGTTGAGATTTGAGTAGGGACACAGCCAAACTATATCACCATAATAGACATTCTTATGCAGAGTGGAAAAAAAATCAACGGAATAAGATATTGTGATCCACAGAAATTCTGAATTACACCTGTATAGATGTTGGAGGTTGCTTGATTAGATCTCAGAATGTGTGAATAATTTTCCATGGCTTCCAAATCTTCTTTTGGGCTCCTGTTTCACCTTCTAAGTCATCCTTCCATTTTCATGGAGAGTAGCACTTACATGCAGCTATTTCCTGGCTTCTTGATTTCAGTAGAATCTTAGAGCCCAAAAGCCTCTTTTATTTTGTACTCTCTGTGTCTCTTTCAGTCTAAGGTGTTAGAATTCTGCGGATAAAATTCTCACAAAAACTTGTGAGCCTCCTAGCAATCTCATTGGTTCACTTCACTGGACAAATACCACATCCACAGATCTCTTCTAGATAAGACTTCTCTACCTTGGGCTTCTACCAAGATTGCTGAGAGAAAATGGCTTTAATCTTCCTAGAGACACTGTTGTTTGAATGACAGCAGACATAATATCTTTAAAGAGCCTTTTGTATGACTGAATAGTACTCTGGAACACATAATTCACTTTCTTAGATCTTAACAAAATGTTCATAACCACGCTCTTTGCTTTATCATTAGACTACATTTTTCTGGCAGTGACCTGGCTTTGATCTTTAGTCAGAAGCCATTTCTTAATTTTAACTATCTGGATAGGCTGAACATTTTTAAAACCAATGAGTCCACCTGGGATTCTTTCTGTATAAAGTCCTCTCAATGTATCTTTCTCCTCTCTCATTTTACTATAAACAACAAAGAGAACCCAGTTGGGCAGGCGCAGTGGCTCATGCCTGTAATCCCGGCACTTTGAGAGGCTGAGGCAAGCAGATCACCTGAGGTCAGGAGTTTGAGAGTTGCCTGGCTAACATGGTGAAACCCTGTCTCTACTAAACATACACCATCAGCCGGGTATGGTGGTGGGTGCCTGTAATTCCAGCCACTCGGGAGGCTGGGGCAGGAGAATCACTTGAACCTGGGAGGCAGAGTTTGCAGTGAGTCGAGGTCTCACTATTGAACTCCAGCCTGGGCAAAAAGAGTGAAACTCTGTCTCAAAACAAAACAAACAAACAAAAAAGAACCCAGTTAGCATCTTGAACACTTTACACTGAAATCATAGCTAGATCACCAGTTCATTAGGCACATACTCTACTTTCCACATGATGGCCAATGACAATGTTCACAAGCTTTCTGCCACTATAGGAAAATAACCCCTTGCTGCTAATTTTCAATAAGATTTTTCTCTCTTCCCTTTAAACTCTCAAAAATAACCTCACCAAAGTCCAATATTCTATAGTCTTTTCCAGATACTTAAAAGCTTTTACTAACATGCTCCTCAAAACTAATTGCCTGGATCCAAAGACCTTTCCGTAGTTTATCGTTTTATTATGGCAGCATCTACTTCCAAATATCAAAAAACAAAAACAAACAAAAAAACCCAGAAGCGTTTATTTTTCTCACAGTTTCTGTGGACTAGGAATCTTGATGTGTGTGCTTGGGTACCTCCAGTTTGAGTTCTCTAATGACGCTATTGTTTATTTCTTAGCTGGGGCTATGTAGTTCTTGTCTGGGGAGAATCCACCTCCAGGCTCACTCACACAGTTGTTAAGAAAAAGAAACTATGTCCTTCCTGGTCTGTGGAACTAAGGGCATCTCTGATTTCTTGGCTACTGGCTGGAAGTTTCACTCATTTCCTCGCCACTTGGCCTCTTCACACGGCAGCTGGCTTCTCTCAGAATGAACAATAGCTAGTGAATAAAAAAGCTTCCCCAGATGGATGGTGCCATGTTTTCTTTTCTTTTCTTTTTTTTTCTTTTTTTTTTTGTTTGGTTGTTGTTGATGGAGTCTTGCTCTGTTGCCAGGCTGGAATCCAGTGGCACGATCTCAGCTCACAGCCACCTCTGCCTCCCTAGTGTAAACGATTCCCCTGCCTCAGCCTCCTGAGTAGCTAGGACTACAGCCGTGTGCCAGCACGCCCGGTTAATTTTTTGTATTTTATTAGAGAAGGGGTTTCCCCATGTGGGCCAGGATGGTCTCAATCTCCTGACCTTGTGATCCACCTGCCTGGGCCTCCCAAAGTGCTGGGATTACAGGTATGAGCCCCCCAGCACAGACACCATGTTTTTGTTTTTGGTTTTTAACCCAGTATCAGAAGTGCCATCCTATTGCTTATACCATGTTCTCTATTCTAAATGCAAGTCGCTACATTAAGCACACGCCCAAGTGCATGGCATTACACAAGAGCATAAATTCCAGGTCACAAGCAGAAGTTGGGGCCATCTTGGAGGATGCTTTCTGCAATTATCATGGACTACTTGTGTCTGTTTCTGTTCCTGAATTCCATTGAAGTAAAAGCACACGTTGGTCATTATTTTGTGTCTGGTTTATTTTTCTCAACATTACTTTGTGTTTGTTTGTCTATTGTTTTTAGTTTATCTATGTCACTGTGTGCAATTGATATTTACTGTTTTTAACTGGTACACAAAATTCCACTGTATGATTACAAAGAAGCTACTTATCCACTCTACCGTGAATAGATACTTTAGAATTTTTAAAAAGTTTTCTTTCATTAAAAATAATGTTATAATGAATATTTTAGAATATGTTTATTCTGGAATGTGTTTAGAGGAAACAGACACTCATCTTTCTTGGGTATATGCTTAGAATATAGAACTGGAATCACACGTTTGTTAGACAAGTTTATGTTCAGAATTATTACACACTGCCAAAAAAATTTCTGAAATGCTTACATCAACTTGAAATTCCACCAAAATATGCTATTTCCAGTTGTTCAATATGGTTGTCAAAATGTAATATGTTGGTTTTCAAAATATAGCCTCTCCGATGGACATGTCTTCAGTCAACCAGTTCATCCTGAGGCTTTATCAAATGCAGGTAGGTAGGTGCTTGATTATATAAATGGACAAAACATTAAAAATATAAAAAATTCATGGCT
The DNA here is from genome assembly GCF_024542745.1 of Macaca thibetana thibetana. Classification (NCBI taxonomy): domain Eukaryota; kingdom Metazoa; phylum Chordata; class Mammalia; order Primates; family Cercopithecidae; genus Macaca; species Macaca thibetana. The sequence goes on from NC_065586.1 coordinate 9,563,756, forward strand.
CATGAAGATTATATTTTTCTGGAGAAAGACAAAAATTTTTTAAATAACAGAAACAAAAAAAAAAACATGCATTGTCATATAATATGATAGGAGCAGATCAATCTTATGGAAGAGAAAGATCAGGGCAAATAAGAACAGGACCTTCAAAGGGGATAGATTTTAACACAGTGACATTTGAACAAAACTTGAATATAGTTAGAATTAGTCAGGTGGACACTTGTAGGAACAACGCTTTATGTGGGGAATGGTGCAGCCAGGGCAAATGCCCTAAAGCAGGAGCCCGCCTATCCTTCTTGAAGATGATCAGAGGATCAGAGAGTACCCTGTAACCACAGCAGAGTAGGCAGTGGAGGGAACAGGAGAGAGATTACTGAAGTAATGAAGGGCAGGCACATCAGTTTGAGGACATTTCTTTTCCTCTGAATGAAATGGAGGTCATTTGATGGTTTGGAGCTAAGGAATTCACATAACCTCATTCACATTTAAAAGCCATACTCTACAAGTGATGTTGAGAGAATTCAGTTTATAGGCAATAACTTAAAGCCACAGTACTAGATGAGATAGGGTTAAGGAGATCATGTAAATGGGAAAGAACAGATGCCGGGGCATTACTACAGTTAGAAGTCCTTAGTGGAGGAGGAGTAGCCAGCACGTAAGTTCGCAAGATAAACCAATAAGAAGGAAAGAAATCCATGCAGGTGTAATGTCACTAAAGCCTAGAGAAGAAAATATTTCATTCACATATGGTCGCCTTTGTCAAATACTGCTGAAAGAGAAATACAACAAAGATTAAAATGAAATCTTTTTTGTGTGTATGTGTGTGTGGATGATTCAGGATACTGTAGAGTTTGATCAGAGCCATTTCAATGAAATAGTATGGTGAAAAACACTATTGAAGTCAACTGAAGAGGCAAGTGAAAGAAAACAGAGACCAAGGCATAGAGAATCATTTGAAGTGTTTTATTATGAAGAAGAGCGGGAAAACATGAATGTAAATCAAAGAGACAGAAGGACAAGGGTAGCTTAGTATTTTTTAAGGTAGGTAATATTAAGAAATATTTGTACACCAATGGATTTAATCAAGTAAGAAAATGAGAAAGGAATAATACAAGAGAAAGAGGAAAATGTAAGGAAAAAGTCTGAAAAGATACACACATGTACAAAATTGAAATGAGTGGAGAGGAGAGACTGAAATTTAAACAAAAGCATTTATTTTACCATAACAGAAGTGACCACAAAGTATGTGGGTAGTATTGCACTTAGGCTGTAGTTGTTGGTATTTTAAGGTAAGATAATTCTTCTCTGCTGACTCTGTTTTCTCTACGAAGTATGTAGAGAAGTCATTAGTTGTGAAGGATGGGGGATGTAGTGTTTGCAAAGAGAGAAGTGTGAGATGGGCATCCTAGAGGGTGGAGAAGGGAACTTGCTAGTATTATAACTTTTTCGTGTTGTGTGCCAAAGTAATATTTGTGTCAGAAAACTTGACCGCTTGAAATTTTTGTTCAGAGATTTATAACAATAGAAACAATATACTCTATAATATTTTTCTGCCATAGACTTCTGCTCATGCAAAGGTGCAGATTTGCAAAATTTATTAATGTTTATTAAAACTTAATCTACAGGCAAATCATCACTGTGGCATCATTGCACTTTAAAAGAGCTAATGGTTATCATGTATATATGATATATATCATGTGTATATATGATATATGATATATGAATGCACACACACACTTTTTTTTTTTTGATATGGAGTCTCACTCTGCTACTCAGGCTGGAGTGCAGTCGTGCCTCTTGGCTCACTGCAACCTCTGCATCTCAGGTTTAAGCGATTCGCTTGCCTCAGCCTCCCAAGTAGTTGGGATTACAGGCATGTGCCACCATGTCCAGCTATTTTTTTTTTCTTTTTTATATTTTCAGTAGAGACATGGTTTCACTATGTTGGCCAGGCTGGTCTTGAACTCCTGGGCTCCAGTGATCCGCCTGCCTCTGCCTCCCAAAGTGCTGGGATTATAGGCGTGAGCCACAGTGCCTGGCCAGATTGTTTTTTTTTAAATACATCCCCTTGTTTTGCTTGCTTGTTCTCCTCTTTTTGCCTTGTACTCTCTCCATTTCTAATTCTCTCTTTGGTGAATTTAAGATCAAACCCAAACATCACCTCCTTGTATGACTTCTAACCAAGGCTTTCTTGATGTTTATCCCTATCCTCAGAGTGAACTGTCCCATGGCCTGTACGCTAAGCCTTTGTCCATATTGCTCCTTCAACTTGTGTTGTGATTAGCTTCAATTTGTGTTGTGATTACCTCATTTATTGTGGCTTACTTTACTATTGTCTTGTTAAGCCTAGGCACTTAAACAGGTACTTACACAGTACCTGTTTCATAAATTGTATAAATGAACAAAGTATACAAGAAGTATCACTTGACTCTATAGTTTACAAAGTGCACACCAGTATCTTTGTGACTCATTTTCTCCTTCTTCTCATTGCTTCTCTCCATCCCATTCATGCCTATGACTTAACCTAAGCTCCTGCAAAAGCAAAAAGTTCCTGGCATCCCTCCATATAAATAACTTCAAATAATATGGATGTGGAATTCATCAGCTACTTGATTCTGAGTCTACCACAGATCTTTAAGTTTCCACAAATTTATTTTATGTATCCATTGAGTGCTGTAGAAGCAATAGTTAGAATGGAATTAAGATCTGGAAGAAAATAAATCAAAATATGGGCAATAAATATAATTGGGAATACATGCTTCACTGGAAAGATGCTGCAAATTTATGAATGTTTATTCAAAGTTAATCTACAGGCAAATCATCACTGTGGCACCATTGCACTTTAAAAGAGCTAATGGTTATGGACTAGTAAAAACGCAGTCTGAGCTATTAAATTATAACAAAAATCTAATATCGGACCTGCCTTTGTGACTCAAAATCTACATATTTCCCCCCACTCGTTTTTTTCTGTACTCTTCCCAACAGCAGAGGAAATAACTTACATTACTTGCAAGAGCTGAACCTACATAACAAGATGTCTTACAGCCAAAAAGCCATCTGGTCAGCACCCTTTACAGTTAGTAATAACTGAATGGTCATTGCCCAAAGATAGAGTAAAATTCAACATCAGTACACTTACTCTGCACAGGTATTCAAGAAGAACATATGTCTATTGCATTGAGCAAACGCATTTAGAAGAAACTGCTTATATACATTTAAAGAGAGGTGAAAATTACTTTGGAGAACCAATATTCTGTTCCACCTCCCTCTCACGTCTATGGTTTCCATATAAACTCTTCAATTCAAAGACTCTATGGAATTCTAGAAGGCAGCAATCCCTCAAATTTTCTTTATGAACCAAGGTGTATAGCATAAGGGATGAGAACAACTGAGTATGTTAGCCAATTAACACATTTTTTAAAATTTTGAAGTATTAGAATGCTAAACCATGTTAAGTATATTTGCAGTATGTGAACTATGAAAAGCCAATTATTTTTATTATGGTAATAAGGTGACCTTGCTGCCAAGAATCATCTATCTCTGATCTTGTAATTTCCCCATCATATCTCCTCAACTCCCTCTATCAGCCATCATCATCATTCCGAACCCCATTGCCACATTTCTTTGCTTTCTTTTTTAGGTAGTTGTATGCATCAGCATGCTTTCCTACACAGTTTTGTTTTTAATTATTTTTAATTTTACACAGATTGTATTTGTTTGTATAAGATCTTTTAGATCCCATATTTTTTTCTTAATATTATATTACTAAGATCTGTCCCTTCTGGTTTTCATTGTAGTATATGTAAACATACTACAGTTAATAAGTCCAATGTCTATTTTACAGATCTTGGGTTATTTACTTTTTTCTTGCACAATAGCCCATGTTCAATATTTGTCAGTGCTTTTCCTGGATACATAGAAAGGGAGTGAAAGTAGTAGTGTCTGAAACATATCAGTATTCAACTAAATAAAAATGAAAGAAAGCTACAAAAGAACCAAAGGTGAAAATAGCATGATCCAAATATTAACATAACCACTATTGCAGGCACCTAACTTCCATACAATTTCTGATTTAACAAGTAGCTTTCACTTCCTCTTCCAAAATTAAGATCTTGTTTAACTCCATGAAATATTGACTTGTCTAGAGAAAAAGGTAAAAATCTTTGAATCAGCTGAAGCTGGTTTAGAATCCTATTTTCTTATATAGGTGGAGTGATGGTCGATCTTATTGGATAATGACTTGGCCTCTGGAGTCAGAATTGTTGGGTTTACATCTCAATTTCAACATTTCCTAACTGGGGACTGTTAACAAGCGTCTTAACTCCTCTTAATACAGTTACTTTACCTGTGAAATGGAGATAGAAAATTGGGTTTGGTCCTCAAAAAAGTTACTATAATTTTTATTGGTAAAACAGTTTAATAGAAGGATTCAATAATGTAAAAATGAGACAAGGTTGGGTAGGGAAGATTGAGATAAGAAGGCGGTAGCTGGAGGACCAGAGAAACAGCCCCAAGATTTCAGCCTTATGAACAGAGCAGTCAAAGCACACAAAAAGTCTGAGATTCTGGAGCATCTGGCCCCAAGAAGTGTGAAGAGGGAACTCACAGAAATCTGAGAAAATGCAATGTCTGGCTGCCACAATTGCAAGATAGAAGTTCAGTAGGATTTGATAGGCCAGAGCTTACAAAAATGTCTAAAATTAGACTGTGTTTGTCCACACTCTCTGCTAAGAATAATGGACTCTCTTCCTCTCCTCCTTCTAAGTCATGCTTTTCACTGGCTAACTCTAACTGAGAACCATTTAGAGACAAATATTCCAGGAAATATAGTTCTTGGCTTCTCTTCTATAACGCTAATAAAACCTTAGACGCAGAAGGCAATGTTGCTAAATCACAATTCATTACTTATAATATCTACCTTATAAAGCCAAAAAGACTAAATAAAATAATTACGTGTTGGACTCAGAATAATAACTGGCTCAAATAATGTATTCAATGATATACCCATTATGTCACAAACTCTATTATTATTATTATTTTGACGTTAATCAGATAATTTTTAATGGGATTACAGCATAGTGGTTAAAAGCATAACTTTAGAGCCATATTACTTGTGTTTAAATCTTGGTGCCAACATTGCTATCATTATTATTGTTAATAACATTTATGTTGAGGTGTTATACAGTATTTGGCCAAAAAAGCAATAGCAATTATAATTGCATTATTTTATTATAAACTTCATAATGTAACAATGAAAGTGATTACTGATATATTTTTTTATTTTATACTTTTTATTATTATTATACTTTAAGTTCTAGGGTACATGTGCATAACGTGCAGGTTTGTTACATATGTATACTTGTGCCATGTTGCTGTGCTGCACCCATCAACTCATCAGCACCCATCAACTCGTCATTTACATCAGGTATAACTCCCAATGCAATCCCTCCCCCCTTCCCCCTCCCCATGATAGGCCCCGGTGTGTGATGTTCCCCTTCCTGAGTCCAAGTGATCTCATTGTTCAGTTCCCACCTATGAGTGAGAACATGCGGTGTTTGGTTTTCTGTCCTTGCGATGGTTTGCTCAGAATGATGGTTTCCAGCTGCATCCATGTCCCTACAAAGGACATGAACTCATCCTTTTTGATGGCTGCACAGTATTCCATGGTGTATATGTGCCACATTTTCTTATTCCAGTCTATCTTGATGGACATTTGGGTTGGTTCCAAGTCTTTGCTATTGTGAATAGTGCCGCAATAAACATACGTGTGCATGTGTCTTTATAGCAGCATGATTTATCATCCTTTGGGTATATACCCAGTAATGGGATGGCTGGGTCATATGGTACATCTAGTTCTAGATCCTTGAGGAATCGCCATACTGTTTTCCATAATGGTTGAACTAGTTTACAATCCCACCAACAGTGTAAAAGTGTTCCTATTTCTCCACATCCTCTCCAGCACCTGTTGTTTCCTGACTTTTTAATGATCGCCATTCTAACTGGTGTGAGATGGTATCTCATTGTGGTTTTGATTTGCATTTCTCTGATGGCCAGTGATGATGAGCATTTTTTCATGTGTCTGTTGGCTGTATGAATGTCCTCTTTTGAGAAATGTCTGTCATATCCTTTGCCCACTTTTTGATGGGGTTGTTTGTTTTTTTCTTGTAAATTTGTTGGAGTTCTTTGTAGGTTCTGGATATTAGCCCTTTGTCAGATGAGTAGATTGCAAAAATTTTCTCCCATTCTGTAGGTTGCCTGTTCACTCTGATGGTAGTTTCTTTTGCTGTGCAGAAGCTCTTTAGTTTAATTAGATCCCATTTGTCAATTTTGGCTTTTGCTGCCGTTGCTTTTGGTGTTTTAGACATGAAGTCTTTGCCCATGCCTATGTCCTGAATGGTACTACCTAGGTTTTCCTCTAGGGTTTTTATGGCATTAGGTCTAACATTTAAGTCTCTAACCCATCTTGAATTAATTTTCGTATAAGGAGTAAGGAAAGGATCCAGTTTCAGCTTTCTACTTATGGCTAGCCAATTTTCCCAGCACCATTTATTAAATAGGGAATCCTTTCCCCATTTCTTGTTTCTCTCAGGTTTGTCAAAGATCAGATGGCTGTAGATGTGTGGTATTATTTCTGAGGACTCTGTTCTGTTCCATTGGTCTATATCTCTGTTTTGGTACCAGTACCATGCTGTTTTGGTTACTGTAGCCTTGTAGTAGAGTTTGAAGTCAGGTAGCGTGATGCCTTCAGCTTTGTTCTTTTGACTTAGGATTGTCTTGGAGATGCGGGCTCTTTTTTGGTTCCATATGAACTTTAAAGCAGTTTTTTCCAATTCTGTGAAGAAACTCATTGGTAGCTTGATGGGGATGGCATTGAATCTATAAATTACCTTGGGCAGTATGGCCATTTTCATGATATTGATTCTTCCTATCCATGAGCATGGTATGTTCTTCCATTTGTTTGTGTCCTCTTTTTTTCACTGAGCAGTGGTTTGTAGTTCTCCTTGAAGAGGTCCTTTACATCCCTTGTCAGTTGGATTCCTAGGTATTTTATTCTCTTTGAAGCAATTGTGAATGGAAGTTCATTCCTGATTTGGCTCTCTGTTTGTCTGTTACTGGTGTATACGAATGCTTGTGATTTTTGCACATTAATTTTGTATCCTGAGACTTTGCTGAAGTTGCTTATCAGCTTAAGGAGATTTTGGACTGAGACAATGGGATTTTCTAAATATACAATCATGTCATCTGCAAAGAGGGACAATTTGACTTATTATTTAAAGTTACTTTACATCTCTAAATTTTTTTTGTCTTTCTCAACATACCATATGAATAGTGTGGAACTATTATTAGTGTTATTTGTTGACAGGGAGTTCATGTCATGTTTATATTTTCAGACTTAGTTGGTACCGAGGACTTGACTGCTTATAGTAGGCACTTCACATGCTAGTTATCTTCCCTCTCTGCATTAGCCTGTTTCCTGTTGCTATAACTGAACACCTGAGACTGGGTAATTTATAAAGAAAATAAATTTATATTTTACAGTTCTGGAGGCTGGGAAGTCCAAAGTCGAAGGGCCACTTCTGAAGATGATTGTTTTGCTGCTGGGAACTCCTGGCAGAGTCCTGAGGCAGGACAGGGTAGCACATGGTGAGGGGCTTGGAGTGCCAGCTCAGGTCTCTCTTTCTCCTTCTACAAAGCCACTATGCCCCACCCTTGTGACTTCATCTAATCCTAATCACCTCCCAGTGATTCTCACCTCTCAAATACCATAGACAGATTTCCTACCCTCCTAATACACTTACAATGGAGATGAAGTTTCAATTTGAGTTTTAGCAAGGGCAAACATTTATACCATAGCATCTTCATTCCTCCAGGAACTATTTTCTTTAATTAGCTACATGCATAAGCCATGGTACTGGGCAGGTGGGTGTGAAAACAATATAAAACATAGTTATTACCATCCAAGAATTTACAACACAGAAAGGTTTTTTTTTTTTTTTTTTTTTTTTGGAAATGTGTTGTGCCTGTCATGCTCCCAGTGCCATTCTGAGGAAAGCCAGCAGGAAATTAATTCAAGTGCCTCAGTTACAATACATTGTGTGATTTGAAGAGTAATATGTATATACAGGTCTGAATCTTAAATCTTCATTTTACAGGGAAACAAAAAGATGTCCAGAGAAACAGTATACCATGGTGGTTCAAAGTTAAAACCTGGAGGCAGAATATTGAGCCAACATTCAGGTTTGTCACTTGTTAGTTATATAATTATGGGTCATTTATTTATGCTACCTCTGACTCTGAGAGCTAAATGTATCAATAGCAACCACTCAGTAGCATTATAGTGAAAATTAAATTAAGTAATAGATGTAAAAATCTCCAAAAAGTTCTGGCACATGATATTCTCCAAAAAGCTCTGTTATCGTTATTACTAATTTCCAGAATGAATGATTGGTATAAAAATAAGTACCCTTGTCACAGGTTACATAGACTGTGCTACAAAATAGTTATATTCAATAAGGATGATCTATTTTGGAAGCTTTTAATGGTCATTTATTTGTTACAGAATCCTGAATGTAAAGCAAAGAGAAAGATTTGAACAGATGCTACAGCAGGATAAGTAACAAAAGTAGAAAAAAAGGGTAACAGAGACAAAGAGATCAATGGCTGATTTAGTAAAGTGAAATCGTTCACCCTTCATGGTGGGAAGGGTGGCAGGATGGACAGCTCTGCAGAGCTTTTCATGCGTCACCGATCTTGCCACTTAGTGTTCAATGACAATGACCTCAACCATCAGTGAGGTCTAGCTGAGTAATTGATGAAATAATTTCCAATTGTTCCTTGCTTCTTATCGTCATGAGAATTTCCCATTATTAGTCATCAACTAAGTTTCTAACAATATACCGTATATAAATCATATTAAAAGGGAAAAATACTGCACATTATTTGAAATACAATGAATAATAGAATAATATAGGAAGAGGGAAGGCACAATATATGGAAATAGTTATAATCACAGATGCATGCCATTATTCTTCTTCTGCCAGTCCTTTCGTATCACCAACACTCCCTCAACAATAGTTTCACCCAACATATGTTCTGGGACTTTTCCAAGTGTAAAATTTGGCTGGTGGGTGCTATTTTCTGTGATATCTGAATATGATCAGGAAATGAACGCTATCACTAGATGTGCCACATGAAGGCAGAAGAAGAATGGGCAAGCAGAGCTTGAGAAAAAGAATGATGATATTTCATGTGTCCAGGACTTCTGTGATTTTCTATTAATTACTCTGGTATTAATTATTTGTCTTATTTGTCTAGGCTCTCCATTCTTCAGATCTCAGTGATTATTACAAGATGTTGTAATTGTAAATTATTATCAAGTAGTCATAAACTATAATTATATAAATACAAATATAAAATAAACAAGTCTTTCAGGGATAGCATCTATTTTGGAAAAATAGTGAGGGAAGCGTGGAACTTGGATATCAGACTTAGAATATATTCTGAAGAGGAAACAAATCCTGTCTTCTTAAACTGAGTTCTTTGAAAAACCAGAGATTTCATCAATAGGAAAAAAATAACACACTAGAGCATAATATACAATTAATAAAGGTAATATTGTTTACAGCTTAAAGTATTTAGCATCCTTCAGGCAATAATGCACTCCTACAATTCATACATTAGATATAAATTGCAGGCTAACCATTTAAGGTATATGGAGATTTGCATAATTGCAAAGCTATGTTCAAATTATCTTTAAGAATATTTTTGAGTTCTCAGAATTGTAAGTTCCTTCCTAACCGGCCACTTAATGCATTTTCTCTTCTCTGAGTGATTTTAAATGTCAAATTTAAGAAAGAATTATTTGCTCTTATGCTAGTATGCCATTTTTTCCCATATATCTAATCAAAATCTCTCTTTAAGGCAAGTATAAACAAAATAACATGTCACTGCTTCCTCTGGGGTGATAAAGGAGAATTATTGGTACTCATGCAGAAGAAAATTAGAGTTACCATTAACACAGCTGGGGTATGAGGAATCAGGTTTCTTCTTAAATGCCTAATAGTTGTGTATGATATTACAGTGCTAATTTATCAGAAATAACAAAGTTTTGTTAGTAACTATACCTGAATCAAGTGCTTTTTTTCTATTGTTTATAAATTTTTATACCACTTTAACCATTTTAAATGCACAGTTTAGTGGCATTAAGTATACTCACATTGTTGTGCAGAAATACCCTCCATTTCCAGAACGTTTTCATATTCTCAAGCTGAAAGTCTCTACCCATTAATTAGCTATTCATTCTACCCTTCCCCCAGCATTTCAGTCATGATTAATAATACAGAATATCTCATCATGTGCTTATTGACCATTTGTATATTGTCTTTGAAAGAATGCCTATGCAAGTTTGAGTGTTGTTTTAAGTGGAACATATACACAACCTTTGATTCCAAACCAAGTCAGTATATTTTACATAAGCAATAAGAATGTAATCATTTCAAAGAAACTTAAAGCTAATGCCACTATTTACCCAAAAGCTTAAGTATTTTTTTGTTTTTAAAAACTATACTTTTTTTGTTATTTTTATTTAAAATTACATTTGAAATAAAATATTTTGAAATAAAATTACATTTGAAATAAAATATTTTAATTAAAGCTATTTTGATAAATATTTAGTGACATGGGAAAATAATCACTTATACTAATAAGAAAAGAACTCATATATAACATACAAGATTCAAATTTTGTAAAAGAGCATTCACAAAAATTAAATGCTCTTAATGCACATAAATTAAAATTAAATCACAAAATAAATTACAAATCATTTTGAACTAAACAATAATGAAAATGGCAAGTGTTAAAATCACACAATACAAATGAAGTTTAGGTAGAGGAAAATGTGTAGCTTTTAAGGCATTTCTTTTGTAAAATAAAAATGAGCATTATTTAACTTTTCTCTTTTATTTATTAATTGCTGCATAACAAGCCACCTACAATTTAGTATCTTAGAAGTGTTTCAGCTTCATCTTAGTTTAGCTGGAAAGTTTTTCTACCTGTTCAACAGAAAGTGGTAGGTAGTCTTCATAATCAATGCCTTTCCATCATAGAACTGAAATGCCAAAGCAAAAAAATAATTCCCAATGTAGGGAAAGATTCACCCTCAATGATACACTGGATGCATGCACTTGCTTACCTGGGGCAGACACTGGACCCCATACCAGCTTGTGAGAAGAAATCAGTAAAATTTGAAAATTTGTAATGAATTGCTAAGGCCAAGGACCCACTTGAGTGTGGTACCCGGTGGAGTTAAAGACACCGGAGGAATTTGAACTCACAAATCATTGTACACAGAGCTCACAAGGCTTTCCTGAGAAAGACTGGCAGCAAGGTTGGCAAGGTTGGGGGAGGGAAGCAGCAGTAACTATAAGAAAGGTACGAAGCTCTCCTTGGGTCCAGATCCTCTCTCTCCCTTACAGAGCAATGACTTCATCGCAAGGAAAACAGTAGCACCCTTTGCATCTGATATAGCAATTTAAGGCAAAACAAAACTCTAACATGGAAGGAGAAAGAAAACATCATAAGCCCAGACCATGAAAGATTCCCTTCCATTGAGCAAAGAAAAAGTTCAATGATAAGACTTTACCTCCAAGACCCAGTGACACAGCACCTATGAAGACTGAGGCTGAATCGGAAAAACAGAAAACTCTCCATCTCTACCATGAGGTTAGCAAGCATTGAGTAGTGACTAACAACAATATACTGTATGGAGAGGAGCAAGAAGATTGGTGGAGACCTTCTCCGAGGTGTAGAAAGAAGAGGAAAGCCTAACACAAAGGTGAAACAGATATTAAGAAAAGTCTTTTGTCAAAAGAATCCCACCCTAAATGCAAGAAAATGTTACAGGAACCGAGAATCATTGTTACCTATGGTGCAGGAGAGTACCTACACACAACAATCCCCAAACCCAGCTCAAAAACAGACCAAGTTAATTCAACAGCCCAACAAAGGCCTATCAAAAATCAAGGCATGCTCAATCTCAGGTATACATTATTTAAATCAGTATCTACTGTCATAAACAATATATCCAGCTTCAACAAAAAAAATTATGAGACCCACCATAAAGCAAGAAAAAATTTAAAAACTTATGCTCAAGAGACAAAGTATTCAATGAAACTTGTTTTAGAGATGACTCAGATGTTACAACTATCTGACAGGGAGTTTTAAAATAGCTATGACCAAAGTGCAACAGTCTCTTGACTAAGAAGATAACAATACAAATGCACAGATGGAAAATTTCAGCAGAGAGATAGAAACATAACTAAAAAATTCAATTGAAATGCTAAAATTAAAAACATGATTAAAAAATACATGTTTGACAAACTCCTGGGCAGCTTAAGAGAAGAATTAGTAAACTAAAATTAGGTCAGTGGAAACCACCCACAAAAAAAAAAAAAAAAAAAAAAAAAAAAAGAAAAGAAAAGAAAAGATTTCTGTAGCTTTATTAAAGAATAGAGCAAAAACAAGAGATGTGAACAACACCAAACAGTATAACATGTGTGTAACTGAAATCCAAAGGAGAAGAGAGACTGGGACAAAAAAAATTTGAAGGGATAGTGTCCAATAGTTTTTCAAAATTAATGAAAGATACTAAATCATATGGTCAACAAAGCTCAGAGGACATGAGGCAGGCTAAGTAAAAACAAAGCACACAAAACCCTTTTGACACACCATATTAAAAATGCTGATTATTAGAGAAAAAGTAAGTATTGAGGTTAGCCAGACCAAAAAAAAAAAAAAAAAAAGACACTTTACATAGGAACAACGGGAAGATTTCAGCAGACTAATTATCAGAAACTATGCAAGTCATAAGACAATGGAGTAGTATCTTCAAAGCACACACACACCCACATCCACACCCCCCCTACACACACACACACACACACCCCTAAAGTCTTTATGTGCAGATCCATAATCATCCAAAGAATAGAGAAAGATCCATAAGGATTTTTGAGCCATTGTCTCAGGATAACTTTCTGCTTATCAATAATCTGCCTAGTATATCATAGGCACTTAAGTATCCCTGATATCTGATTTCTCCATTCTCAACTAAGCAAGATGGTTAGGCTCTATCTGGGTTCTCTCTGCATTGCACTTCTAGAATAGACCCCAGGCAGAAAGATTTATGAAGCTGGGACTTCATTTGTCTCCCTTTTCTAAGATAGTAGTGCAGTCTAAAAGCCAATGTCTGAAAATACTTGTTTTCTTATTTTTTTCCTATGTTTCTACTTATTTACATCAGGAGGGCAATTTGTTTTTTGGTTTTGACTAGATTTAATTTCCTTTGATTTACTCATCCATGGCAGAAGGGGCTGTCTGCTGATCCTTTCATAATTTATCCTCATTATCAAAATTATTGTCATAATTTAAAATCAATTAAAATAAAAAACACTGTTTTCTACTTTTATCTCTTTTTTTTCTAATATTCATGAGTAATAGTGTTGAAAATATGAGTTTTGGTTGCAAATATGTATAAGAAACTCTTACATCGTTTTTGCTTCTCACAGTTAGGCAACCATGACTTCTCTGCATAGGCAAAGAAAGGTGATTTATTAGTCTCCATTATTTCAATAAGAGAGAATATGACAATTAGCTTGGACTTTTCATTGTTCTGTGCATGTTTTACTCTAACCCTTTTTAATTTTTCTACCCTCATCACCTCATTGCATGTGGAAGACATCAACTTCAGTCACTCATCCTGTAATCAGAGTTGTCCTCATAGAGAAACTAATGAGAGGTTAAGTGGGATTTGGGAATTAATAGATCATAGTACACTGGCCAGGTTGGGATATCTGGTAACCATCCAAAGAGTGATTTCTTATCAACTTATGTAATTGTAGTATCTTCAATATTTGGAGATTCGAATGAGGCACTTAGGTTGATTTTTGATGGTATAACGGTTTGCAACGGGAATAGCATAAGACTGATGGCAGACAGACATTGGTCCAACACCAGCTGACATTCATTCATTCTTCAATTGTTTTTTTATTTTTACCAGACTATGCATGTTACATTAAAGTCTCTGTCAATAAGCATCTTCATCCGATTGAAGTAATAATTCTATCATGACAATATATTTATATATTTATTAGAAAAACACCTAGCATAATGTTTGGCCCATAATAGGCCAATACATTAGTTCAAGTCCTTTCACACCCTAAGCAGAAGGTTTATGTTGTCTTGATATAATTCATTCTTGAGATGAATTTTTGTTGAGCAAAAACTGATATATATGAAACAATAATTTAAAAAAAAAAGTACTACTAGGTAATCTAGTATGTCCAGCTCTATTGCAAGATTGTACACATGGCATGTTCTCTGTCCAGTTCGGATTTAAGTAACTCAGGTGAAGAAGCTTCCCATGGAAACCCATCCGCATTCTAACAGATCTCACTACTACACAAGAGCTGCTAACATTCTGCCTCGATTTCTCTTTGCTCTATTTTGTCTCATCACTCTTCATTAAAACAACAAGATACAAACTATAATAAGAAGGAGAAGGCTGCCTGGTAGTTATTCACCTTACTTTAGACATTTCCACATTGTCACCGGTTTCATTTTTATTTTGAACAACACTTTAAAAGACCTTCAAGTATTTCACCGATAGAAAATATAAAGGCTTCCAGTGGTTAGTTGACCCCAAATTAATTTCCCTCTTCTTCTTTAATAAAAGGAAAAGACTGCCTGAAGCATAACTCTTGGATGCTGACAAATAGTATGAATGCTTAACTCAGACTCAGAAACACTGATTTTCTTAGATCCCATAAAAGATGATCTTCATTTGTGATTTGGTAGATAATATACTATAATTTTATAACTGCTCTGTGTGATCTACATCAGTCATACTCTTCAGACTTATTTTGCCAAGCATTTACAAGGTGAAGGTCATTGCTATCTCTAGGACACAAAGCCCTTGATTCATGGCTTAGAAACATCAAGGTTTTATTTGTTGCAATCTATTGTTTGCTGCCTTTAGCCTATTCACAACAGCGTCTTTAGTTTATATTGAGGTTGGCATCTTGAATGATGGTTCTTATCAATAGACCAGCCTACTGTGAAAATGTCACATGGTGTTATTGTCAGTTACCTAATTGCTTTAAACATATTTGCATATACACAACTTGATTTTCATCTCTTCTTGCAGAGGGATTATGTATCACAGAAAGAAGAAAAAGCAAAAAGAAAAAAAAAGGATTTGAAGGGTTTGTAACTCTGGTCTGCTTTTCAGTAAGAATTCAATCTTTTCTCCATGCAACGACTCCCATTGGAGCAATAAAAGGATTTACACCTCTAAGCCTTTTTGTATCACTTCTTTTCCACAGCAGCAGTTCTATGCTTAATTGTCATGTACTTTAAGAACAACAAGCTTTCTCTATTACATAAGAGGCTGTATAATGCAAATTAGTTAATTTATGACGATAAGGTTTATAATGACATTTCAGTGGCTTCCCCGTGCCAAGTGATCAGTTAAAAGAATGGGTTATCAATTGATAACTAAATCATCAGTTGTTTTCGGCAAACCTTTTCCTCAAAGTTCACTTTTGAGATTATTTCTCCAAGAAAGTCTTTCCCCAAAGTTCCACAGTGAACTTCCACTAATATTTAATCATTTCCTTTTCTGCTTAGGGTGTATTTTGTTCCTGTTCCTGCAAGTTTTTTGAGAGCCAAAACTCTAATTCTGTGTTTCATCCATCTTCATATTCACAGCCTAAACACAACATCTACCACGTGGCAGATGCTCAATAAAATGAATGAATTTAAACTCCATCTTGATAACATTAGCAAAATCCATATACCAAGCAAATCTCCAGGGAATTCAAATCACTTGGTTCCAATGAGACATTATTAAAATAAATACATTCCCCAATAAAACAAGAATTTCTATCATTCCAGGTTTCTTACCTTTGTGTAATACCTTATGAAGTCTAAGATAAATCAGGTATTTTCTTGTTTCTGCCCTCATATTCCAGGTTGCTCCATTTTCCTGCTCATTCTTAGATCTATTTTGTGAGGCTGGGCTTATTGAGTGGTTTGTTAATTTGTATGAATTTTAGCTTATTGATGTTTGGGATAAAGATTAATTAATTCAGCATACATTTTAACTGTATTTTAAAATTCTAATGTCAGTGAGAGAGGTGAAGCATAATTGCTGGTAATATTGGACAGTATGACAAAAAATTGCACAGAATTAAGCTACATACCATGTGTACTTAACTGAAATTCGATCCATGAATGGGTTTCAGAAAATCCATAAATCCCTGAAATTGTGTTTAAAATTGAGTGATATGGTTTTCAGAAGATTATCCAAAAATTTCAAGAACTACTGCCACAAATCAGATACTCATTGATATTTCCCTTATAAATTCATCCACAGCTACCTGAGAACAATTTGATTATTTTCAATATCCATATAATCTCTTGATTACATCTGTTAAACAGAGAAGGCCAGGCAAAACATTTCTGTAGAAGAACTTGGTGGGGTGAATTTATCATAATCAAGTTAACAGAGTCTCGGTCTGTCAGAAATGGGCTGGAACAGGAAAACAGTTATTGTATAGTTTTTTTTTTTTTAATAATACTTTTGTATATAGCATAAGAAAATGACAAGGGTGGCTATACATACAGATACAGAGAAGTATTCTGTTGTTTCCTGTGCCATCTGTAAAAAGACACACAGACATACATACATACACATACACACACACACACACACACACACACACACACACACAAACACACACACACACACCGTGTTCCCATTGAAAATTTTGGCACCACTGTCCAAAGTCAATTGAGACTTTATTATGTCCCAATAATCAAGATGCTTATTTTTATACCAATATCACACACTGTCCTGAATAGTGAAGCTTTATAGCAAATCTCAAAATCCAACATTTTTCTTCTTTTGCAGTATTATTTTGGATGGTCTATATCCTCTGCATTTTTCTATGCATATTAGATTCAGCACGATAATTTCCACAAAAAAGCTGCTGAGGCTTTGATCAAGGATTTATACATCAGATCTAAATGTCTGTTTGGAGAGAATATTGTGAAAATATCATAGCCTGAAATGAGTGATGTATTTTGAATCTTTGTAATATCTTACAACAATTCTCCAAAATTGTTTTTTCTACAAGTCTTTTTTTTGTTTTATATTCACTGAAGTATTTTATGAAATTGAATGCTGTAAATAATGTTATGTTTTAAAATTTATTTCCAGTTATTTGTTGCTAATATACAGGAAAACAGTAAATTTTGTATATTAATCTTGTTGCCCTGTTAAATATTAGGTATAGAGTACATTTTTGGAGAAAACTTATACATTTTTTGCAAACATTTTGTCTGTGAACAAAGACATGTTTACTTCTTTTTATCCAATATGCATTAATATGATTTCCTTTTTTGCTCTACTGTTTTCATTAGGGCATCCAGTACCTATTGAACAAAAGCTATGAGAGTGGACATCTGAGCCTTATGCCTGACCTTAAAATGTTATCTGTCTTACTGTGCATTCCTTCAATCAGGTTTAAAAATTCCCATCTATTTCTAGTTTTCTGTAATTTTTATAACAAATAAATGTTGAATTTAATCTGTTTTTTTCCCACCATTGAGATAATCATATGTCCTTTCTCCATTATGTTGTTAAAATGAAGAATTAATATATTGATTGATTTTCAAGTGTTACACAAACTTTTCATTGCTGATATAATCTCCACTTAAGTATGTCATGTGGTTCAAGGCATGCTTCCCCCAAATATGGCACATTGGCATTTGAGAAAACAGTCGAAGCAAAAAAGTCTCTCTCACCTTCCCCTCACCTTTCTTTCTTAAAGCAGGTCATAAAACATAGAAAGAATTTTCTGGCCATTTTCACGATATTGATTCTTCCTATTCATGAGCATGGAATGTTCTTCCATTTGTTTGTGTCCTCTTTTATTTTGTTGAGCAATGGTTTGTCGTTGTCTTTGAAGAGGTCCTTCACATCCCTTGTAAGTTGGATTCCTAAGTATTTTATTCTCTTTAAAGCAATTGTGAATGGTAGTTCACTCATGATTTGGCTCTCTGTTTGTCTGTCATTGGTGTATAAGAATGCTTGTGATTTTTGCACATTGATTTTGTATCCTGAGACTTTGCTGAAGTTGTTTATCAGCTTAAGTAGATTTTGGGCTGAGATGATGGGGTTTTCTAAATATACAAACATGTCATAGATTCAATGGCATCCCCATCAAGCTACCAATGGCTTTCTTCACAGGATCGGAATAAAACTACTTTAAAGGTCACATGGAACCAAAAAAGAGCCCGCATTGCCACGACA
Organism: Macaca thibetana thibetana; assembly: GCF_024542745.1. NCBI lineage: Eukaryota > Metazoa > Chordata > Mammalia > Primates > Cercopithecidae > Macaca > Macaca thibetana. The sequence goes on from NC_065586.1 coordinate 9,582,123, forward strand.
ATCCTAAGCCAAAAAAACAAAGCTAGAGGCATCACGCTACCTGGCTTCAAACTATACTACAAGGCTACAGTAACCAAAACAGCATGGTACTGGTACCAAAACAGATGCAGACTAATGGAACAGAAGAGAGCCCTCAGAAATAATACCACACATCTACAACCAACTGATCTTTGCCAAACTTGACAAAAACAAGAAATGGGGAAAGGATTCCCTATTTAATAAATGGTGCTGGGAAAACTGGCTAGCCATAAGTAGAAAGCTGAAACTGGATCCCTTCCTTACACCTTATACAAAAGTTAATTCAAGATGGATTAAAGACTTAAATGTTAGACTTAAAACCATAAAAACCCTAGAAGAAAACCTAGGCAATACCATTCAGGATATAGGCATGGGCGAGGACTTCATGTCTAAAACACCAAAAGCAATGGCAACAAAAGCCAAAATTGACAAATGGGATCTAATTAAACTAAAGAGTTTCCACACAGCAAAATAAACTACCATCAGAGTGAACAGATAACCTACAGAATGGGAGAAAATTTTTGCAATCTACTCATCTGACAAAGGGCTAATATCCAGAATCTACAAAGAACTCAAACAAATTTACAAGAAAAAAACAAACAACCCCATCAAAAAGTGGGTGAAGGATATGAACAGACACTTCTCAAAAGAAGACATTTATGCAGCCAACAGACACATGAAAAAATGCTCATCATCACTGGCCATCAGAGAAATGCAAATCAAAACCACAATGAGATACCATCTCACACCAGTTAGAATGGCAGTCATTAAAAAGTCAGGAAACAACAGGTGCTGGAGAGGATGTGGAGAAATAGAAACGCTTTTACACTGTTGGTGGGATTGTAAACTAGTTCAACCATTGTGGAAGACAGTGTGGCGATTCCTCAAGGATCTAGAACTAGAAATACTATTTGACCCAACCATCCCATTACTGGGTATATACCCAAAGGATTATAAATCATGCTGCTATAAAGACACATGCACACGTATGTTTATTGCGGCACTATTCACAATAGCAAAGACTTGGAACCAACCCAAATGTCCATCAAGATAGACTGGATTAAGAAAATGTGGCACATATACACCATGGAATACTGTGCAGCCATAAAAAAGGATGAGTTCATGTCCTTTGTAGGGACATGGATGCAGCTGGAAACCATCATTCTGAGCAAACCATCGCAAGGACAGAAAACCAAACACCACATGTTCTCATTCATAGGTGGGAATTGAACAATGAGATCACTTGGACACAGGGTCGGGAACATCACACACCAGGGCCTGTCATGGGGTGGGGGGAGGGATAGAATTAGGAGATATATCTAATGTAAATGACCCAAGTTAATGGTTGCAGCACACCAACATGGCACTTGTATACATAAGTAACAAACCTGCACGTTGTGCACATGTACCCTAGAACTTAAAGTATAATAAAAAATTAAAAATAAATACATAAATAAATAATTTTCTGGCATTCTCTTGAAGTAGGTCATAAGACCCTTGTGGAGTAGTTTTCACTCTATATACAGGAAAAAGGAACTCCTTATCTTTGAAGAGAATAATCTGAAGAAACAGATTTTGCCAAGTTCCCCCCAGTTTATCATCATGAATAAACTCTGTCCTCCCATCACCTCTCTCCATGACTTTCTACCCTTCATCTAACCTAAGCATAAAAAACACAGGAGTTTCACTTTTTCTTGTGGTCCTCATTTCCTTAAGGAGATTGCTCTGTCATGCAAAACTTCTATTAAATAAAATTATATACTTTTCTCCTCTTAACCCGTCTTTGTTGTTGGTGCCTCACCCATGAAACTGGCAGTGAGTGAGAAATTTTTCCTGAATCATGATATATCATCTTTTTTAGTGGATGATTGGTTACTATTTTCTCATATTTATTCAAAGAAATGTACATCTTTGTTTACACAGAATACTGATCTGTAGGGCTTTTTAAAAGTTTTCTATAATATCTGGTCTGGTACGATCTGAGAATACTGCTGATCTAATAAAATAAGTGTTCCCTCATCCTTTATTTTCCTTAAGTTTAAATTGAGTTCATAGTATTTTTTTCTTAACTGTGATATAATTTACCAGTAAAACCATCTATCCGGTCATGAAATTTTATTTGTGAGAAGATTGTCAATTATCAATACAGTTTCTTTCCTACATATTTGTCTATTCAGATTATCTGTTTCTTCAGTGAGTTTGTGTCTTTCAAGCCATTTGCCCATTTACTTAAGTTTTAAAGTAAAATGGTTGGCATAAAGTGGTTCATAAAATTTACTTTCCCTAATACCATACAAGTTCCTACAGTAGCTGTCATGAGTCCCGCTTTTATTACTTCTTAATTTATATCTTTTATCCTGATCAGTCTGACTAGAGTTTTATTAATTTCATTGATTTTTTAAAGGCAAGCTTCCGATTCAGTTGCCTTTATTACTCATTTCTATTTCTTTGATTCCTACTTACCTTAATTTCTTTTTGTCTTTTTACAGTAGTTTAATTATTCTTCTTTTTCCACCTCGTAACAATAATCATTGATTTAAACTTTTTGGGATGTCTTTTAAATGAACTTTAAAAGTTAAAGATTTCTCTCTAATCAGTGTTTTAACCAAATCCCATAAATTTGATAGGTTTTGCTTTTGTTTTCATTCACTTCAATATATTTTCTAGTTTTCCCTTTAACTCCTTCTTTAATCCATTATTTATTAAGTATGTTAGAAACATTTCTAATACCTTTATTATTCCTTTTAAATTTATTTCTATTATGATATTAGAGCATAATATATATTATTTCAGTAACTTCAAATGTATTGAGCTTTCTTCTATGGTCAAACGTAGAGTCTAGCTTTGTGAACGTATAATTTATATTCTGTTTTGGTTAGGTAGAATCCTCTGTGAATGTCAGTCAGTTGGTGTGTTGTGTATGGCTTTCATGTCTGCTGTATTGTTACTGATTTCTATCTACTTTTCCTGTTACTTGCTGAGAGGAGAGTATTACAATTTCATATATATATATATAAAACTATATATATCATACGTATATGCTATCATATGTATAGTAGAAATTTTAATACTCCACTCTCAGCAAGTGACAGAAAAAGTAGAGAGAAATCAGTAAGAATACAGCAGACATGAAAGCCAGTATACAACACAAAAATGAACTATATACAGTGTACAAAAACTATATATAATATTCAATATCCAGTGTATATTATACTCTTTCTGTATATATATGTGTGCGTGTATATATATACATATGTGAGAGAGAGAGAGAATCATTTTTTTTTTGTCAATAAATTTCATAAGAGATTAGTACTTATATCCTAAGGTTAGGAGAGTTATAAATAGTACAATGTATACAAAGCAATTTAAGTACTGTCTGCTAACCCAGCACTAAAAGTAATAATGATAAATACTATGTTTATTATTTATATCACCTCTTTCTCAAGCTGCCCATTTACTCTAGAGCATTAGAAAATTAAAATCATGTATAATATTGGTTTGATAAGGCATGTATATGGAAATAAAAATGTTAACAATACCATTATTATTGCACAGAGACTTTTCAAGGAGCTGAGACTCAGACATTAAAAAATGTTGAATTCAATAGAGTAAATATAGACTAGTATAAGATGAATTTTATGGCTGGGAACAAATAATACAAGTGAATCAAGATAGATTATGTTATTTCAATGACAGGAGGATATGTCATCATTTGCTCCAGCTAAACCCAAATAAATACACACATAAATGCATAATAACTTCATGCATTTTATACAAGGACAGACACCAGGCAGCCAGAAACTTGTAAAGCCAGAATCCAAAAGATGAACACAATGTATGAAGTTCTCTCTGTGTAAGTGTGTTTCAAAATGTTATACACAAGGAGCTCTCAGGATTTGTCTTGTTTTTACTGCCCTGTGGTGCAGATGTTTCTACCACAGGCCTTAAAATCACTTATTACCATGTTAGAGAGCACCATTATCATAAAACATCACTCAGAGTCGGAGAGGAATGTTTTGCATATTGTCTAATCTCTTACGTGTCCCATACCACTCTAATTACCTGAATATTCTTGGCAAGAATATTCAACCTTCTACAACAGTAACTTTTCTACACTTTATAACATTTCTAACACTCTAGGAGATATTCCCACTACATTAAATTCTTCTTTTAACTAAACCAAGACTAATTAATTTTATGATATATTTTATAGTACACAACCAGAAATAATTTGATATAATTTGATGGTATATTACATAAGCATATGTAGTAATTCTGGATTATCTAAGCTTTCAATTTAGAATTATTCAGTGGCTATTAAAAAGAAGAAAATAGGTCAGGCGCGGTGGCTCATGCCTGTAATCCCAGTACTTTGGGAGGCCGAGGTGGTTGGATCACGAGGTCAGGAGTTCGAGACCAGCCTGACCATCATGGTGAAACCTTGTCTCTACTAAAAATACAAAACTTAGCCAGGTGTGGTGGTGTGTGCTGTAATCTCAGCTACTCAGGATGCTGACACAGAAGAATCACTTGAACCTGGTAGGCGGAGGTTGCAGTGAGCCAAGATTGCGCCACTGCACTCCAGCCTAGGCGACAAAGTGAGACTCAGTCTCAAAAAAAAAAAAAAAAAAAAAAAAAAAGAAGAAGAAAACAAATCATGCTATTTTTCAAGTCATTGAACATATATTTTATTATTTGTTTATCACTGACATACACTTGATACCAAAAAGAAATGCAATAAGATTCGGCCATTTAGAATTCTGCTGTTATCTTATCTGAATGGCAGTATATTTTAAGTTACACCACAAGAGCCATTGTCTGATTACTTGATTATATTCTCTGCCTTGGTCTGTTGATCATTTGTGCTCCTGACATAGTATGTGTGCTTTTGAGGAGATCCCTAGCTTTCAGCAGCTAAGTGTACTTGGTACTCTACCTGGAGAGTGCATTTTTGCTAAACATGCATATGAGACACCAACGAACAACAGGATATTCCTGAGTTTACCTAGGAGAAAACCAAACATAATCTGAACAAACGGAATATAGAAAATTCAGAGAAATTAGTTTATGTTTTAGCAAATGACTCACATATCTGTATGATAGGAACGTGCCTCTTTATTGATAAGATAAAATGAGGTATCATCTTAAAGAAACAAATGTAAAAGTTATTCCAAGTTTTTTTATTTGTCATTCACATAGCAGGAATAGATGGAATTGCTCTTAAATTAGAGAAATCACAGATTGGCCCTAACATTAAATGTTCTTAAAGCAAAAAGCTAAATGCATATTAAAATGAAAGATGGCAGAAGTGGAATTTACTTCTATAATGTAAAGAAAATGGAACAAACAAAAACAAAAGTTTCCACAAGTGGAAAAACGATAAAAGTAAAGTAGAAAGTGTAAGGATTTCCAAAGCAACATCAATATAATCTAGACAGGTGGAATCCAGTCATAAGAATAAGAAACAAAAACACACCAACTAACTGACAGGTAAGTAAACTCACTTTTGTTTGTGACTTTTAGAAGAAATAATAAGAACGAATTAACAAAAGGATATTGGGGGGTTTTTTGGTGGTGGTGTTTTTTGAGACAGAGTCTCCCTCCCTCACCCAGTCTGGAGTGCAGCAACGCAATCTCACCTCACTGCACCTTGCACCTCCTGGGTTCAAGAGATTCTCGTGCCTCAGCCTCCCGAGTAGCTGGAATTACAGACGTGTGCCACCATGCCTGGCTAAATTTTGTATTTTTAGTAGAGGGTTTCGCCATACTGACCAGGCTGGTCTCAAACTCCTGGCCTCAAGTGATCCGCCCGCCTAGGCCTCCCAAAGACTGGGATTAAAGGTGTGAGCTACCATGCTTGGCCAGATCTTGGGTTTTTAAAGATAATGTAATCCAATTGTGTGCATGAATACCTATTGAAATCCTTGGGGTACATCTTTTTAGTGTTTGTGTGTGTGTGTGTTCATACTATAATATTTTATGTGAGCTTTGAGAACTGGAATGTGCTTTACATAGTTTGGCTATGTCCCCACCCAAATCTCATCTGGATTTGTAGCTCCCATAATCCCCACGTGCCATGGTAGTGACCTGGTGGGAGGTATCTGAATCACAGGGGCAGGCTTTTCCCATGGTGGTGTTGTGTTCTCGTGATAGTGATTAAGTCTCACGAGATCTGATGGTTTTATAAATGGAATTCCCCTGCACACACTCTCTGAGCTGCCTCCAGAAAATTGAGCAATACAGTACTTCTTAGAGGTCTACTGGCTCATATCTTCTGAGAAGAATTTGATGAGGAATAGAGCCACTGAGTAGACACAGAGCACCAAAGATGTAAAGGTTCAAATGCAGTAGCTCAGTGTCAGTGGCAGGAGAGTAACAAATTCTAGGGGAGTCCTGTGTGACATTTTTAGATTGCACAGATTTGTATTCAGAATGTTATATCTTGGCTATCATCCAGGTAAGGCCATTGTTTATAATAAAACAGGCAGACAAGGTACATCTGAGCCCTGAACTGTGAACATTACTCCTTATCAGTGGGGCAGGAGTCTAGGAGATCTGCTTCTGCTGCAAGTATAGATGGGATGGGCCATGCAGGTCTTCTGGCTTTGAAGGGACTGCGTTGCTACCTAAGCTGCAAGAATATGATCTCAGGTGTAAGGATCAAGGAGGATGTCCTGCTGTTAAAACTGGATTAGATGGGGGAGATCTGGCTACCAACTGAAGGTCCAATATGTCACTTTGGGACACAGTTTCCAGGTCAGGAAAGGTTCTAAGATGCTGCTGCTGAATTCCCTTTGGTTAGTCACCTCTTCCACATGACTAGAATTAGTTCTGAGAAGGAAGTACTCAGAGGTACTAGAAGAAAACTAATATAAATGAGCAGTCCTGGCTGGGTAATTTTCTGTCCTGTGGGGTGTGGCAAACAAACTGCTAACAAGAGGTGAGAACACAGGGAATACATTACAGCATCACAGGATTTACTCCTCTCCTTTCCTTTTGTAGGTAGCCTTTACATTATAAATGAAATTGTATTTAGAAGATCTCTGTATTAGGGTTCTCTAGAGGGACAGAACTAATAGGATATATATATTTGTATTAAATATATATTTTTTATATTTTTATTTTATTAAATTATATATATAAATATATATAAAAATATAAATATCTATGTTTATATTTTATTATTTATATTATTGTATTTTAATATTTAAATATTTTAATATTTATATTATTATATAATATAAAAATATATATATATTTATATTTTATTAAATATGTATTTTTAAAAACACATACATTTTAGCACATGGAACCAGAATATTAAAAGTAATCCACATAACAAATGCCATTTTTACCAGGTTTCACTATAGCTAAACATTTTCAGAGCCTATAATAATTGCCAGGTACACCAAATTGCAAACACGCTAGAAAAATATCAGTTCATATTCTAGAATTTGCAATAGACTTAAAGGTCGGTAGGCCATTTTATTGTCATAAAATTAAAGGAATTGTAGAATTAAACCAAGCCAAGGCTCCTGGGAAGTAACAGAATATTTTCAATGATAAAATGATATAGTTTTATTGGACTGAAAATAAAGAAAAATAATAAGTATGTATGGGCTTCCCATTGGACATTTTCTCATTGAAGAGTTAATAGAAATATATATACAAAAAGGAGTTTATTAAGTAGTATTAACTCACACAATCACAAGGTCCCACAGTAGGCTGTCTGCTAGCTGAGGAGCAAGGAAGCCAGCCCGAGTGCCAAAGCTGAAGAACATGGAGTCCAATGTTCAAGGGCAGGAAGCATCCAGAATGGGAGAAATATGTAGGCTGGGAGGCTAAGCCAGTCTAGTCTTTTCATGTTTTTCTGCCTGCTTTATATCGTGACTATGCTGGCAGCTGATTAGATGGTGCTCACCCAGATTAAGGGTGGGTCTGCCTTTCCCAGCCCACTGACTCAAATGTTAATCTCCTTTGGCAACACCCTCAGACACACCCAGGATCAGTACTTTGTATACTTCAATCAAGCTGACACTCAGTATCAACCATCACAATCTCCTTGCCCAAAATGTCTTTCATATTTTGATGTTCTTTTATGGGTCAAAAATGATAAATACACAATGCATACGCCACCACATCACCTATTCATACACCATCAGCACTTCTGCCCCTGAAAGTCTTCTAGTTAAATTCTGAGTTCAAATTTGTGTTCTTTCTATGTGTCTTTATTTAAACACTGGTTATAAAGCTTAACTGAACATTAAGATCATCTAGAGAACTTCTGAAAATACCAGTGTCTAGGACTTACCTCAGAAATTCAATTCTGATTTAATTCAACTGGGGAAGGTGGGTGGGGGAGTCTAAGTATTAGCTATTTTTAAAAGGAACACACAGATTCTAACCTGTGGCCAGATGCAACTCTCCCTGGGAAGGAAGTAATATGGAGACCATAAGTGATCTCAGTAAGAAGGAGCTTATCAGGTTTTTTCACGAGTTTCATGAGAAGAATGGGGGCCAAGGCCTGCTAGAAAAACAGCACAGGATAGGACAAGAGAATGTAGGAGATTAGAGGATATCTTAGTCTATTCTGGCTGCTATAATAAAATACCATAGACTTGGCAGCTTATAAACAACCAACATTTATTTGTCAGAGTTCTGGAGACTGCAAAGGCCAAAATCAAGGCACCAGTAGATTTCACAGCTTGTGAAGACTCACTTTCTGGTTGTCAGATGACAGCCCTCTCACCGTGTGCTCACAGAGTGAAAGGGGCAAGGAAGCTCTCTACAGCTTTTTTATAAGGACACTGCTCTCATTCATGAGGGCTCCACCCTCAGGACCTAATCACCTCCCAAAACCCCACCTCCTACCATCACCTTGAGAGGTTAGGATTTCAATGTCTGGATTTTGGAGAAGTGCAAACATTCAGACCATTGCAAAGGATATTATTTCAAAGTTGCTCAGGCCCCTACTGTTCGTAAATTGCTCCAGATTACAAAGAACATAAGCAGTCACACTTTTCATTTTAAAGCAAAGCCATTTTTCTTTGCAAGCTGTGGTTTTTTGCCTTTGAATCTGTGTCAGATAACACAGAAATCATTTTTAATGTCATACTTCCTTTTATGGTTTGAAGAATATATTAGTGTTTCTTCAAGTATATATTAGAAACTAGTGTTATATTTTCATAGGGCATCACGGTATATTTCACAATGTTCCTACTTAATAATTAAATTAGACAGTATTTCTGATTGTATGATGTGAAGGTCTGAATTTAGCCATCTTTAAAATATAACAGGTTATCTATACTTTCTTCAAGCTTACTTATCCTGAGATACCACTTATATTTCCATGCACATTTCTACATTCACAAAAAGGGTTCCAGTATGAGCAACTGTTATATTACGGGCAAAAGGACCGGCCATTTTTTTCCTAATTCTTGCTACTCAAACTTTGGTCCCAAACCAGCAATAACCTGGTTGTTTGTCAGTAAAGCAGAATCGCAAAGCCCACCAGGTGATTCATTTCTAGGTTAAGGTTTGGGAAGTCCTGCTCTAGTTCCAAGACGTGTTTCTTGGTTTGCTTTATCTTGTCATCAGTGGGACAGAATATTCCTTAAGCTAGTTTATTGACCAAACTAGAGTTTCAGGAACCAAATACTTCACATTTCATTCTTAATTCAATTATTCACTTAAGGCATGATCTTTTGCATGTGATTTCTCTTGACTTCATTCTTCATGAGTAAGCGAAAGAATTGAACTAACCTCATAGATCCACCATTCTATGGATCTCTGATAAAATCAGTTTTAAGGAGGACCAAAGATCAGTACGGAAGGCTGTTGAAGAAAACAGGGATGAGTTCCTGCTGAAGAGCTTGTGATCCTGAGCTTTTGGAGTTTTGTCCTCCTCAGTGTAGAATAAGCCTGCCAAGTAAATAACAAATACAAGATTCTTGATGAAAAGAAGAGACACAAACAGTCACACGTTCATAAGCTCACACAATTCTTGCAAAAATGCTCAAACACTTTTTCCCAATGACAAAAGCTAATGAAGATCAACTAACAACCAGTGTGTTCTTCCTGAACTATCAGAGAGCTAGCATGTTTAAAAAGCTTATAGATTCAACATATGTACATGCATTTATTCATGTGCATTAAATGGTGGCAGCTCATCAAGTGTTCTCTTCTAAATCTAATGGACTGATTTTTTTTAAAAAATAAGTTTAAGAAGAAGGATTGTAAAAATAATCCTGTGCCCCTTATGTTCAGGTTCTGATTGCTTTCTCTTTTGGGAATTCTTGAGATACAGCCCTCATTAACTGTTTTTCACAGAAAACTTTCTGGAACTCATGTTGAGATTCTTTCACCTCATAGCCTTCAACCTTTTCCTGGGTAGGTAATAAGAAAAGCACGGTGTGAGCCTGACCCCAGTGCGGGTGCAATATCAAATTTAATCTCTTTAGGGCCAGGTGTGGTGACTCATTCCTGTAGCCTGTAATCCTAGCACTTGGGAGGTGGAGGCAGGCGGATCACCTGAGGTCAGGAGTTCGAGACCAGCCCGGCCAACATGGTGAAACCCCATCTCTACTAAAGATACAAAAATTAGCCGGGCATGGTGGCAGATGCCTGTAATCCCAGTTACTCAGGAGACTAAGGCAGGAGTATTGCTTGAACCAGGGAGGTGGAGGTTGCAGTGAGCCTAGATCATGCCACAGCACTCCAGCCTGGGTAACAAGAGCGAGACACTGTCTTAAAACAAAAACAAAAACAAATTCAATCTCTTTAGATCGTGGGAATTATCAGAGGTGAGAAGTGCAATGGATGGTCACAGTACCCCCATCACCATGGTCAGTATTTGCCATAATTGTAAATAAGTTTTTCTTCAGAAATGTGTCAGGCAAAAATGATTGCTCAAAAGGCCGAGAAGCAATATTGTTATGTACAAAGGTGCAAATTCCAAGATTACTTACAAAGCAAGGATTCAAATGTGTTTCATATGTACAAAATAGAAGAGGCAAAAAAAACATTTGCAATATCAAATAGTACACATTCAATAAAAATGGCATGTTAAGGTCGGGCACTGTGGCTCACGCCTGTAAGCCCAGCAGTTTGGGAGGGTGAGGCGGGTGGATCACCTGGCGTCAGGAGTTTTGAGACCAGCCTGGCCAACATGGTGAAACCCCATCTCTACTAAAACTACAAGAATTAGCTGGGTGTGGGTGGGCACCTGTAATCCCAGCTACTCAGGAGGCTGAAGCAGGAGAATTTGTTGAACTTGGAAGGTGGAGGTTGCAGTGAGCCGAGATTGCACCATTGCACTCCAGCTTGGGCAACAAGAGTGAAACTCCGTCTCAAAAAAAACAAAACAAAACAAAACAAAAAGCCTGTTAAAGACCACTTAAAGATATGAAAATACAATATTATATTAAGAAAAACACTATCATCCAAAATGTACTACTTCAAAAAGCTAACTCCTTTTCAATTATTTGTCTCAACACAAACCAATAATGTGGTATTAAAAAAAAATACATTTTAGTATATTGAACTAGAAGATTAAAAGTAATGTAAATAAGAAACGCTATTTTTACCAGGTTTCACTACAGCTAAACATTTTCAGAGCCTATAATAACTGCCAGGTACACCAAATTGCAAAACCACTAGAAAAATATCAGTTCATATTCTAGAATTTGCAATAGACTTAAAGGTCGGTAGGCTATTTTATCATCATAAAATTGAAGTAATTGTAGAATTTAACCAAACCAAGGCTCCTGGGAAGTAACAGAATATTTTCAATGATAAAATGATGCAGTTTTATTGGACTGAAAATAAAGAAAAATAATAAGTATGTATGGGCTTCCCATTGGACATTTTCTCATTGAAGAGTTAACAGAAAACTGGGCTAGAAAGGATTCATGACTTTCACCAGTATCCTTGGCCTTTCTTTATCCCCTACACTAGGACCATCGGGAAGTTATAGGAGAGTATTACAGGAGAATATTGAGCTATAATATTTAGTTACTGACAACCTGTGCCATAAAGTTTCTCCCAGAGAAATGTGCTTAACGTGGCACACAGGTGTTCTTGTTTGATGCTTAGTTCTTCTTCTAAAAGAAGTCATCTTTCCTCTTTTACTACTTTAGAGCAAACTTTCAGATACATTTATATGCAATATATATAAACCAAAGGATCATATTCATATTAAGTTGTCATAGAAGTTTGAAATTTAATAAATTCAGCTCATTTTTTTTTTCATTCTAGAGGCCTGGTAGGCAGTAGCACTGGTCTCTTTCTTCTCTGGGGTACTGTTTGGATGCTTTCGAATAATATAATGTGCGTTAGATCACTTACGACATGAATTACAAAATTTGGACTTGTTATACCTTTTGGGGGAAAGTTAAAACAATAAAAATGTTTCATTAAATCTCGTTAAACAATGATCCCACAGCCAACTCAATGGGTCTGGAGCAAAGAGAAAGGTCTAGAAACCAAACTTTCTCCTTTTCCTCATTGCTCTTTAGGGTCATCCACCATGTCTGGGGTGTTCATGCAGTGATATGACTGATGGGCTCTCCTGAGAGGGGATGTGCTGGAGTTAAGAAAGGTAATACTTATCTGATGATTAGACTCCTGTGAGCAAGCATTTCTCGTTTTCTGTGTAATTTTTAGAGGTGGGACTCATAGCAAGGGGAGGAATAGCCTAAGGCCCTAAAGGTGATTTCAAGAGTCTGATTGTGAACAAGTGACAGAGCTGTGCAAAGCTACTGGGTTTTGCAAAGATCTTTTCACAGGAAATTTTGGCAAGACATTGTTTTTTCCTCCTGCCACCACCCCCCTTTCCCATTAATGTGTGAATTTGTCAAAGTGAAATCTTACCCTTCCCTTTATGGGATAGATAGATAGATAGATAGATAGATAGATAGATAGATAGATAGATAGATATTCCTCCTATGGTGAAATCTCTTTCTGCAGAGAAAATCCTTACTGATTGCTTTCTGTGCTCTCCAGGTATAAACATTCTCTCACATAATTTAAGGTATTATTTTAAAACACAGTGTTCAAATACCTCTCCCTCATTTTCATTTATCTTATTCAAGATATCAACCACTTCCTGACCCACTCCTGCCTTGCTTCTAAAAGGATCTGTCAGTGTTTGTGGAAATCTGCATTGTTATCTCATATAATGTTATGTGTGCATGTGTGTCATCGCAAAAACACTTTTTCGGTATTATTCATGTTATTTCCTATGTAGACTCCTAGTTGCTTAAGCATACATTGCTGTTTCTATTTTATTAGTACTCCTATTCTTGAGTCCTTCTCATTGGAACATTCTATACTATAATTCACAAAATGGTTCTCAGTTTCTTTTTTTTTCTCTCTATTCTTTTTAGCCACTTAGTCCTTCTTCAAAGTGACCAATAGTTGCTCACACTCAACTATTCATTTCTCTATTACTTTTTCCACTGTCTACCCTTTTTCTGTTTATTTTTTTCATTTCCTCCATGAACAATAAATCTTACACAAGTATTATCCTGTGTAAACTGTTTCCTATAAGAAATACTTTCTGCTAACATTCTATAAATTCTAGAACCTTATTTGGTCTGAGAACTCTCTTACTCTGATGACTTATTGACTCTGTTCCAAAACTAAATTTAAGTCCACAGCTGACCTAAGACTATTGTATTTAGCCATAACAAGGTTGTAGGAAAGCAATTGCTCCTATTGTGCTGGAGTCAGAAGCCAGCCGTACTGCACTGCCCAAAGGGGTGACTGAAGCTGAGCAAGTGGAAGCAGTTAAAAATAGTTTGGAAATAGATATGGAGTAAGTAGGAGTGTGTGTGTGTGTCAGGGGGGGCAGGGGGCATGTGTGTGTGTGTTAAGAAAAAAAATCTTTAAATCTTGTTGGAGACCAATTTAGAAGAAAATATTAAAAATATAAAAGAGAATTGGAGTTTTCCATTTCTGGCTCACATGCAGAAAAATGAAAAATATTGCTCCCTTCCTAACGAAAATAAAAAGTAGGATAAACTATAAAATCACACTTTCAGACAGCTGAGGTCACAGGGCAACTACGTAGCTCGAAGCCCAAGGAAGAGGAGCTCCCCATTTCCCATGGATAAATAACATGTGTAGAATGTCTCAGCTGTCGAAAAACATGGGAAGACCATGCCACAGGCATGAGGGCCAGAACATAACATATCAACTCATTGCAAAATGATGAGTATCTGTTGATATGGGAAAACAGAACCCCTGGAAGTCTCAGGCACAAGGGGAACATGTACCCATTTGCAGGAAGATTTCCATGAACCCCCACCGGGTGCTCATGAGAAAGATTGGTGGAACAAAGACTGGTGAGAGGCTTTCCTGACGGTATAAATGTGGAACAGGAGAAAGGCATACACATCTACCCACCTGCAGGGATTATTCTCTCAAAAAACGTAAGGCTCTGAGAGAAGAGCAGCAAACAGAGCCTTGAGGTCCTAGCCCTTTCTGAAGGGGTTAAGATGGAGCAACAGAATCTTCTGAAACTGGGAAAGGTTCAAAAGGGCAGAAAAAAAGTGTGGGTACCAGTATCTTCTATGAACACTCTCAGAGGTCTCCTACCTCTGGATGAGAAGCGGAAAGAAACTTGGCACACAGAGGAAGAGGAGAAATGATGAGAAAAATTCACCCCAAAGTCTTTGGCACACACAGCTGACCTGAGACTACGTCTGGAGCAGGGATGCGGAGAGCCCACCCTGTGTCATGCAATATCAACCTTGGAACACTGAGTAATAAGCAACCGTGCTGTACTGTGGGGAGAAGAGCAAGAGCTTGCACCCTTCTGTGGCACAATGTAAGGGGTGGCTCAAACCTTAGAGCAGAGCACACTGGACACACCCTCAGCACTGCAATCCCTCATGCAGCCTCAATCATTCTTGGAGTAATTTGAAACCAGCAGTGCAAAGAATGTGGCCATAGATCAATTCTAGATTAGGTGGATTCAATCCCCAACACTAAATGCCAATTGTAGTTGGAAGTACTTTTTACCTCCGTGTCCTTTGCTCTACATAAGATATTTGGCTTGAGTAAAGCACTATGAGACACTCAGCAGCATAGATACAAAATTTAAAAAAAAAAAAAAAAATTCATCATGACTTTTGTTGCCATTGCTTTTGGTATTTTAGACATGAAGTCCTTGCCCATGCCTATGTCCTGAATGGTATTACCTAGGTTTTCTTCTAGGGTTTTTATGGTTTTAGGTCTAACATGTAAGTCTCTAATCCATCTTGAATTAATTTTTGTATAAGGAGTAAGGAAGGGATCCAGTTTCAGCTTCGACTTATGGCTAGCCAGTTTTCCTGGCACCATTTATTAAATAGGGAATTCTTTTCCCATTTCTTCTTTTTCTCAGGTTTGTCAAAGATCAGATGGTGGTAGATGTGTGGTATTATTTCTGAGGGCTCTGTTCTGTTCCATTGGTCTATATCTCTGTTTTAGTACCAGTACCATGCTGTTTTGGTTACTGTAGCCTTGTAGTATAGTTTGAAGTCAGGTAGCGTGATGCCTCCAATTTTGTTCTTTTTTACTTAGGACTGTCTTGGCAATGCAGGCCCTTTTTTGGTTCCATATGAACTTTAAAGTATTTTTTTTTCCAATTCTGTGAATAAAGACATTGGTAGCATATACTCCATGGAATACTATGCAGCCATAAGAAAGGACGAGTTCATGTCCTTTGTCGGGACATGGATGCAGCTGGAAACCATCATTCTCAGCAAACTATTGCAAGAACAGAAACCAGACACTCACTCATAGGTGGGAATTGAACAATGAGATCACTTGGACACAGGAAGGGGAACCTCACACACTGGGGCCTGTTGTGGTGTGGGGGAGGGGGGAGGGATAGCATTAGGAGATATGCCTAATGTATATGACAAGTTAATGGGTGCAGCACACCAACATGGCACATGTATACATATGTAACAAACCTGCATGTTGTGCACATGTACCCTAGAACTTAAAGTATAATAATAAAAAAAAGAAATTCATCATGGCACATGGCAATATAGAGAACAGATTCACAGATCACCGTATGTTGAAACTATTATATAGGGAATGTAAATAGATTAAAATATTGAAGGCTCCATTTTAAAATATGGAAAATATGTACAAAAAGGGGAGGGATATCAGTAGAGAGATGGAAACTAAGAAATGTTCCAATGAGGAAACTATTTTCAACAATCTAAATGAAATGAACAAATTCTTTGAAAGACACAAAATCTCACAGGAAAAGAAGTAGAACCTGGATAGTCCTATATCTTTTAATGAAACTGAATTCCTTGTAAAAACCCTCTGACATATTCAGGTCCAGATGGCTTCATTGACAAATTCTACCAAATATATAAATAAGAATTAATCCCAATTCTATACAAACTCCAAGTACATAGGAGGAAGGAACCCTTTCTAACTCACTTTACAATGTTAAAGAGAGTGGTTTCATTTTAGACAAATATTCATGAGCCTTAATTTGAGGAATTAAAAATGTCTTCAACATAGCAAATCAAGCCGGAAAAAAAAAATAGTCCTTTTGACAGGTATTATCACGGACATATTGTTATAAATTTCAGGGGCTGGTTTTATCAAACTCTATACAGTCAGTCAACGTCACGTGCTAAGAGTAAGGTGAACATAGTGGTTCGAAAGAATACGGTCTTTTTAACCCAGTGGAGACAACGAGTTCCATAAACATGCCAGGATTCGTGGATAATGTTGAAGTGAAATTGGGAGGCTGGAAACCAATAATGCCGCTTCTCCTTTGCATTTTCACTGGTTCTCAGGTATTTTGTTTCTATACTTAACCCCACATGCTTGTGGGCCAATTTGGACACAAATCTCCAGAGCAAGCCCAGGCACTCTCTCATTAACGACTGTAATCCGAACCCCAAAATGTTTCATCAAAGAAAGAACATGAACTTACGGGGTTAGCTTTTTAGCAGCTGTTGAACCCTGGACAACATTCTTTCCTTCTTGAACTTCCATTTCCTCATCCCTAACATGGGAACAGTTTCTTCGTAAATGTTATGAGAAGGCCAGGGCACAGTGGATCACGCCTGTAATCTCAGCACTTTAGGAGGCCGAGGTAGGGAGATTTCCAGACCATCCTGAGCAATCTGGAGAAACCTCGTCTCGAGAAAAAATACAAAAATTAGCCAGGCAGGGTGGCGTGCACTTATTATAGTCCCAGCTATTTGGGAGACTGAGGTTGAAGGATCGCTTGAGCCTGGGAGGGCTAAGCTGCAGTGAGCTGTGATCATACCACTGCACCCAGCCTGGGTAACAGAGCGAGACTCTATCTCAAAAAAAAAAAAAAAAAAAAAAAAAAAAAATTTGCCCGGTGCAGTGGCTCACACCTGTAATCTTAGCACTTTGAGAGGCCAAGTTGGGTGGATCACCTCAGGTCTAGAGTTCCAGATCAGACTGATCAACATGGAGAAACTCCGTCTCTATTAAAAATACAAAATTAGCCGGTCATGGTGGTGCATGCCTGTAATCCCAGCTACTTGGGAAGCTGAGGCAGGAGAATCAGTTGAACCGGGAGGCAGAGGTTACCGGGAGGCAGAGGTTGCAGGGAGCCGAGATTGCGCCATTGCACTCCAGCTTGGGCAACAAGAGCGAAATTCCATCTCAAAAAATAAAATAAAATAAAATAAAATAATTATGAGATGTCTCTCTCTCTCTCTCTCTCACACACACACACACACATTTAGTCATGTGTCATTTAATGATGAGGTTTTGTTCTGAGAAATGCCTTGTGAGACAATTTTGTCATTGGGCAAACATCATAGAGTGTACTCACAGGAACATAGATGGTACAGCCTAATACATTCCTAGATTATATGGTAAAGCCTCGTGTATCTAGACTAGAAATGTGTACAGCATGTGACTGCTGAATGCTGTAGGCAACTGTAACACAATGATATTTTGTATCTAAACATAAAAAGGAAGAGTAAAAATATGATATAAAAGATAACAATTTTATACCTGTATAGGGCACTTACCATGAATGGGTGTGTCAGACTAGAAGTGGCCCTGGAAGACTCATGTATGTGGTTCATTGTTGACCAGAGTGTCATTATGCCATGCATAACTACATATATACATTAATATACATATACACATATACACATACATATATACACAGGTGTGTGTGTGTGTGTGTGTGTGTGTGTGTGTAATCTCCCCGTAAACACTTCATTTAGCTCCATGCCTCTGTACAACCTGGTCTACGCACTATGCAGAGACAAATGAGGCTTTGACAATCATGCATTTACAGAATCAAATTTATCTTGTTTAAACATATGAACAGACCTTATTTTTAAGAGAAGTTTTAGATTACCGGAAAACTGAACAGAAAGTAGAGTTTCCCATATACACTCTCATCCTGTTCCTACACACCTAGTATCTCCTCTTTATTAATATCTTGCATTGGTGTAGTACATTTGTTACAACTGACAAGCCAATACTGATATATTCTTATTAACTGAAGTTCATAGCTCTAATTAGCATTACCTCTTCATGTTGTAGCCTTCTACGGGCTTTGGCAAGTGCCCAGTGTCATGTATTCACCATTACAGTACCATACAGAACACTTTCTAACCTTAAAAATCTCCCGGGTTCCACTTATTCATCCTCCCTGCCCTCGCCCGAAGCCCTGACAGCCTCTAATCTTTTTACTGTCTAAACAAATAGAATTTTGCCTTTTCTGGAATGTCTTATGGTTGGAATCATATATAGTCTTTTCAGATTGGCTTCTTTCATTTAGTGATAAGCATTGGAGTTTCCTTTATGTCTTTCGTTGTGACTTGGTAGTTCATTTCCTTTTATCACTGAAAAATATTTCATTCTATGTATGCACTACAATTGATTTATTCATTCACCTATTGAAAAACATCTTGGTTGCTTCCAAATTTGTAATAATGAAGAAACTCATAAGGTGGTTTTTTTTTTTTTCTTTTTGGATATAAGTTTTTAATTCTTTTGGGTAAATACAAGGGAGTATGACTACAGCCCTGTATGGTCACATGATACTGAGCTTTGTATGAAGCTGCCCTACTGGCTTCCAAAGTGACTGTTACGTTTGGCATTCCTACCAGCAATGAATGACAGTTCCTGTTGCTTCATGTGGGGGCCAGCATTTTGTGTTGTAAGTATATCAGATTTTAGCCTTTCCTGTGGGTGTGTAGTGGTATCTCATTGTTTTAATGTGCAATTCCATAAGTACATATGATCTTGAACATCTTTTCATAGCATATTTGCTATCTGTGTATCTTTAAAAATTTCTTTTATCAGAATTTTACAGTTTTTTTCACATCAACTAGTATGCATTTTGTTATATATACATACCTATTTTGATATTTTTCCAGAGATAATGTAAGTGGATTATATTTTAATTTAAAATTCAAACTATTCATCTCTAGTACATAGAAAATAATTGACTTTTGTGTGTTAACCTTGTATCCTGCAACCTCACTATAATTACTTATTAGTTATAGGAGTTTTATTTGTTGAGTCTTTGAGACATTCTACATAGAAAATCATGGCATGCCACTGGAGAATAAAGTTTTATTCTTTCTTTCCCAATCTGCATACATTTTATTTCTCTTTCTTGTCTTATTGCATTAGCTAGGACTCCTAGTAAGAAGTTACATTACCGTGGTGACAGGAGACATCCTTTCCTTGCTCCTGATCTTAAGGGGAAATCTACTTTCTCACGATTCAGTATGCTGATTGCTGTAGGTTTATGTAGATGTTCTTTATCAGGTTGAGCAAGTTCCTCTGTATTCCAAGTTTGCTGAAAGGTTTTATTATAAATCGGCATTGCATTTTGTCATTTTTTTTGTATCTATCAATATGATCACTTCATTTTTCTTCTTCTTCTTCTTTTTTTTTTTTTTTTTTTTAGCCTGTTGATGTGATGGATTACTTAACTGTATTTTGAATGTTCAACCAGCCTTGCATACCTTGGATAAATCACACTTTGTTGTGGTAATTCATTTTATAAACTGTTACATAAAATCACTATATTTTGTTGAAGATATTTGCATGTATATCTGTGAGAGATACTGGTCTTTTACTTCTTTTCCTTGTAATTATTTTTTCTGATTTTGCTATTAAGGTAATGCTATCATGATCAAATGAGTTAGAAAGTTTTCTTCAGCTTCTCTTTTTTCGAAGAGATTATTCAGCATTGGTATTCTTTCTTTCTTACATATTTGGGAGAATTCAGGAGGGAAGCCACGTGGCCCTGGTGTTTTCTTTTTTGGAAGACTATTAATTATTCATCATTTTCCTCAATAGATAGAGGCCGATTCAAATTATCTATTTCTACTTGTGAGAGTTTTAGTAGGTATTTCCTTTCAGGAAATTAGTCAATTTATTCTAAGGTATCAAATTTATGAGTACAGAGTTATTCATAATATTCCCTTACTATCCTTTTAATATCTATGGAGTCAATATTTACCATCTCTTTTTGTTTGTGACATTAGCAAGTTGTATTTTCTCCTTTGTTCTTGTTAGGTTGACTAGAAGTTTATTAATTTTTTGGTCTTTTCAAATAATTAGCTTTTGGCTTTGTCGATTTCTCTATTAATCTTCTGTTTTCACTGCTATTGATTTCTACTCTAATTTTTATTCATTTTGTTCTGCTTACTTTGGATTAAATTTGTTGTTCTTCTTCTTCTAGTTTCCTAAATTAGAAGCTTCTTTTATTGATTTTAGGTCTTTTTTATTTTCTAAAATATTCATTCAATGCTACAAATTTCCCTCTAATCTCTGTTTTTGCTGCATCATACAGATTTTAACAACTTGCATTTTTGTATTTATTTCATCAAAATAAGTTTAATTTTGATTGAATTTTTTTGATTAATGTCTTATTAGAAGTATGTTGTTTAATATCCATATATTTTAAAATTTACCAGCTATCTCTCTGTTATTGGTTAATACTTTAATACAATGTGGTCTCTGAGCATATTTGGTTATGATTTCAATTCTTTTGAAATTTGTTAAGAAATGCTTTATGGTTCAGAATGTGGACTAACTTGGTGAATAATCCATGTGATATTGGGAAGAAAATGGTTTCTGCTGTTGTTGGAAGAATTGTTCTATAAATGTCAATTAGATACAAATGATTGATGGTACTGTTCAGTTCAACCATGTCCTTATTGGTTTTCTGCCTGCTGGGTATTTTATTTATTAATAGAGAGGTATTGAGCTTTCCAACTGTAACTGTGGAATTGTTGACTTCATCTTGTAATTGCATCAGTTTTTGCCTTACATCTTCTGGCATTCTGTTGTTAGGCATACACAAGTTAATGCTTGCTATTTATTCTTGGGGAACGGACCTTTATCATTATGTAATGCACCTGTTTGTTCCTGATAATTTTTCTGACTCTGAATTTGTTTAGTTTAAAATTAATACAGCTACTTTAGCTTTGTTTGGAGAAGTGTCAGCCTGGTATATCTTTCTATATTTTAATCTACCTGTATCTTCATATTTGAAGTAGGTTTTTTGTAGACAACATAGAATTGAATCTTTTTCTTCTTTGTTAATCCACTCAGCCTTTGTCTTTTAATTTGATGCATCTAATCCACTTGCACTTAAAGTTATTATTGATATAGTTAGACTGATATTTACCATATATGTTACCGTTTTCTACTCACTGCTCTTGTTCTGTGTTCCCTTTTTTGTCTTCCAGTCTTTTTTTGCCTTCTCTGGCTATAAATTAGAATTTCACATTATTCAATTTTTTCTCTTCTTTTAGCATATCCGTTATATTTCTTTAAAAAAAAACTTTTTAGAGGTTGGCCTAAAGTTTTCAATGTACATTTACAACTACTCTAAATCCACTTTCAAATAGCACTATACTGTTTCATGAGTAGTGCAAGTGCATCCCAACAGAATATTCCCAATTCTTCTCTCCTGCACCTCACTGTATTATGGTCATTCATTTCACTGATCCACAAACTATAATGACCCAATACATTGTTATTATTTTGAAAAAAAGTGTATCTGTTAGATCAATTAAGAATAGAAAAGTAGATATTTTATTTTACCTTTATTCCTTCTCTAATGCTCTTTCTTTATATAGATCCAAATTTTTGACCTATATAATTTCCCTTCTTTCTGAAGAATGTCTAACATTTCTTGCAAGGCAGGTGTACTCAATCTTTGTTTGAGAAAACATTTTTCTCTTCTTTGCTTTAGAAGGATAATTTTGCTGTATATAGAATGTTAGGTGGGTGATTTTTTCCTTTGAGTGTTTTAAGCATTTCATGACATTTTCTTCTTGCAAGGGTCTGTAGGGTTTCTTAAGAGAAGTCTGTTGCAATTCATATCCTTTGTGTTTTTATTCCCTGTGATGTCTTTCAAGATTTTTCTGCCTTTGATTTTCTGCGGTTTGCAGTTTAACATGTATATGGAATCAGTAGTTATGGTCTCTTTTACATTCTGATATTAGCAATTTTAATTTCTGGATTTAAAAATCTAGGTGCATATTTTTTGGTATTTTTTTCTGCTTAGTGTCTGAGTTTCCTGGATCTGTTGTTTGGTGTCTCATTAATTTTAGCAAATTATCAGCCATTATTATTTTAAATATTCTTTGTTTCTCCTTCTGGTGTTCCCAGTAGAGGTAGGCTCCATCTTTTATAATGCACCTCAGTTCTTGGATATTGTGTTCTATACTTTTTATTCTTTTATAGTTTTGCATTTCAGTTTGGGAAGTTTCTGTTGACATAACTTTAAGCTCATTAAGTCTTTCCTTGGTCATGCCGAATCTACTGATGAGCCCATTAAAGGCACGTTTTATTTTTGTTATAGTGTTTTTGATGTCTAGCATTTCCTTTTGATTCTTAGAGTTTCTGTCTCCTGGCTTAATTGCCCATCTGTTCCTGAATGTTTTTCCATTAGACTCCTTAGCATATTAATTATAGCTATTCTAAATTACCGTTCTGATAATTCTGAAACCACTGCCATATCTGAGTGTGGTTCTGATATTACTTTGATTTTTCAAACTATGTTTTTGCCTCTTTGCATGTTTTTAAATTTCTTGTTGAAAGCCAGACGTGATATATCAGGTAAAAGAATCGGAGAAGAATAGGCCTTTCATTTGAGGTTTTATATTTGTCTGGCTAGGGTTGATATGCTGCTTATTGTTTGCTGTAGTTGAGTGGCAAAGACTAAAATTTCTTCTAATATCCTTGGTTTTGTCTCCTCTGTTATCTCTGGGCTTTCTTAGAGGCTCCTTCTTAAGTAGTGTCTGAGGTTTGCAGTTCTGTAAGCCTTGTTGTTATTTAGGAGCCCCACTGATGTGGTGGGAAGGTGTGGGCAGTGGAAAGTGCTCTGTAATCCTATGGTTAGAGCTCTGTCATTCAGGGAGGCTGTGCCCTTCTGACTGTGACCTTCACAAGTGCTTCTTAGGTCCTTCTTCCCTTAGGTGAAGCACGAAGTCTAGTGTGAGCAGAAGTCGGGTACCTCAGTTTCCCCCTTATCTACAGTTTCTCTTTCTGCAGTTTCAGTTGCCCACAGTCAACTGAGGTCAGAAAACAGCTGTGTAGAGTACAATTAGATATTTTGAGACCCAGAGAGAAAGACCATATTTCCATAATTTATGCTATACTATTATAATTATGTTTTGTTATTAATACTAACATCCTATTGTCCTTGATTTACAAATTACACTTTATCATAGGTATGTATCTATAGGAAAACACATAGTATATATAGTGTTTGGTACTATCCCTGGTTTTAGGCATGTAGTAGGGGTCTTGGAAGCTATTCCTAGTGAATAAGGGGAACAACAGCATTTTCCTTCCCTCAGAGAAGCCAGGTTCTGATGAAACCCAAATGGGCTAGGCTCTGGCATAATTGCTTCTTTTGACGGCAGTCCTTTCTTAAGGAGAACAATATGTTCCAGGCATATTTCAAAATGGTTCTTTTCTCCTTTCACTGCCTGAAATAAATGAGGATTTTTCTTTGGTCTTCTCCCTGGGAATCTGGTGGGGTTCTTGGTGGTAAAACTCAGGAAAGCATAAAGACACTCCTAAGATTGTCCTCTTCTTTGGAGGTTTTAACTCAAACCCATCAAGTCTGAGCCTCTGGTAATTTGTCAATTACAGTCGCAGTGCTCCTGTCAGTTCAGCTGCTGGCTTCTGGCTTCTGCTCCTTTTATGCCATGGTTCTTGAATTTCCCAGTCTTGCCACTTTTAGTGGCCGTAGTTTGCCACAGGATCTTAATTTCCTGATGGATCTAAGAGGAGCTGTTGATTTTCAGGGTTTTATTGGTCTTTCTGGTGTTGTGAGAATGTGATTGATGATTCAATGCTCTTTATATGCTGCACCAGAAACTGGTGGTTGAGAACTGAAGTTTTAGAGCTAAAGGAGAACAATAGACTATAACAATCTCATTTTAAGAATGAGAAAACTTGAATGCTGATTAGATACATTAGATCCTAACTTTAGTAAATTCCTAATGTCATGTGATCAATCCTCTCTCATTTCTAAATGGCTGCTGTACCAGCTCCTCCTTTATCTTCCCCACCAATCTTTAGGAATAAATTTTATTCAAAATGGCACAACGTGATATCAGTGTATTATAGATACATGTAGAGTTGGGAGATTAATGAGAGATATTAGGGAGGAAAAAAATGTTAAAATTTCAATTCTGATTTATTTCAATTTCATTTTCTTTATATTCTTTATATGTACGTGGGGGCATACTTAGAAATATTTATTGGTGAGAAATGCAAAGCGAAGAATTTGAAAACCACTGTAAATGATTCTTAAGTTACTGCTAAGAGCAAATAGCATCTGAATGTGTAATTATCAACACATCCCCATGGATTCATGTGATTGCTCTCTCATTTAAATACATACATCTACAGACACAGTACTTGTTTAGATGTGAATTGAGTGCATCCTGTCCATTATCTCACATACTACCTCAAGGACTTTTTTTCGTGGTTATTCTCACCACATTGATACCTCTTATTTTCAAGTTCTTCTGTGTCTCAATATCTTAGAAAGGTGTCAATTCCTAAGAGTTTCACTGGAGTGATAATAAGACTGTATGCAAGATAGGGGAAAGAGGTAAGTAACAGCTCAAAAACTGTATGGATTTATTTGAGTATAAATGCATTGTTTCATTTTTACTGAACTTTTTTCTTCATTTTCCTGCTAATTTACCAAAGGTGTCCTTGGTCCTATTTGTGATAATTTATTTAAAGTCTTCTTCAGATTGCACAATTGAAATGAAGTTAAAGATTAATAGAAGAACAAGGTATTGGTGTTTCCGACCTAATGATAATAAATATTTTTGGCAGATTTTCTACTATGGATTCTCTTGTGTATTTGACCATGGGACGTTAAATGAATATGCTAAATTGGCTGTACCTGCATAAGAATATATTTTAGAATGAATAAGGATCTTATAATTTATGTTACTCAATCTCTTCATTTTTAGGTAATAAAATTAGGTCCATAAAGGTTAAGTGATTGGCAAGGTTTAATTGCTAGGTAGCGGCAGAACCAGAAAATAACCTAGGTGTGATGATTAATTTTATAAGTCAACATGACTAGGCCAAGAGTTGCCCAGATATTTGGGCACACATTATTCTGTGTGCTTTTATGAGGGTGTCTGGATGACGGCAATGTTTAAACTGGCAGGCTGAGTAAAGCAGATTGCTCCCTCTCATGTGGCTGAGCCTCACCCATTAAGCGGAACGTCTGAGTAAAACATAAAGGCTGACCTCCCCAGAGAAAGAGGGGATTCTTCTTCTCTGATGGCCTTCAGAATGACGTTGGATCTTCCTGGGTCTCGAGCCTGCAGACTTTAGACTGGAACCACACCACTGGCTCCTCTCGGTCTCCAGCTTGCTGACTCACCCTGAAGATCTTAGGTCTCATCAACTTCCAGAATCACACAAGCCAATCTCCTAGAATAAATCTCTTTATATTATCCTATTGCTGCTGTTTCTCTGGCTATCCTTGACTAATATACTAGGTATTACATTACAGAAGGGGCTATGTCTCCTTTTCTACCCTGGGTTACTCTTTAAAATTTAGTATTGGCTATGTGAGAAGAGTCACACTGTGTATGTACTCAAGAATCCACAAGTCCTGTAGGCCATGTGCTCTAGGGGTCCTACAGCAGGAATGGGAAGAGGCGAGGTAGTGTGCTACGGGGAATAAGATTCATTTTACCTCTACGATTGGCCTGAAAGAAAATGCAGGGTCTTTCTTTAGCAAACTAAGCCCTCAACTGCATCCTAAATCTTCAGGCTGCCTGTCAGGACTCTAGTCATTGTGTTAGTTCGTATTCTCTGATTCATTCTGGGGACAGGAGAATGTGATGAGGACTTTATTCTCAATAAAATAGATCTTGGTTTGCCGTTATAAACATTAATCACAATATTTGGATTCTACATTTCTGGGCATGTTTCATACTGTGCATAATATATACACACAAATATAATATACCTTATAAAACACACACATACTTATATATTTATACGTATTACATATAAAAATATGTAAAATATATACATGTAATGAAGATTTTGGAAGGCTATATTTTACTGATTCCCCACGCATATTTGAAGATAATATTTACAAGACTTATGTGAGAATACAATAACAGTGTTTAATATAACACAAGTAAAATGATAGTATATATGTAAGAATATCAATATCATCTATTTTATCCTCTTATAAAAATAGTAATTAACACTTATGATTGATTAAAAATTTAATTTTGCATATATTTTGAGGTCTATGTTTTGAAGGACATATGAACACAAATCCAGATCTTTATATTAATAAGCTATGTTGCATTTAGATCTTTCTGTGTCCTTGGCAGTAATTTTTTTTTTTTTTTAGACGGAGTCTTGCTCTGTCACCCAGATTGGAGTGCAATGGCGCACTCTTGGCTCACTACCACCTCCGCCTCCCAGGCTCAGGAGATTCTCCTGCTTCAGCTTCCTGAGTAGCTGGGATTACAGGCATGTGCCACCGTGCCCGGCTAATTTTTCTATTTTAGTCGTGACCGGGTTTCACCATATTGCACAGGCTGGTCTTGAACTCCTAACCTCAGGTGATCCACCTGCCTTGGCCTCCCAGAGTGCTGGGATTACAGGTATGAGCCACCACACCTGGCTGACAGGAATTTTAAAATAAAAACTATTATAATACTGACAAGTTCATTCATCACAATAAAATAAACTTTATTAATTAAAGATCATGATTAAAGGCTGGGTGTGGTGGCTCACGCCTGTAATTACAGCATTTTGGGAGGCCAAAGTGGGCAGATCACTTGAGGTCAGGAGTTCAAGACTAGCCTGGACAACATTGTAAAACTCCATCTCTACTAAAAATACAAAAATTAGATGGGTGTGGTGGTGCACACCTGTAATCCCAGCTACTCAGGAGGTTGAAGCAGGAGAATCCTTGAAACCTGGGAGGTGGAAGTTGCAGTGAGCTGAGATCATGCCACTGCACTCTAGCCTGGGTGACAGAGTGAAACATGGTCTCAAAAAATAATAATGATAATAATAATTAATTAAAAAAATTAAGATCATGATTGTAGGATAAACTGTTAAGTACTTTATGATTTATTTCACAAGCAGTTATAAAAGGAACAGTGGAGAGGATATCAGATTTCTCTATGCTATTTTATGACATGGGTCAAAGTGTACTTTACTTGCTTTCACATTAGAGATTTGGTAGTCCAAACTTCATTTTAATTACAAAGAAATTAAAATGCACTCAAGTCTGTTTTCATCTTCATTTGTATTCAGATGGCCATTACAAAGACTGAGGTAGAGAACTGTGGTCAAACATTTCAAACCAGAGTTCTGTAGGAAGAGTAGAGGTGGAGTTAATACATTAAGTCAAGAGATCTGATAGGTTAATGAGAAATACAGTCAACCCATTTTCTGCATTAACAGAGGTAAACTGGAAAACTTGGCCTTTTCTTCATATTTAATTAGTAATCTCGAATGAATCTAATTCTTATTGCATTCCACAGCTAACTAAGTGGAGTAAATAAGAGTTATCCGTGAATAAGCATCAAATAAGCATCCAGAGGTGGGGGAGGCTGGGCGGGGGAGTAGAGTTTGAGAGCCGAGCTCTGGTGAGGCAGCAATTTACTCCTCAGCAGGGCAGGGTTTTGCTCAGGTTTAAGAGCCAGTTCAAACTGTTATTTAAAAAAGGAATGAGTTATAGTTACCATAGCAACTGACATAACACATGACATTGATATTTTCCCTCCTGAGAAGAAAGCCCATTGTTAAAGCAACTGTCACACAAACAAAATTCTCCCTGATAGAGTCACTAAAGTTTTAATCTGCTTCCTCAAGGGGAAAAAATTGAATTTTAATAGACACATACATTTAAAATTATAAGGGAACCAACAAACAAATTCAGAAATATTGTACTATTACATGCAAAATAATCCAAACTTTTCTCGTTGTCATACTCATCATTATGTGACATCCCATGAAATGCAATAATTTACTATATGTTATTTACACTTATGTCAGAGAAGAGTAGATAGATAACTGTTTCTTAATAAAGTAATCTAACTTGGGCCCATATTCTTCAACAGATGACTGACCGATTTACTTGAAAGTCTTCAAATTCTATGACATTTAATTCTGCCTTGAAGACTTATTTATTTTCTTTCTAAATACTTTGATGTTATGACCTTTGGGCAACTCGTTATTAGCAAAGTGTCCCATTTATCAAAAGCTTCCTCAAGAAAATAGTTTTCAATTTGACTTGAAAGAAGGATATCAATAATTCAAAATTGAATCAAAATCATTTATACATTCTTGTGTTGACTTCCATTGCTCCAGAAATATTTTTCAAAATATTATGGTAATCATAGAAAATATTGGAAGAGATTGTTAGAGAAGAGATGAGAAGATGACCACGGAATGGGAACCTTCAATATTAAGGCCGTCACAGATAAGCAAAGAGGCCAGCCAAGGAGAGGCAGTAGGAACAACCAGGGAGATGGGAGAACGAAAATGAATAGCAGGCTTTTGGAATCCAAGTAAAGACTGTTCTTCAAAAGGTGAGTGGTTCACTCTGTCCAGTTCTGCCTAAAGGACTGGGCATTGTCCATTGACATCAGCAAGAGAGAAGTCAACAGCCCCAGTGACTGTGAGGGTGAAATCCTGACTGTAGTCATTAATTTAACAGACAATGAGAGGAAAAAAAAAAAATTGAAGAGCAATCATGTAGACATTTTCAAGCTTTTCTGCAAAGGGGATAAAAAGTGGAACAGAGTTGGTGGATTCAAGAGAAGGCTTTTAAAAACTGAGAGACATAAAAGCATGTTTTTATACTACAGGGAATGATTGAAGGGATGGGATGTAGCTATGAATTGAGTGACTAGTTTCAGAGATGATGAAAATTTCATCTATGATGAAATGCTAAAAGGCAGAGAAAATGAATGCTGGAAGTGAGTATATGTGCTGGTGGAAGTCTGTGGGTCTATGAAGTTTTTTTCCATTTGTTGTATTTTCTCCTTGAAATAAGAAATTAAGTTACTATCTAAAAGTCAGCTGTCGGAAGGATGCAATAGAGGTTTAGAATAGAGCAAGATGTGAAACTATTAAGGAAATTTAAAATTATTTCCAAGTAGCCTTAAGAACTCATCAAGGTATGTGTTGTGAATTTCAAATACACATGTTTTTGTTTGTTTGTTTGTTTGTGTGTGTGTGCGTGTTTTGTTCCAGTCATTTTCAGCTAAATGGTAGTAGATGTGGAACAGGCAAAGTTAGATTTAACAAAGGCTCTGATTTTTGTAGGTTAGTGCAATGAAGTTAGAGAAGGGTGCGGAAGTCAATGAAATGCAGAGAGTAATTATAACAGTTAACTATGGAATCTAAGCTGTAAAGCGAGAGAAAACTCATCTTTCCCTTTACAAAGTGAAGGACAGTGAAAGCTGGAAGGAACAATAGAATGAAGGTCCCAGTGAAGAAAATTTTACAATTTTGGGACCAGAGAGAATGAGCTGGAAACATAGAAAATCACAGAGTGAGACACGCGGATCTGAGAGTATGGAGGGATTACAGCAAATGGTATGACACAAGATCTAGGTTAAAACCTGATACACTTTACTGAAGCATGGAATATACATACACAGAGTGTAGCTATCTATTCAAAATGTTGCTAAATGATGCCAATGATTTTGCTTATTGTCTTTTCTGATAGTTACTCATCAAACACTGCACATGACATGTAGGAGAATTTGAATGATATTGCTTGAATAAATGGATGGACAGGCACGTGGATGGGTGGATGACCGGAAGAAAATGTTACTGTACTCCTCAATAACAGAAAAATGCATCATAAGTTAAAATTGTACTTCACTGAATGATGCTAAGAATCCTTGTGTGGTGCATCTGACTTTGAAATATCATTAACATGTACCAAAGGTACAAGAACTCATCCCATTCTGGATTTTTTCATCTCAACTTCTCTACTTGTATGCACTACTGAGATGTAAGTATCAGTATCTCCCTTATCAAAAGCTCAGTTCATGGACTCTTTTAATTTTGTTTTGCTACAAAAATTCTCTAGAGTGAGGACAGATGTAAGGTCAGATGTACTTACAAGTAAATCTTAAGTCACAGATGAACATTAAGAATAAATAAATAACATTCAAATTTATTCTATCATTTATGGAATCTAACAGCCAGCATCTATTTCTGTAGTTGTTACCCAAACTAGAGAAGACAATAAAAAGAAAATATAAAATATAATTAATTTATCATCCATATACTAACAGTGTGTCTCAAAAATGAAAAGGATATTTTAGCAATTTGACCATGTAATGTAGTTAATACATATTGGAACAAACCATAGTTCGTTTAAATGTAAGTGTGATGAGACAGCACAAAATAAGAAAAAAATTTAGTCTGTAGGATAGAAATGTTCTTATCAGGCTGTATGTCAAGTAGTGATGTAGTTTTTCCACCTCAACTCACCTCCAGCCTAATGGTATGTAAGCTAACTAGACCAAGCTTCTAGTTCCCTAACCCAGTGGGATCCTCTCTCCTTGGAGGCTACAGTGATTACCAAGTCCATTCAGATCTTTAAGGGCCTAAGGAGGCATAGGAAGCAAGTCCACACACTGGCATTCTTATTTGGCCTAAACAATTGTCTTTGTTTGCTTGTTAGTTGATTGACTGAATGCAATCTTACCATCCTCAAATGTCTTCCAAACTTGAGCAACTCTTTGTGCTCTCAAGTATATCACGCATAGTTCAATGTTGCAGGTCTGATATAGAAAAAATACATTGTGAAGAAAATAATGAAATGATAGATTGTGAAATCAAAACAGAATAACTTGAGAAGCTCAAAATGGGCTCCTTTATAAATGAAATTTATTTCCAAAACTTCTATTTGCTGTGATACAATATTGTGACTGGTGTGCATCGGTATAATATACTTTGAATATACATTTAAAAATACTTTTGGATCCCTGAAAATCTTGCTATATTGTCTTCTAGCTACAAAAACTGCTGTGAAGAGGTCTGAGGTCTGAGGGACATTTGCCTTCTTGTAAATAGCTTAATGCCTGATTCTTTTCTGTAATATTTCATTTTAAACAGCAAATGTAGAATCTTTACTTCAGAAAAAATATGTCCTCATTTTCTACTTCGAACAGCATTTATTGTCATGTATTGGCTTCTCTACCTCAAAGTACCAATAATCCCTAATTATTTTCAATATCTACTAGCTTTAGATTCCATTAATATATTTATCATTTCCCTTTACATTTTCTCAGAATTTTTTCCTATCATTTTAAACAAAAACTACTAATGAGAACAGTTTAACGTTGCTCTCCAGAGAAATTATTTTGGTCCTTTATGCCATTAGATCAGTAATTTCTCTTTTTGTATCATATATCCATTTTATTTTTTGAAATTTTGTTATTGAATTAATTTTTAGTAAGATGCTAAAGTAGAGAATAAAACAAATACAGAAAATGTCTTCCTGTTCATTGAGTTCTGTTTTCCTTTAGGTAGAGCCCTTTGCCTGTTGTATACCTCCTCCTTCCCTCCCTCCCCTTTTCTTTCTTCCTTTTCTTCCTTCCTTTTCTCCTTCTCTTTCCATTTTTATTTCTTACTGAATTCTTGCCTGTACTTTATTTATACAAAAACTTCATCATTTATTTTCATCTTGCTCACGCTTGAAGATTTCTTTCCAAAACTTCTATTTGCTCTGATACAATACTGTGACAATTTACATGTGTAATATTTACAACTCTATCTGAGACTTGCTGGTTTTCCTCCCTGAATGACAGATTAACAGTGATTATTTATGTTCTATCTACACAGCTCTTCTGTGTTAGGAGAAGGCCCATATAATTGTTAATGTGGTACAATTTTTGTTGCTGTTGTTGGAATATTTGCTTCTGTTCTTCCTTGGGAAATAGTTAAATATTCTGTACCAAGATTCACTTTATATAATTGGAGGACGTATATGATTCCATGGAGGAATATCTTCCAAGTTTCCATTTCATTCAACAATGTATTGGGCAGCCATGAAATCCGCTGTGTGACAGAATTACTGCTTTATTTTTCTTTTCTTAATTTATCCCAACCTTACTCCCAATACTCATTCCCTTACTACTCAGTTGAAAAAAGAGAAACAGTGCTGAGATGGTTTAAGTTGTTCCAAATTTGGAAATATTTTTATTTCATTAAAATTCTTCCCAGGAAATACAAAAATGGTTAACAACCAATTCTTACCAGAATATTCCATTTCTTTCCTTGTTTTGTTTCTTAATTGGTTGGTTGATTTAGTTTGCTTTTTGTTTTTTTCTTGTTTGTTATTGTTGTTGTTGGGATTTATCAAGTTTTTCATTCGCCATTGTGGAAAAGAGGTTCTATGATACAGCTTGAATCAGCCATTTTAACCTGAACATCTCTCTTTATTGCTGTTTGAAATGCACCTCAAAAAATGAAACCTTATATTGCATAAGCCCAGTAAAATTTCTCAGCCTACTCTTCAAGGCAACCTGATATTTTATATGAAATATTTAAATAGGATTATAGCTAAGGCTGACTTTTTTATATAACAGTAAGCAAAGGAAATAACTTTTTCCATTATTTTTCTCTTGTGGTAATTTTGATGTCTCATTTCATTGCATTATAGTTGCCCTTGCAAAGGAGTTTTTGTTGTGTTTTGTTTAAATAAAAAAAATGATTATGTAACTCACGTATCTCTTCAAGAGAGCAATTTTCAGGATTTTTTATAGCCTTACAGCCTAATTTTTTGTTTGATATCATTTTCATTCAAATCTAAGAAACGGGAATTAAAACTCAGTCAGAGATATGAGGACTTCTAGATTTCTTCTGCACAAACCAATCAGAGAAAGTAAAACATCATTCTCCTTACTTTTCAAAAAGATTTTTTAAAGTGGCCCCTTTGTGCAAGGATTATTCTCCCTTCACTTTCCTGTTGAAATTTATTAAAACTATTTTGAACAGAGCTCTTGATATTTTACTACAGGACACATCCCTACATTAATTCTAAGGAAACAGAAAAGAGGCTCTAACAGCTGTTCCCCTTCCTTACCTCAATCTCAGCTCAGTAGGACATGCTGTTGCTTTTCTTTCTACAGTGTACATGCTAAAGAGTTTTGGGTGATTTTAGAAAACCTAACAGCATCTGGAGGTGTCAGTGTTCTTGGTAGCAATTTGGTTTGAAAGGGAATATATACTAAGATTTGAACCCACTCAAACTTCAGGGAATCCAAGGTTAGAATTAAGTACAATTCTGTTCAGTAGAAAGGTCTGGGTAATGAGAGAACAGCAATTCACTTTTCCAATTCACTAAAAGAAATCTTCAAGATACTTTAAAACCAAGGGTCAGGTAAGCTTTTAAAACTCAAATGGTTAATCCAAAGTAACTCTAGAACTCCCCAGTTTAGCTAGACTGCAAAAACTGAGCCAGGTCCTTAAGTATAGAAATAATAGATCAAAAGAAGTCAAGAAAAGAGTCTACTGGTCTCAAGGAGTAGACAACTGATGACAAAGTAAGAAAAAAGTTCACTACAGAAGATGTGAAATGGCTACCTTTATAAGGCATACTTAGAACTTCGCAAAATAAAAGCTATTAAAAATATTTTAAATAATTTTAAAAGTATATATCAAATTTATTTCTGATTCCAAGGAAAGGTTTTGAAAAAAAATATTTGAAAACTCACAAATGGCCTGCCACAAGGAATAATAAGTTACCAGGGTATATGTGTCACTGAAATGGTCTCCATGATTGACCTGCCAGTTCCTGTAGCCACAAAACTCTGAACTTGTGGACAGATCTATGGCAAAGCAGTGATGTTTTTCTATCCTAGCATCAATACACTTAGGTTAAATGTCAAGCAACTGTGCATTTTTGATGAATTAAGTCATTCCTGAGGTTATGGTAAGCAATGCATTAAAAAAGTAGTTATTTCATTATTCACAATTGGCAAATGATGATACTTCAAAAGAAAGTTTAGTTGGAGTCATAGTATATATAGTATTGATTTTGAATAAGAATTCCAAAGAGTGCAGATGACATGCAAATGTGCAAAGTATATTGCACAGGGCAAATGAGGAGAGAATGGATGAAAGTGAAAATGAGAACAGGGAGCACTGATCCAAAAATTGCATTTGAAGTCTATGTGATGTAAATAGCAAGGCTGCTGTCTTTACATGTTCTGCAGCAGAGAGATGTAACATCTAATTCCCTATTCAATGTGTCTTCAGTTTACCCAGCAACATTATCAGTAATTACAAGGAGAAAGAATCACTGACATGATGAAAACCCAGGCTCTGGCAAAGAAGCCTCTGTTAGGATCCAACCTGGTTCATCCTGATGAAGGACGTGCTCCGGAACAGGAAGGGCTCTTTGTATTTGAATCAGGGCTTTCCCCTCTTGCTGCTACGTGATGGAGAGTGTTCTGCCTAATGCAAATTCACCAGGGCAGCCCAGGAATTAGCACGAATTCTACATTTATATTGGAACAATCTCTCCAATTGTGCTTTTGAAAAAGCACTACTCATATAGATTCGTGTTGCTTCTAATTTATTCATTTCTTCAGATATTATGAGTTAAAAATGTTCCAACTGAAGCTGTTACTGACATATAGACAGTTTTTCACTTTTTAAAGCAGAGTTCTGCTTTTTAGTGCCTGGTTATAGATTAAACGCAATTCAATAGTGAGTGCAACTCAACATATCTGCAGACCCAGTGGGTATCCTATTACCCTTTGCTTTTCCCGTGTGACAAAACCTCGAAGGCTGTAGGTTATTTCTCCGAGTTCCAAAATTGTGCAAATGTTGTTTCTAGTAACATTTCTCAATCTCATTTTTGCTGCCTTTTATCTGCCCAAACTGGGCCCCAATTGCCGCACACACATCATAACGCACAGAACTCTTCTGTCTGTGCAATTAGTAGCAGACAGATGCTCTAGACTCAGAAGTCTCCAAGAAAAAGATATGCCATTCACTTCTATGTCACTAGCTTCTAGATTAGGATCTGTGTTGTGGTAGGTATCCTTCCCATCCCCCAACACATGCATACTCAACAGAAGAAAACAAAACCCAAAACTAATAATGTATTGAATGAGTGAATGAAGACATGGAAGAGGAGGAAATGAGACTAATTCAGGAAGTCGGGAAAGACATTCTTGAGAGGGTGAAGCTTGAACTAAGATATGAAAGAAAGTAGGAATTAACTGGGTGAAGGAAAATGGGGAAAAATCAAAAGATTTTAAATTAAGACCCCAAAATCCTACTGATAACCTCATAGGGTTTAAAGTAGAGCCATTCATCATAGTAGAATGGACCGGGTCATGGTGCCTCCATGCTAACCTGTGGCTGAGGCTGCTGACTTTCAGCCTTCCATTCGTGAGTACTGGGTCTCTCTTCTTACAACATCACTTTCGTATACTCAATTTCTGATACAGATAGGGTTCTTTCTTCTGCCCTCGAAAAGCCCTGTTGTAACACTACACTTGTCTTTGTGTTACTATCATGAAGTCCTGTTCCATCAAAGTGTCTTCAGTAATCTCAACTTGATTCCCTTTTGGTTTAACCATTTTCTTCATCTCAATGGTAGTTTCCTGTGGATAGATTCTGTTATTTGCAGGAAGAACTGCAGATATAACTTGGTATCTACTTCTATATATTTTCTCATTTTCAGTCATACAACTCCAGATATTCCATCACTCTTCTCTGATTACTGGTTTCTTCACTAAACTGTTTTCTGCATTTTCTGGTGAATAATTTTATCGCTTGAACACAATTCAGTAATTTCTTTTTGTGAAGGCTTTGCCTGGCCTGTCTGGTGGGGCTTGGGTTATTTGATAGGTTGTGGATCCTGAACACATATTCTTCCTCCATGGGCAAAACTAGAGTTTGCAGGAACACCTTGCTTTTCTGTCCTCTTGCTAAGAATAAGCTACCATTGCCTTTGAGGAGCTGCCATACATGATAACCATCACCAAAGACTGCAGGGCACCAGACATTCATATCCACTCCTGGAGTTTTGGGAGGATGGAGTTTCTGCTAAAATGGCACACTCATGTGGAAATATAATCCCACAGATAAAGAATAAAAAAGGCAGAAGGAAGAACAGGTCAGCATGTTTCTTTGACCAGGGAAATTTAAATTCCTAACTTCAGAGACCAGGCTAGCCCAAGGTTCATTGCTGGACCTCTTTTACAATGGAAATTCGTCAAAACAAGAAAAGCTAAAAATCAAATATTTACTATTAAAAAGTGGCCCCTTTTGTATTTATTGTGATCTTATTAATATTTATGTTTACTTCAGTATATTCAATATATACATATGTATTAAGTGTTCAGAGTGCTGGGGATAACAAACATGTATAAAATGATACATTATCTGACTTCAGTGAATTTACAATCTAGATAAGGAGATATAAATCAAATCATTGCATGCACATATGAAATTTTAATATGTAATTATGACTGTGTATAAACAGTAGCTTGGTGAGAGAAGAGATAATGATTAACTCAGGAAGAGAGGAAGTAATTCTTGAGAAAAGGATGTTGGAACTAAGATCCGAAGGAAAATGAAAATGAACTAAGAGACGTGGTATGTTTTGCGGTGTCACCACCCAATTCCCATCTTGAATTGTAGCTACCACAATTCCCATATGTAATGGAAGGGATCTGGTGGGAGGTAATTGAATCATGGGGATGGGTCTTTCCCATGCTGGTCTCGTGATAGTGAATAAGTCTCAAGATCTCTGATGGTTTTATAAAGAGGAGTTCCCCTGAGCAAGTTCTCTGTCTTTGCCTGCCGCCATCTATGTAAGACCTGACTTGCTCCTCCTTGCCTTCCATCATGATTGTGAGGCCTGTCCAGCCATGTGGAAGTGTGAGTCCATTAAACCTCTTTCCTTTATAAATCACCTGGTCTTGGGTATGTCTTTATTAGCAGCATGAGAACAGACTAATATAGTAAATTGGTACTGGTAGAATGGGTACCAATTTACGGTTGCTGTAAAGATACCCAAAAATGTGGAGGCGACTTTGGAACTGGGTAACAGGCAAAGCTTGGAACAGTTTGGACAGCTCAGGAGAATATAAGAAAATGTGGGAAAGTTTGGAATTTCCTAGACACTTATTGAATGGCTTTGACCAAAATGCTGATAATGATATGGACAATGAAATTCAGGCTGAGGTGGTCTCAGATAGAGATGAGGAACTTGTTGGTAACTGGAGTAAAGGTGACTCTTGCTATGTTTTAGCAAAGAGACTGGTGACATTTTCCCCCTGCCCTAGAAATTTGTGGAACTTTGAACTTGAGGGAAATGATTTAGGGTATCTGGTAGAAGAAATTTCTAAGCAACAAAGTATTCAAAAACTATTTGGGTGCTGTTAAAAGCATTCAGTTTTAGAAGGGAAACAGAACATAAAAGTTCAGAAAATTTGAAGCCTGATGATGTGATAGAAAAAAAAAAAAAAAACATCTATTTTCTGAGAATTCAAGGGGGCTGCAGAAATTTGCATAAGAAGGAGTCAAATGTTAATCAACAAGACAAAGGGAAAAATGTATCCAGGGCATGTCACAGGGCTTCACAGCAGCCCCTCCCATCACAGGCTAGGAGGCCTAGGGGAAATAAATGGTTTCATGGGCTGGGCCCAGGGCCCCCCTGCTTTGTACAGCCTAGGGACTTGGTGCCCTGCATCTCAGCCACTTCAGCCATGACTTAAAGGAGCTAAGGTATAGCTCAGGCTGTTGCTTCAGAGGGTGTGAGCCCCAAGCCTTGGTAACTTCCACATAGTGTTGAGACTGCAGGTGCACAGAAGTCAAGAACTGAGGCTTGGGAATCTCTGCCTAGATTTCAGAGGATGTATGGAAACGCCTAGATGCACAGGCAGAAGTTTGCTGTAGGGGTGGGGTCCTCATGGAGAACTTCTGCTAGGGCAGTACTGAAAGGAAATGTGGAGTTGGAGCCCCCCCCACCAGAGTCCCTACTGAGGCACTACCTAGTGGAGCTGTGAGAAGAGGGCCTCTGTCTTCCAGACCCCAGAATGATAGATCCACCAACTGCTTCCACTGTGCACCTGGAAAAGTGCAGACATTCAATGCCGCCTGTGAAAGCAGCTGGGAGGGAGGCTATACCCTTCAAAGTCACATGGGTAGAGATGACCAAGGTCACAGGAGCCCATCTCCCACATCAGTGTGACATGGATATGAAACATGGAGTCAAAGAACATCACTTTGGAGCTTTGAGATTTGACTCTCACTGAATTTCAGACTTTTATAGGACCTTCAGCCCCTTCATTTTGGCCAGTTACCCCTATTTGAAATGGGTATATTTATCCAATGCCTGTACTTCCATTGGATCTAGGTAGTAACTAGCTTGATTTTGATTTTACAGGCTCATAGGTGGACAGGACTTGCCTTGTCTCAGATAAAACTTTGGACTGTGGAGTTTTGAGTTAATATTGAAATGAGTTAAGACTTTGGGGGACTGTTGGGAAGGCATGATTGGTTTTGAAATGTGATAACATCAGATTTGGGAAGGACCAGGGGAAGAATGATATGATTTGACTGTGTCCCCACCCAAATCTCATCTTGAATTGTAGCTCCCACAATTCCCTCATGTCAAGGGGGAGAAACAGTGGGAGGTAATTGAATCATGGAGGCGGGACTCTCCCATGCTGTTCTCGTGAGAGTGAATAAGTCTCACAAGATCTGATGGTTTTATAAAGAGGTGTTCCCCCGCACAAATTCTCTCTCTTTGCCTGCCACCATCCATGTAAGATATGACTTGCTCCTCCTTGCCTTCTGCAATGATTGTGAGGCCTCGCCAGTCATGTGGAACTGTGAGTTCACTAAACCTCCTTCTTTTATAAACTACACAGTCTTGGGTATGCCTTTATCAGCAGCATGAGAACAGCCTAACACATGAAGGAAAGATGGAAGAGCATTCAAAGACAGTAGCATGTAGAAAAGCCCTTTGACATCACTGAAAATTGCAATGGAAGGCTGTAATTCCTGGAGAATAAACTGTCACATAAAACACAGTACTAAATAAAGCCACAACACAAATAGAAATACGCATGCAGGGCCTGCCTGTCCCTGTTTAGAAACTTTATCTTAATCCTACAATCACCGGAATGACATTAAAGGGATTTTAAGCCTGTGGTTTCCCTTTTGGAAAGACACATTGGCTACTCCCTGTAGAGTGAGTTAATACTTCCCTATATGCAACATTGTGGACTAGATATTGTAAATACCCTCTAAAGTATGCATAACACTAAAACATAGCTAAACTTACAGAAAGAAATACAAACTCTAGGTTTTAAAAAAGTGACAAGGTAAACTGAAAATCAGTGTAACAAGCTCACACTGATGATACACCTTCTTAGAAAGATTTACTGTTATGTGTAACCTATAGGTTGAATTTTAATGACTTACTGGGAGAGGGAGATAGGAAATTAATTATCATGTCTTTGCATGATTCAAATAAGAAATTTAAAAGTAACTAGAAAATATGTAAATAAATAATGAAATGCTCCTTATCAAATTGCTCTAAACTTCAAATTTTTTATCTTTTAGCTAACCTCCTGCTAAAATCAAATGGTTAAGTTATATAAAATAAACACACATACACACTCACACTCACACTCATTCACACACACACACACACACACACAAATATATTCCTTGGAAATTTACCAAGGATTCACATTGTGAGTGTCCAAGGTTCTGAAAAGAAAGGAGACTCTTTGATGGATGCCCAACATCCCAGGCTGATTCTTCCCCGAAGGCATTTGGTGATTCTTAAGCAGTGCATAGGGAGCAGCTCAGCAGCCTTTATGAGGCAGCATTTCTTACCCCCTCACACTAACTCCAGCTCCATCTTACAGAAGCTGTATTCCAGGAAAGAATGGCTCCCTTTCTTCTCTCAGCCTACACTCATAAGGTGAAGCTCTACCCCAGGAGTAGAAGGCAGAGAACGCTGGACCACAATTACCCTTGCCTCAGCTTACTTAAAGAATGGAGGCCCCATGCAATGAGTGGTGAGCCATGAAGCCCAGACGCTCCAGTAACCTGCTTGTATGGCACAGATGTCATTCTCAAAGAAGATATTATCTTTTAAATATCCAATTTTCAACAAAAATTATGAAACATGCAATGAAATGACAAAGTGTAACTTACATAGTGAAATAAAGAATGATAGGCAATAGGAACTGCCTTTGAGCAGCTATTATAAGTATGTTAAAAGAACTAAAGAAGTCAGGTTTAAAGAAGTAAAGAAGATATAATGACAATGTCTCCTCAAATAAAGAATATTAATAAAGAGATAGTTTTTTTTTTAAAAAAAGGGAAATATATAGAACCTCAGAGAAATATGAGATGCCATTAAGTACATATACATGTCATGGGAATACCAGCAGTAGAGAAGTGAGAGAAAGTAGAACAAAATTATTCAAATACATAGTGGATAAGAAAATTAATATACAAATTTTCATTAAAATAATTGTTAAATATTCATTATATTTAAAATTATTTATTAAAATAAATTTGTGTATTAATTATGCATTAATTATTTATTGAGTTAAGAAACTCAACTAATTAACTGTAAGCAGAAAAAATCCAAAGATACACGCAGATACACCCTGATAAAAATGTTGAAGGCCAATGATGAGAAAATCTGAAAAAGAGCAGGAGAAAAATGACATGAAAAGGTCAGTCCCAGCAAGATTAGTAAATTTCTCATAAGAAACTATGAAGAACAAAATGCAGTGGGATGATATCTTCCAAGGGCTTTAGGAAGAAGGAGTAGAGAGTGGGGAAGAATTGTCACCTCAGCCCAGAATCTCATATGCAGCAAATTCTCTTTAAAAAGTGAAAAAATAAACAGAGATTTCATTGCTAACAGACTAACTTTACAATAAATACTAAATGAAGTTCTTCAGGCTGAACAAGTGACCCTAGAAAGTAATTTGCCTCTGACCAGCTATTACAAATATGTTAAATATTTGAATGTTAAATAAATATATATATACTTATATACACATACATGCACACATACACAGACATACACACACATACACAGAGTGCTGGCAACAGTAATTGTGTAGGTAATTTAAAACACTGTTAGCTATGTATTTCTTACCCTTTCTTCTCTTAGCTGATTTAAAAAGCAATTATATAGCATGATATGTATATCATTGTATTGTTGGGCCTAAAACCTACAGCTATCTAATACATTTGCCAAGAACAGAACAAAGGAGGTGGGTACAAGCAAAGTTGTATTTGAGTAAGGAAATGACATGATATAACTAGAATTCACAGGAACAAATACATAGAACTGGTAACCTTTTTCTAATATAAATTCTATAAATACATGCTTTCTCTCCTTTCTTCTCTCAATCTCTTTAAAGACCTATAATTATCTAAAGTAAAATTACAATAATGTACTTTATTTATAATATACAGATGTAGTATGCATTAAAAAATAGCACAGAAAAGTTTAAAAGAAAATAGAAATAACGCTCATAGGCCTCACTGGAATTCAGTTGGTATAACTCTGAAGTAGATTTTGATAAGAAACTAGAATAAGTCCTAAGAGAAGGAACCTTAGAAAAAGAAAATTTTTAAAATATGGTGAATAAATTATTTACAAGTTAAAATGCTATTTACACTTAATGCAAAAACCCAGTAATACAGACAGAGGAACATAAAAAGACATGTGATATGTAAAAAAACAGAGTAAAACGACAGATGTAAA
This sequence comes from Macaca thibetana thibetana, assembly GCF_024542745.1. Lineage (NCBI taxonomy): Eukaryota > Metazoa > Chordata > Mammalia > Primates > Cercopithecidae > Macaca > Macaca thibetana. Next base: position 9,624,451 of record NC_065586.1, read on the forward strand.
TCCAAATCTATCAATAATAACACTATATTAGATTAAAATATGATTCTAGATTATGTAGATTAGATTATAATTATCTCTACAATAGATAATTCTGTGAAAATGTCAACAAAATTCATAAAACTTTAGTTAGATTGTCCAATAAAGATGGATAAAAGGCCCAGTTACTAGAATCAAAAATAACAGAGAAACTATAACTCCTGACCATGCAAAAATAAAAATGAACATAAGAGAATACAATGGACATGAAATGAAATAAAAGATGAAAATTATAGAAATAAAAACTACTAACACTAACTCAAAATGAAATAGAAAATCTGAACACAAACAAAGATTGAACAGTAATTTTTAAAACTTTCACAATGAAAAATTCAGGCCCAGATCACTCAGTGGCAAATTATACAACATATTTAAAAAATAGGTTCGGAGGTGACTGGGTGTGGTGGCTCACACCAGTAATCCCTGCACTATGGGAGGTTGAGGAGGGCTGATCGCTTGAGGTCAGGAGTCCAAGACCAGCTTGGCCAATATGGTGAAACTCCATCTCTACTGAAAATACAAAAATTAGCTGGGTGTGATGGTGCATGCCTGTAATCCCAGCTACTTGGGAGGCTGAGGCATGAGAATTGTTTGAACCCAGAAGGTGGAGGTTGCAGCGAGCAGACACTGCACCACTGCACTCTAGCCTGAGCAACAGAGCAAGACACTGTATTTAAACAAACAAAAAACTCTTAAAAAATAGATTTGGGGGTACTGTGCAGGTTTTTTACATGGACATACTGCATAATGGTGGGGTTTGGGCTCCTAATATACCCATAACCCAAATAGTGAACATCATACCCACGTTGTACCCAATAGGTAATATTTCAACCCTTACCCCTCTTCTACTCTCTCCTTTTTTGGAGTCCCCAGTGTTTATTATTTTTCTCTGAATGGTCGAAATTTTTTGAAATATTTAAGGAATAATTAATATCAATTCTTCAAAAACTGTTCTAAAAACTAGAAGAGGAAATATTTCCCAATTTATTCCATGAGGCCAGTACTTCCTGGCACCAAAACCAGTACCCCCTTGTTTTTCCTTTTCTTTACAAGAAAAGGAAACTGCAGAGCAGTATTTCATTTGAATATAGGTAGGAAAATCCTCAACAAGATCCTAGTAAACTAAATGCAAAAATATGTAGAAGATGAATTACACATCATGAGCAACTGAGATTTCTTCCACGATCACAAGGTTGGTTTAATAACCAAAATCAGTTAACATAATAAACCATATCAATAGAATTAGAGACAAAAACTACATCATCATCCATCTTAATATACGCAGAAAAAGCAACTTGAAAAATTCAATATCCTTGATTAAAAATAATCTCAACAAATTAAATATAAAATGGATTTTTTTAAATTTTAAACTCCATCTATAACAAATCCACATGGAACTTCATACTTGGTGGTGAAAGACTTAAGGCTTTGTCCCTAAATCAGGCATAAGACAAGGATGTATGCCGTTGTTATTTATTTTCAATATTTTATTGGACGTATTAGCCAGGACTATTGGAAAAGAAAAACAAATAAAATTCACCCACCTCGGAAAAATTAAAATTAAAAGTATCTCTATTTGCAGAGAATATGATCTTTTATACAGAAAATCTTAAGCAATCCACTACTATACACTAATATTATATAATATATGATAATAAATTAATTTAGCAAGGTTGCAGGGCACAAGGCCAATATACAAAATAATCAATAGTATTTCCATATACTAGCAATGAATAATCTGAAAATGATAGTAAGAAAATAATTTCATTTACAATAACATCAAAAACTTAAATATTTAGGAAAAGATGTAATAAAAGAAGCAGAAACTTGTACTCCGAAAACTATGAAACACCACTGAAAGAAATCAATGACATCTAAACAAATCTAAATAGAAATAAAATGAATTATTTTATATAATATACTGAATACAATGTACTGAACTGATACAAGAAAATAGATCTGTAATTGTTAAACTATTTGCATCTATAATTGAACATATTCCAATGAAAAATGGTCTAGAATTTTAAATGTTAGTTCCGTTAAACATCTCAACATCAGAAAAAATATAAGGCCAATTTCACGAAAAATAAAAAAGGGACTCTTCCATAAAACATGTTATGACACTAATATAGGTTTTATTCCATGAGCAGAAAGGAAAATTTTAAGTCAATTTTAATTATGAGGTTAAATATTAATATCAGTTGTAGCAAAACTAAAAATTAGCCAATCCAAGGCAGTTAATATAGAGAAAACATCTAATTAAATGTGGTCTATCAAAGTGATTCATTAATTGGTTTCCATTGGAAAATATTTACATGTTATTCACCACCATATAAACACATAAAATAATGTTTAACCTCAAAAGTAATGAGAGAATTTTAAGCCAGTGATACGCCTTCATAAGCAAGAGTCAGTAAGACTGAAAACTGACAAATTTAAGTTATGAAAAAATGAGAATCCATATACTTACAGTGGAAGTATAAATTAGTACAAACTCAATAATCTTTTAGTTAAATATGGTTTAAAGATATGCATATTTTGTGGCCCAAGCAATTTTTCTCCTAAATCTGTGCTACCAGAGAAACTCCTGCAGACCAATACTAGAGATGTGTTTAAGGGATGTTATTAGTAGCTTCAACTATAATAGCAAAAGAGTGAAACAAACTAGGTGTTCACCAACTAGGGGAATAAATTAATAAACTGTGGTGCACTGAAATAGCTTAATAATGTACAGCAATCATTATAATGTACAGCAATCACAAACTAGAAAAATACATGTTTTTCCAGTTACTATGGTTTCATAACATATTTCTATAATACTTAGTGATGTAAAACAATCATTTATCATGCTCTTGGTTTCAATGTGTAAGAATTTAGACAACGCATGGGGGATATGGTTGATCTCTTCTCTACTTCGTCTGATGCCTTAGTTGGAAGACTAGAGGGCTGGGGACCATTATCATCCACAGGCATGCTCACTTACAAGGCCACCGAGGCTGGCTGTCAGCTGATACCTCGGTTACGCTCCATTAGGCCTCTTCATGTAGTCTTGTCACATCACCTACTTTGGTTTCCTCATTTCGCAGTGGCTGGTTTCCCTTAAGCAATTATCCCAATATTGAGGGCAGAATGATTTACTTCAGAAATCACAAAGCATCATTTCTGCTGTATTCTTTTAGTAAGAGCAATCCAAAGTTCCCCACCCAGATTCAGGAGGAGGGGACCCCCAGACATCTCTCAAGAGGAGTATCAAAGTCACATGGTAAGAAAAGCATATAAGATGGAAAAAACTGTCACAGCCATTTAGGAAAACAAAATCTGCCAAACATCTTAATTGGCGCAAAAACAATTTTGAGTGGAAAAAGTAATTTACAGCACAGTATAATTCCACTTATGTAGAGGGTTTAAATATAGCATATATACATATGTATGCATATATTTAAACATGCCCACATATATTTAAAGGAAAACAGGAATGCAATAAAAATGATAAACAAGAAATCAAAGAAGATATTATCTTTGGAAATGTGGGAGGGAGAAATATGCAATTGCGAAGCAATATACAAGAAACCTATAATAATATGCAAATGTTTCATTTCTTAAGATAGGTTTCGCAGGCATTCATTATAGTACATTATTACATGTGGGAGATAAACTCCAAAAGAATTTGAATTTAGTTAGCTATGAGTTATTATGGAAAGGCAAATGCCAAGGATGCATTCTAGGTGTAGCACTTAGGTGATTACATAAGAATGTCCTGCACACATAAAAAAAGATACGGATATTCAATTGGAGGAAGAGAAAAATGTCAATAGCAAATATCGAGGTAAACATAGATAGAAGAACAGAGAGACATATACAGACACAGACATCAGCGTAGTTCATCAACTAAAGCCCTTGGATCAGTCTTCTTTACAGGCAATATGATCCTATAAAGAAATCACCAAATTTCTGGAAGTTATCCTGAGATTTAAAATGCCTGTAGTTGGCAATAATATCATGTGATCATCAAGGTGACCCTGCAAAACTCTGCTCTGATGAGTGTTCAAAGAAATAGAAAGGGCTGATCATTGCTTCAAAAGTGTTTATATAGATAACATGGCTAGTTATTCATGTGTGTCTGTCTGATTTGTAAATAGGTTTCCCCTGACAAAAAAATATCTTTTCCAGCACTAAGCATGTTGCTGGAAATTTCACCTCCACAGATTATTTCTGTTGGGTACGACTCCTGAAATTCACTTTCAAAAGTCTTTCTTTCAAGATGCAGAGGTGGAACAACACTTAGATGGGGCGATTCTTTATCCACATCAGTGTCACAATGGTAGGCACTCAAGAGGAAGGTCACAGAGAAATACTCTTCAACAGGAAAAAAACCGAGAATACAAAGACCAGAACAAAACCAAAGGGCACAGATTTCTGACAGAGGAACAGATAAAGATCAAGGCATTTTTCTTTTACAGTTTTTCTAAAGGGAACATGTGCTTAGCAATCTTATCACAGGGTCAACATATATGGCTACAGATATTTAAACATGGCCAGTCCAAATATCTAAATTGAGTTTAGCAGCATGGGAGATGCTATTTCTTAAACATATTTAGTAGTGTGCAAATATGGGATAAAGAGCTTTTTGGAAACCTATTTCAAGTCATATACACAGTAAGAAAAGTGCCCATGGAATATAGAAAGTTATATGAACAACTGTGTTGCTTTAGAAAAAGGGGAAAATGAATTCAGAATCTATTATGTAGGTCACATATCAGTATTAATTGGTTTCAATGGGGTTTGTGTTAAAAAATAGAATCCATCCTCTTTGGATAATAAAGATATTTCTTCTGTTTACATGTAAACTAGGACAGAGTCCTCTATTGCGGATATAAAAACTGGGCTAAAAAAAGGCTACTCAAAAGAAGACATCTCCAAGTCTTATTTATTTATTATTTAACCTGATGAAAAAGAGAAGAAAAATTTCATAGCTATAGGGAAACAATAAAATAGCAGTGAAGAAAGATACTACCTTCTTCTTACTATCACAGGTTCATGGGTTTTGATAGAGGTATCCCCTCCATAATCATGTTTGCCTTTTGAAATGTATCTTAGTTTGAAAATCTTTAGTCACTAATGTGTGTCTCCCGGGAGGGGGAGCAGGGGAACAAAACTTGAAAAAGATCACTTCCACATAAAGACAACTACAAGTTGGCCAAGTAAACATGAATTAGATGTACAAAAATGTACCACTTTCATAGCATGACACTAAATACGTCTGTCAAAAGTTGTGGCGTGTTGCTGATTATGATTTAATTAGGCTTTAGTTTTACAGGGCTTTCACTTTCAAAAAAGACTGTATGTATATAAAATACTTAGTGTACAACTTTTGCCATTTACACAGGCTTTTCTAAGAAAGAATAAAATACTGGCTGGAAAACGTTTCTTCAGTTATTTCTTGGCAGATTAATCTTCTCTTCAAAGTCCCAATAGTAATTATAATGCCTAATCCCTGAGAACAAGTCATTTCAGGTGGGAAATGGAAGCAGCTTGGGAATTCTTCGATGGGAAGAACCAGATTTAGATTAAAAAAAAAAAAATCACTGTAGTCAGGGCCAGAGTGAAAATTCACAAAGCAAGTAACCTCTTATATGCCCAGTCCTAAGTACAGACATACATATGTGTAGGTATGACCCTCCTCCAGCCCTGTGCAGGAGGGGTCTTTGGCAATGCAACACTGCCATCTCCCTTATAAAGTCTCTTCTGTGTGGCAGAGGAGAAGCCAGCAGCTACATTTTCTTGAATTCTTTTCCTGGGATAGTTTGTCACTGAGATGAAAATGTATACATTAGGAAGATGGAAAAGAAGCAGAAACTATCATTCTCAGGAGGCTGTTGCAGACAGATGTGCGAAACTGAGATTCCGGACAGCGTGACCGTGCCCTCCTGGAAGCCACTTGCTAACGGCTGCAGACTGAGGCACTTAGTGAGAGCTTCTAGGGTTTGTTTGTGTTTTGTTGTTGTTGTTGATGTTGTTTTTTGAGAATTGTAATGACTTCCCAGCATGCTTTGGGGAACTGTTTCAGTGTGTGCAGCTGAATTCTTGGTTGGTGGATCCCCTGCCTTGCAGCACTGGCTTCCATAACCTGCAGAGGCAGCTTCCTTTACTTCTGCTCCTTCAACACTTCCCAAATCATTTCAGTCTCTAATTCTGTGTTTACTCTTTTATACTCAAAATACGGTGAATGCTTTCTCTCTTCTTGACAGAACAATTACTTCTACGAGCCCTAGCGAGGATGAATTAAATCTTTCAAGGGTCCTACTCATTCCATGTTAAGATTGAACTAGTTCTCAATATCTACGCACCCCAGGATGAGTATCAGTCAAGAACTTGTAATCAAGTGTGTCTAATATCCCTGAGCACCAAACACACCAGTTTATATTCTCCAGAGTATCACTAGGATTCAATCGTGAACACCAATTTTCTGACTTTCAACGAGATATAAAGGAAGGAAGGGGAAGGCTAACTTTTCCCTGAAAGTAGTTTCTGGAAGTAGCAGCAGTCATAGCAACTGAGGATGCCTGTAAGTGGTGTAGAGCCCAGAAGCATTGGTGGCAGGTACAGCAGCACAATGTAAGTACAAACTTCCTTTTTTTTTTTTTTTTTTTGAGACAGAGTCTCACTTTGTCACCCCAACTGGAGTACAGTGGTGTGATCTCGGCACACTGCAACCTCCACCTCCCAGGTTCAAGTGATTCTCCCGCCTCAGCCTCCTGAGTAGCTGAGACTATAGGAGCACAAAGCCACACCCAGCTAAGTTTTGTTTTTAGTAGAGATGGGGTTTCACCATGTCAGGCTGGTGTCGAACTCCTGGCCTCGGGTGATCCACCTGCCTCGGCCTCCCAAAGTGCTGAGATTACAGGCGTGAGTCACCGCACCCGGCCCAGACGTCTAATTTTCTAGTATAGGGCTACCAGTGTCAGTCCAACATCAGCACCATAATGTGAATAGTGGCAGTACTATCACAGGCTCACGGGTTCCAGGGACAGCAGCAGCTTCCAGACTTGGGCATAACAACTACCTTTTCTTCTTTACTCCTCAAACTCCCCTCTGTTTCACCGTTTCTTTTTCAATTTTCCCAACATCTTTGCAGAACTCAGTTTAGACTGCCCACCCAAAACCTAATAAACTCTATCTTCCACTACCGTCCCAGTATCGAATTTTTTTAAGGTTTTGTTTTTCACAGACTTGTCCCCCGACCCCTCCACTCTTTGGTTCTTTAATAATTGTAAATTAAATTTGTTCAAGCAGTTATCCAAAAGTATCTGTTGAAAATATATGTGTCCAAACCTATGCTAGGCATTGATGGAAAATCAACATGGAAAGTGCACTCCTGGTTTTCACAGAATAAGGATTGGGAGAGATACAGACACAACTTGGAAGCACAGCATCTACAAGGCTTTCACTCAGACTTTTGAAAAGAGACTTCACAGCTGACCTGGGAACATATCAGATAGAACTTATTTTCAACTGCATTTGAAAGTGTAAGCTCGAATCCCCACTTTCCAATGACCACAGTTTAGTTTCAGTGGCACAGCAAATAAAACCCTTGCCTGGAGGTTAAAGGTATAAATGAAAATATCTTCTCTTGAATACAGGTGGAAACTATGAATTCATTCTAGCCAATAGAAAATGGCATCCAGGTATGGTGGCTCATGCCTGGAATTCCAGTACTTTGGGAGGCCGATGCGGGCGGATCACCTGAGGTCAGGAGTTCAAGACCAGCCTGGGCAACAAGGTGAAACCCTGTCTCTACTAAAAATACAAAAATTAGCTGGGTGTGGTGGTAGGTACCTGTAATCCCAGCCACTCAGGAGGCTGAGGCAGGAGAATTGCTTGAACCCAGGAGGCAGAGTTTGCAGTGAGCCGAGATCGCACCACTGCACTCCAGCCTAGGCGACACAGCGAGACTTGGTCTCAAAAAAAAAAAAAAAAAAAAAAGAAAACAAAATGGCAAAGATAATGTGAAACCACTCTCATGATTAAGTTATGTTATATAAGCCTCCATCTTATTAGCAGGCTCACTTTACTGTCTCTTTACTCGTTATTGTCTTTGAAGAGTCAACCTAGCTTGAATCCTACTTATATAAGGAAATGAATTCTGCTAATAGCTGGAGTAAGCTTGGAAACAGAGTTTTTCCTGATTGACCCCCAGATCTAGCTGGCATCTTGACTGCAGCCTTAAAGAGAAACCAGTTAGATTTCCTTGGATTTATGATCTTGAAGAAACTATGAGATAATGAGTACAATGTTTTAGGTGGCAAAGTTGGTGATATTTTGTTTTGCAGCAATAGATAACTAACACACTGGCACAAACTGCGAGTAGAAAACAATCCTTCCCCCCTTGCTTCTGAAAATCCATCTTTTATCAGGAAGAACCTAATAAAAAAGCAGCTGACATGATAGTCTCAGAAATGCACTTGTCAAACTCTTAGTACAAACATCACAGAACAGAGGGTAGGAAAGCAGACTTGAAGCTTAGAATAAGAAAAACAAGCACAGTCTATCTTTAGCTACTCAGCATCTGCATACATTCTTTTACCTGTATTTGAATTCTGAACCATTAAAATAACATTCTGCTTCCAACTCTCAGATAAAACAAACATAATATCATAACATTCTAACACCCCCTATTCACACCTCTCTGGAATCCACAAGTCACAATTCCACTTCAATCATCTATAAGCTGAAGACTAATGACCAAATGATAAAGTTATTACAATCAATATTTCATATAAACTGAAAGGAGAAAGGAGGAGTTAAAAAAAGAGAGAGAGACAAATATTAGTGTAAACATAAGAAGGCAATGTGTATGTCTGCCAGACACTGCACTTCTGTAACTGGTCACAAGGGTATAGTCTATTTTAATTCACTTCTTACAGTCCCCGTTCCATTTTAACTTTACTCTTAGACCCTTGGTCACACATCAGCTGGCAGAAGAAGCTCTTTACCTGGAGATAACCTAACTTTATTCCTGAAAGGTCTGAGTCCTTAGGTGTTCCACCTTTATTGGGTGACTCTGTTGGGGCTTTCTTCACGTTAATTTTTACTTTTGTACATGGAAAAGTTAAGAGACACAAAGAAGAATCCTTCAGTTTGGAACATAATCTTTGTTGCGTACATGGTAGACAAGAAACTCAATATCTCTTTGGATACTGGGACAAATCATGTCTGCAAGCACAGTAAACCCCTTCTTTGTTATTTCCATTGCACGAGGAGCCCAAATAGCAAGTCACATTCTCAACTTTTAATTCGCTGGAAACATTCCTATGTCCCTGTGATGGAAGAACTTCTCCCTTGAGCAAAAACAACCTTAAAGCAACTTGTGCCTAAATTTTAGAGATAAAAAGAAGAGTTCTATGGTTCAGCTATTGCTGTTGTGAGAGAAGTTACTCTCACACTCACCTGTTGGTTTCTGCGTCTGAGTATACTGGTGGTGGCAGAATCAGCATCACTTATTGCTCTTTAGTTCAGAGCATATCTACATCTTGTAGACTAATGTACCAAACTTGAAGGGAATTGTTTTCCAAATGGTATTCGTAACTGGATCTTCATTATGTCATTTAAACATGCTACCATGCCAGCTATTTCTGAGTGATGGATATAATATGAATGAATTCCATGGGTGTGAACCTTTTGATACATTAATATGGTGAAACAAGTGACTCAATCTAAAATGATGTTGCATGAGCTAACATGATGACTGACGCATCCAAAATATCCAGATATAGGAGGTGCTGACAGAGCATCGTGAACAAGAAAAATAAGACTTATCCAAAATACGAATTTACTCTAATGAGGACACACTGATGAGCATTCTCATAGAACACAAATATCTTCAAACTATAGGCCCAATCCATGAGGTCTGTCCATGTGAGTCTTACCCAGACCTGCTTGTTAAATCTCCTCCTTACCAGTCCCTCGTCACCTGGCTCACCAATCGTACTCGTGCATCCATACCACTGGCCATCTCTCTGTCCAGACAGTGGAAAAAAACAGATGCATTGCTTAAAGCACTACCTACTCAGAAGACAATCAGAGAGTATCCTCAATGAGGCTAATATCATTGATAAACCATGCCCGAGATTTCCCTTCCTCCATCACATACTCATAGGGAATTTTGTTTGGTCACAGGTGTGTACTTAGGGGAAAAGGCAATGATACAAGACTAGGTGAAATCTAAGCCAATCACTCATGCAAATGATTTTTTGTCAGGGACCCACTAGGTCAGGGACCCAGGCTGGCAGATGCCACTTCAACTCCATCCTGTTTTGCTGCTGCACATACCCAAACTTATGGCTTGGAGGATTAGGGAAGACACAGTTCATGATGGGCAGTTTAGTTCTCATAGTCGTTAGATGTAGCAGAATAATGGACCCTACCGCTCCAATATACCCACTTCCTAATCCAAAGATCCTGTGAATATGTGGTTTATAGCAAACGGGAATTAAGTTTGTAGATGGAATTAAGGTTATCAACTAACCTTGTACAGAATGGTTATCCTGGATTATTCAAGAGGACTAAATGTCATCAAAAGGGTCCTTAGAAGTAGACAGGGGAGATGTCATTAGGCAAAAATGTTCAGAGAGATGCAAGACCACAAGCCAAGAAATGCTGAGGGAACTCTAGATGATGGAAAAGGCAAGAAAGAGGTTCTCCCCTCTAGCCTCCAGAAATGAACGCAGCCCTACTAACACCTTGATTTTAGGTCCATGAGATCTTTCTCAGATGTCTGACCTACAGAACTGTAGAATAATAAATCTGTGTTGTTTTAAGCCACCAACTTTCTGGTGATTCATTACAGCAGAAATGGATAACTAATAAACTTCTTATTCTATGATGCGGCATCATCTACCAGGGCCTGGTTCTAAGCCAGAAGCTGTTTCTTAAAATAAAAATAATTACATTTAGATGAATCAAGAAGCTGTCCATCAGACCTACATGTTTCTGCTTTTATAGATAAAGTAACACTTTACTAGTTTACTCGTCTATTTTATTATTAGATCAGCTTTCTGGAGACAAAAACATTTTGACTGGCATTTGAACCCTGCTGCTTATGACAGGAATCACACCCATGTTGTTTCTGGTGAATCACATCTGGTCTTTGCCGCTCCAGGATGCTACCAGTCCTGCTGAAAACAGGAAGCCTGTGTCAATTCTGTCAACTCTAACATTATCCACAGCATGTAGAGGAAAACCACCAAAGAGTTTCTCAAGCATGCTAGTCATCTCTTCACTAAGTTATGTATCAATGTATTGGTACCTTAGTCAAGAGTGTCCTCCGGACCCTCAACACGGGATGCAAGGCAAACAAGATTAGTCCACTCCAAGATTTGTATCCCCCTCCTAAAACTACAGATTCTATCTTTTACATCAAAGAAGATGTTTGCTTCTAAACATCATTAAGTACAAAACATTTAAAATATTAAAAATTAAATTAAATGCAGTTGAATCCAGGTTTCAGGCAATCAACTATGGAAACTCTTCAGTTAAGTCCTGGCTCCTTGAGTCAACACATTAGATTCTTGGTAAATGCCTTAACAACGTTTGCATAATCCAGTATTAAAATCCATCTACTTTGGCCTAATACTTGAATCGATTATCATATATATTTCTCAGTTTTAAGGTAATATAAATGAGCAAATATTGCAATTATCTTGGCAAATAAGCCGTCTCTTCCTGGGTTGCACGTTGCACTAATCCTCTTGGGGAATGTTTGGATCTTACTTGAAGTGGATCTGGAGGCAGTGGAAGTGATGGAGGTGGTTCCTGAGGTGACGAGGCCTCCCCTCGAAATGCAGCTGACTCACAGAGATGACTATAAATGTTCATGGAAGCCTTTGTCCTCAGCCAGAAAAGGAGAGGTTACTTTGGCTGGCAAGGGATGCTTAGGGAGATCTGGGAATTAAAGTGCAGGAAGACATAGCTATTCCACTCCTGACTTTTTGCAGTCATTACTTCTATCATGATGGTCAAATCAAGTGGCTAATTGGCTTTTCAAAACTCTACCTGTCCTTCATCCCAAGAAAACATATATGATAATTTATGTATCTGTGGTACTAATGCATAGCACTAATACAGTTATCCCATTTTTCCCACCAGCAAAAGTGTCATTATTAGATCAAAATAATCCAGAGTCCTATGTCTGAAAATCTGTCTTCTAGGACTTCATCTCATAGAAATGAATATATAAAGTCAGGAAACAAAAGCACAGGTAGTATTTCAATGAGGATATTTAATGCAGAGTTAGTTTCAGTGCTCTAGATAAGAGAGGACATTGTCCTATACCAGGGTACTGGCAGTGAAGAGATGAAGTAAATCATTTTTGAAATCTAAGAGATGGTACCTTATAAGAGGCAGGCATGTTGAGAAAGAAATATACAGCAAATAATGAACAAGATTCTGGGTTAAGAAGTTTGTGTAAGAGAGGAGTCTAGATTTCTGGATCAAGTAGTCAGGGGTATGGAAAGCAGATTATCCTTGGGGAAAGAAGAGATGATAAGACATCCAAACAGATATCCAAGAAAAACGTAGAATGGAAACTGAAAGGAAGTCGGAAATGGAAAAATAAAGGGACTCATGGATATGAGTCCCCAAATAGACTCATAAATTATACCTTAAGATAAATATAGCTGTTTTCTAAAAATTAAACTATTATATGAATTAATATCCCATAGTATAGATACACAGTCTCAAAAACCTCTTCGACTATTAAGCCTTACTATTCATTTGAATCCTTCAATAATTATTATATATATTAGAAAAAAATAATTATCAAACAGAAAAATAATTGGTAAGTGCTTGTAAGAAAATAATTGTTAAGGGAATTTAGAAAAGAATGAGAAAGATGGAGGTAAACACTCCAGATATCTATCTGACCACTACACAAACAACAGAGAATTGGCCCATAACCTTCAAGTGTTATATATTGTATATCAAGTCTATCCATGTTATACACGTAAGTACTTTACCCATTTTAGTTATATAAATAGCTCTCATTGTTCTGGTTTATTTCCAGTCAACTTTATATTTTTTATTGATGTTTCCATGAATGCACAACTATGTCAAGAAAGTGACTTGTCATGCAAAGAAATACATCATTGTTCGTATTTCTTAACTACACTTAATACTATTCATTAATACAGTGATTATGGCTCATATGAGCCAGTGATAGGACATGAATATTTTCTCTTTGGGCTGTCAAGAGGAGAATTTTGATGCTTAAATGCTGATGGATGGCTCCTAGATCCAGGTAAATTCATATTTTGGGGTAGCCACTTGAGGGTCAGTCAGCAATCTCTCTGTGGGGAATACTCTGACCTCACCACAAGTAGTTCTTTCAAAAGTTAACAGAAATTGAAATGGTAGATAAGTTTCCCCTTAATATGAATACATTGTAAAAAGAAAAAAAGGACTAGTGATGAGAAAACACATGAAGTAAAAAATACCAGTTATTTATATACAGAGCTGCTACAGGCCCAGGCTGGCAATTTTCTACACACCACTAATTACATTTGCTATGTCTATTAATATTCCCATTATTTTCAACAGTTGGTGCCAAGGTAATGCATTATGAAAATTTATTTTAATGCAAAACATAAAAGGATATCTCTAATAGTATTTTTCTTCATCTCTGGGGCATAGTATATTACATCAAGAAGATACGTCAAATCTGAATGTACCTAAGCCACAGAATTTGAAGTTGAACTTCAGTTCACCTTTAAAACATATCCTCCACCTACATGGCTTAAAACATGGCAATAGTTAGCAAGCACCCTTGGCTCCATCCTCCCTCCTACACTAGAGAAAAACTATTTTGCACACAGAGGTCTGAGTGACCCGGTAAATGTTACCTGGCAATTGCTGGGCATTTAGGAAAGAAGAAGAAGAAAGTCACAGAAAATGACCCAGGCACAGTCCCTTTGCCTGTCAAACAAGGAGAGACAAGGATTAAAAATAAAACCTACATCATGTAAGGTTAAGAACTCCTGTTGTGCTAAGAGCTTTTGAAGCCAGAAAATACCAGAGGCTTGAGTTTATCTGGGATAAAAATGAAAGTTCTGACCCAGCATTGTTAGTGCCTCACTCCACTTTTGACCACAGCTCCCACAGGTTCTTGCAAGCTGCTTAACCAGGGTTAGAAGGGCAAGGCCAGGGCACAGAAAATGACACTCATTCCATTTAAACATAATTTAATTCTCTGAAGCCTTTTAAAATAGGTTTTTAGAATCAACATCCTTGAGCACTCTGATTGAATGCAGCTATTTTGGGAAATAAAATTGCTGTTATTGCTATTTTCTGTGTGAATTCAAAGAGGCAAAAACCATGTGAGGTGCCTTTTGGCCCTTCTACTCTGTAGTCTCAAATCAAAGCATGGATGAAGTAGGATCTAATATATTTTGTGTTAAAGTGCTTCAAGATATGCTAACAACCACTTTGTGTTATAATAATCCAGTATGGTATATCTATTTCTACTCTAATAAATGGGCTCAGTTTAGACTGACCTCTAAAAACCATCTCCATTATCAGTACCTCAGCTCTTCCTCTTATTCAGAGCATGTTAGAAAGTTACAGAAGATACATTAAGTACCTGAGCAGCTGAGTTCAAAGTGTATCCTGAGTACACAACAAATCCTGGGGAATCCAAATCTATCACCGTTTCTTTGTAGACCTCATAAAATGACACCATCATAGTCCCTCTTATAAACCCCAAGTATTAATACCTGAGATAAACTATTCTCGGGCACAAAGCAGTATGTGTTCAGCCAGCGATCACCTAGAACAGATGAATGCTTTGGGGAGCTTGAACTTTGGGAATACATTTCCATGGAATGGGGAATTGAAGGTCTAATAAAGAAAAGTTTGATGAAGTTAGTTAAATAAATGAAATGAAGCTCTGTCATTCCATAGGTCAGAGGATAAGTAAAAACAAAAACCCATCTCTACAGTGGGGCATAGCTGTGAAGAAACTGAGGTGTGCTCTCCACCTCACACTGAAGATAGCCCCCAGATATTTTCATATTTATTTTCATTGAGATAAAAGTTATCAATCCTAAATGTAAAATTTAATGAGTTTTAGCAAATATATACATGTGCTATCATATCAGTCAAGATAGAAAACAAGTGCCATTACTACAAAAAGTTTTTCTTCATGTGGCTTCAGTTACAAAGGTGTCAACACCCTAAACAACGAAGGTTCTGATTTCTACCATCGTAGTTTTATCAGCTGTATAATTAATATAAATTTCCTTTACTGTGTGTAGAGTTTGTGTCTGACTTCTTTTGCAGAGTCCTTTTTTTTTTTTAGAGCCATCCTTGTTGTTGGTGTATCAGTTTTTGTTTCTTTTTTATTGCCAAATAACATCCTATTATATAAATATTCCATTGCTTATCTATTTCCTTGGTGTCAAGAACTGGAATGATCTGAGAACTTACTCTCCATGTCAGCTGACAAATTAAACTGCCACAGTTTTTAAAATGCTGACAGAAGACACATAAAGGACCTTTATTACTCGTGGCAGAACAGGCAGCATGAGTATCACATTTGCATGAGTTGCTCTTGTCCCATCTCCAAGTCCCATGGGCATGATCCCAGGTGTATTCTGCACACACAAAGGATTTGTGTCTTTGTGTCTCAGATGAAGAGCCCCCAAGATTAGAAATCTCTGATCTCTTTTTTTTTTTTTTTTTGAGACGGAGTCTCGCTTTGTCGCCCAGGCTGGAGTGAGTGGCGCGATCTCGGCTCACTACAAGCTCCGCCTCCCGGGTTCCCGCCATTCTCCTGCCTCAGCCTCCCCAGTAGCTGGGACTACAGGCGCCGCCACCATGCCCGGCTAATTTTTTGTATTTTTAGTAGAGACAGGGTTTCACCGTGTTAGCAGGATGGTCTCGAACACCTGACCTCGTGATCCGCCCGCCTCGGCCTCCCAAAGTGCTGGGATTACAGGCGTGAGCCACCGTGCCCGGCCCCAGGAATCCCTGATCTTTAATAGGGGTTGCTAGCAAGCCTGCTCAACTTTTGCCTTATAGACCTGTTATCTTCAAAACTTCAGTCAGGTAATAAATCTGCCCTCTGTCCGCCAGGTCCAACACTATTCTCTGCCGAGGATATTGTCTATGTAAACATCCTCGAAAAGACAATACAGAACAAAAGCCAATTCAAAACACAGAGAAACTCCATGGAGAGCTCTCTCTTAACACCTGGTGATGGACGTTTTGGTTGGTTCCAGTTTGGAATTGGTACATTATTTCCTTAAGATGTTCCATGAATCAATCATGCCATGTGTGAATAAAAACAGTTTGACTTTTCCTGTAAAATGTTTATGCCCTTTTTTTTCCCTTGCTTATTACACTAGCAAGGGACTATATTGAACAGATGGGTTTAGAGCTGATTCTTCATTATTTTGTTCCCAGTCTTAGTGTAAAGTGTTCAGTATTTCACCATGTGTGATGTCAGCTGCACATTTTTTCATACATACACTTTGTCAGTGGAAAATGTTCCTTCTATTACTAGATTGCTTCATATTTTTATGATGATACATGTTAAATAGATGTTAAATTTTATCAAATATATTATCTGCATCCATTAAGACCATCGCATATTTTTTCTCCTTTTTTCTATTAAAATGATAGTGATTAAATTTTGAATATTAAACTTTCTTCTATTTCTTAAATAAATCACACATGAGCATATATATTATCTATTGTTTATATTGCTGGATTTTATTGTTGTTATTTCACTTCGAATTTTTGCAGATCATTTCTTGAAGGTTATTTGTCTTTAATTTTCCTTTCTTAAAATATGTGTGTCAGATTTGTCACCAGAATAACATTGCCCTCTTAAAATGTATTGAAAAGTGTTCCCTCGTCCTTTATTTTCTGAAATAGTTTAAGAGTACAGTGATGCTGTGTTTATTTATTTCTTAAATATTGGATACAGTTAGCAAACTTACCTGGACCTAAGGTAAAATAAGGGTTATAGAGAAATGCAAAAAGGCATTTTATTAAAATTTAATTATTTTAATAGATACAGGGTTTTTAATTTTCTACTTTTTCTTGTGTCAGTTTTGGAAAGTTGTTTCAAAGTATCTGGTCCATTTCATTAAAGTTTTCAAATTTATTTGTATAGAGTTGCTAATAATATTTATTATCTTTTCAGTTCTTTATAATCTGTTTTGTCCATCCTCTATCATTCCTGGTTTTAATAATTTATGATTGCCACTTATTGTCTTCATCAGTTTTGCTAGGTATTTATCACTTTTCTTTAACCTTTTTTTAGGAACAGTGGCTTTCTTAATTTTCTCTATAGTGTATTTCCTTGTTTCTCTTTAATGATTTATTTAGTTCAACATGCTTTTCTTTTTCTAGCTCCTAAAAGTGGAAACTTATATCCTTGATTTAAAATCATTATTCTTTTATAATATAAACATTTAAAGCCATACATTTATTTCTAGGCACTGTTTGGCTGCATAATATGACTTTTGATAAGTTTGTTATTACTTAGTTTAAAATGTTTCCTAGCATTCCATATAAATTAAGTTACAATGTTTTCTAGTCTTCTGGCTCCATCTCATTCACTAAAGTCCAAAATCAATGAAAGAGCTAACAAAACGCAAGACATATATTCCTTCATCAACTCAAAAATTATTTTTCTTCTTTTTCAGTTAATTCTATCCTTCTTGACGTTCCTTAAATATGCCAGGAAAGATTTTGCTTCAAGAATTTTGCTCTTGCTATTGTCTTTGCCTGCAATATAATTTGCATTGCTATGGGTTCCCTTCCTTCAAGATATTGCTCCAATATCTCCCTCTCAGTGAGGCTCACCATTGACCATGCCATTTAAAATTTCAGTGCCATGGCTGGGCCCATGTTTGTTTTTTACCAATACATTTCACTATTTTAATTTTCTCTATAACCCTTATTTCTTCTACTATTTCAAATAGCATATTTATTTTTGTTGCTTATTGACTGTCTTCACCCTGAACTGCCTTTACTAGATGTAAATCTCCTTAGAATAGGGATGTTCGTTTATATTTTTCTTCCGACAGCATATAATCAGTGCCTAGAATAGACTCTGGCACATTATAGGGACTGAATAAATATTTTAGAATAAATAACAATGTTCAGTTACAAACTGCTCAAGGTGCTATGGGTAGATGAGTGATTTATAAGGTTAGTGTCAAGTGAGAGGAGAAAAACTGAAATTGCATCACTGAAAGATGCACCTGAATTATGAGTTATGTGTGATCATATTTGATTTTGAATTGTGTTTAGAAGAAAAGCATTTCTAGGCAGAGAGATTGGTATAATCACATCTATGAAGATATGATATGCATAGTATATTTTGAGAAATTTGTTTGTTATTATTAGATATAAAGTGAGTCAGTTTCTAGCAATGCATAATGCTAAAGAGGTAGATTTTAACAATAGCTCTTGAAGTCCTGTGTCCTCTAAAAAGAAGATTGGAACTTATCTTAAAATATTGCCAACAACGTGAATGAAACAAAATTCGAACATGAATATATTTTAGTGATACTAAGGATCTGTGAAAACAAGTAGTGATTATTTTAAAAGTGGTCAGATAAAAATACTACTTACTTCAATAGGATATTAACTAGAAAGACAGTTGACTTCTCAGTGGTAGAAGACCACTGGATGATACAAGACCACTTGTATCCATTTGCTGAAGAATAATAATTGCTAATTTAATATTCTAAACTCAGTGAAATTATCATGTAACATTGAAGGCAAATACGTTCTTAAAAAAAAAAGGTCTGCCACAAATTAGTAAATATCAGGAAAAAATAAATAATTAGAAATTACTGACACTAAAAACATAGTAACAGAATATTATAAAAAGCTCTATGACCATATATCTGAGAATTTAAACAAAATGGAAAGTGTTAGGAAAATCATAGGTTATCAAAACTAAGAAATACAGAATATCTTAATAGTTACATAATCACTAATAATTCAATCAGCAGTCACAATTTTTTTATAAAGAAAACTACAAGCCCAAATTGATTTCTACCAAATCAAATAGAAGAAGAAGGAAGAGGAGAAGGAAGAGGAACAGGAAGAGGACAGGAGGATAAGGAAAGTTTTATAACCTAGATAATAAAAACTGGCAAAAAAACAGAAATGAGTAAAGAATATTATATATTAATACCCCTAAACAGTTTATGTGGTAGTTCTTAAACTTTGAATTTAAGAAATATACCATTCACATTAGCATATAAAAATGAAGAACTTAGGCATAAATCTAACAAAAGAATCTAATAATTTTTAAAAATTGTAACAATTGAGAAAAATAAGAACAAAATAACAAGTTATGTATTGTATTCATGGGTTAAAAAGTTGATACTGTAAAAGTGGTAATTCCTCCTAAATTGTTCAATAGATGCAATGTTATCTTAGTAAAAATGCCTACTTTTATTTGTAGTATCTGCAGATTGATTTAAACTTTATAAAGATTTGCAAAGGCCTAAGAATGGCCTTTTTTTTTTTTTAAATGAATAATATGGTAAGAGAACTTGCTCTTCTAAACTCTTTAAAGCTGTCATCATAAACAAAACTTTGTATTGTTCCAGGGATAGACAAAAAGAAATTAATGGGAAGCTCAGAAAGAGACCTATATAAATACTTGACATATAACAGAGCAGATTAGTAAGGAAATGATGGATTTTTCAATAATTGATGCTGGGACAATTAAGTGTCCATACAGAAAAAAAAAAAAGAAGAGAAATTGAATCCTCTGTCAAAGATTTAAAATATCTCAAAATAAGTTAAACAGTCAAAATAAAATTTAGAAGACATTCACAATCTCAATCTAGAGAAAGGTTTTCTAAAAAGTCACAAAAGCACAAGAAAAATAAATGTCATTCAATTTAATTACATTGAAATTAAATAATCATATTTTAAAAGATATGTAAGAGTGAAAGAAAACATAAAAATAGGTAAATATATTTGTAATACATATAACTAATAAATGACTGGTGTAAAAAATATATAAAAGTCCTAGACCATTACGTGGGAAACAGGAAACATAATTTGCAAAATGAAAAAACATTTGAAAAAGCCTGTGACAAAAAGAAAATTCAAATTACCATTAACATTGCAAAGAGTTTTTACTTACCACTAAAATGCTAATTTTAGAAACCTCTTATGCAGAAGAGTGGGCTGAGTGTAAAAATAAATAAACATAAAAACCACAATAGGAGACAAATAAATGAAAGAATGATGTAAATTAAATTAAACACAAATACACATGTACACACAATCACAATACCAAGCTTTGTGGAGACCCTGAAATGCTTAGAAATATCCAATACTGACTATGGTATATCTCCTTCACTTTAACCTTCTTTTGCTTTTCTCAGTTAAGTTGTTAAATTTTCTTTTTAATGTCTTACACAACTTTTGTTAGATTTGTGCCTAAGTAATTTATGTTTGCATGCTAATGCAAAGGGTATATCTCCTTATACATTTAGAATAATAATAATAAAATTATAAATGTACATTTGCTATGACCCAACAATTTTACTTCTGGGTATGGACCATAAAAAGTAGTTGGACATGTGAACACATGTACAATACATTTGATGCAACAATTGCTGGAAACAACCCTAATATACGATAGCCATAAAGTAGCTAAACGTAGTGTATGTATACATGGAATCCTACTCATCTATGAAAATGAATTACATATATCTAAAAGTGGCAAAAGAAATAAGTTCTAAAAATATATTATTGAGTCAAAAGAAGTAAGTCACAAAAATAATTTCTCCATTTATACAGATAGAGTTTGAAAATAGGCAATATTGAATTATATTATTTAAGGATATATGCAGAGGTTTAAAAACTCACAAAAAATAAAGGAAAGGGTCCCCAAAATCAATAGAGCATTTGCCTCTAGTAGAGAGACAAGAAATGTAGAATAAGAGGGCCACAGGAGAGGGTATTTGGGGCTTTGGGTTGCTCCACTTCTTGCTCTGACTGGTGGTTATGTGAGTATCTGCTTAATAAATCTTATCTAAACTATATATACGTGTCTGAATATATGATATATATTACAGTGAAAAACTCTCAAAGTGAGGTAGCTAACGGCATACATATATATCATCAAGTTTGATAACTGAGGGGCCTTTGCATTATGCTTTACAAAGTGTTGTTCTGAACACTCGACGATGTTGAAACGCAGACACGGCGATGATAAAGTAGTGCAGTAGCGGACCGAGCTCTCTTCTTAACCCCTTTTTCTATCCCTTCAGACATGAAGCCTATGACTAAAGATAACAGAGTAAGATGGGCTGTGTGAGACACACACAAAACAAACATCTCTATGAGCTCTATTCCATTTCCTCTTTTTAGCAAAATGATTATTCTGTGTGAACATTAAACAAGTGCTGGAGGGTGATAAACCAGAAAGTTCTGGGTGTATAAAACTCACATTTTCTCAGTCTCTGATTGCTTTATCAGGACGTGTATTTAATGTTTCTGCTTGCAAACAATGAGTGGATAGAAGGCTGTGTTATACTCAGAAGAGTCCGTCAATATTATATAGAGACAGGTGGGACCCACTAACAAAACTGAAGACAGTTAACTATAACTAAAATCATCTCAATCCTCCTCATATAAATCATTAACATTTCATTTTTTTTTACTTTTTCTAAGCACTCGCAATTTAGAAGTGATGTTCGTTTTCGTTTTCTTTTGCTTTTGCTTTTTTTTCTTTTCTTTCTTTTTTTTTTTTTTTTTTTTTGACAGTCTCACTCTCTTGCCTAGGCTGGAGTACAGTGGCACATTTCCATTCACTACAACCTCCACCTCCTGGGTTCAAGTGATTCTCCTGCCTCAGCCTCTGGAGTAGCTGGGATTACAGGTGCACGCCACCATGCCTGGCTAATTTTTGTATTTTCAGTAGAGATGGGGTTTCACCATGTTGGCCAGGCTGGTGTCGAACTCCTGACCTCAGGTGATCTGCCTGCCTTGGCCTCCCAAAGTGCTAGGAGTACAGGCATGAGCCACCGCACCTGACCAGAAGAGGTGATGTTCTTAATTGGTTCTATGCCTCTTATTTCATCTATCACTTCCTATTTCATCCTCAGTCACTGAATTTGCTGACAATGAGTGGATCCATCTGCTTTCTATTCATGTTCTTACTTCTCAGAACCCATTTAAAACCGCATACTATTAGTATGGTGGCATATTCTATGCATTATGTATTTTGTATTTATGTACAGTATACTATGCGATATACTATGATAAACATCAACCTACTTATGTTTAAGTGGTTTAGAGACTGAGGACATGAGAAAGAGGACATGCAAGCCTTTGCCTTCCCTAGAATCAGACAAAAAAAAAAAAAGGCGGATTAACTTAAAAGAATATACTAATCAGTAATGATTCAATCAAAAATATAAAACATGGTAATATAATAAAGAAGTCTGTAGAATCACCTTAGTTTTAAGGATTTCATATTTAGGTTTGTATTTTAAATAAATATTTAAATATGCAAATTATGAACATATCTGAGGGAACAGCTGGTGTTAAAATTCTAAAGGGAGGAATGATTTTGGCATGTTCAAGATACTAGAAGAGCAGAGTGGCTGAAGTTAGCAAATAAGGGAGAGGACGAAAAGAAATGAGGACAGAGGAATAGGCAAGAGCCAAAAACGAAAAGCCATTTTGTTGAAACCATATTAGGAAGTGGTTAAGCCGGGAAAACTGAATTTAGTTGTTGAGTTGAACGAAACAGTAGAGGAACACCAAATAGCACAGCTTTCTGTTGATTTTTTTCTACTAGTCCTTAGTCTGTGAAGATGATCTGTGTTGTTTCCCTTAATTTTCTGGGCTCAGACAACCTGACTTAGTTTGTTTGTTATATTTACAGTGGAACTGCATGCTCCCTGCAGTAGATTCGACAGTCAGCAAACGTGAGACCCAGTGATTACCCTGGAAAATCTTTTCAATCTTTCATAACATAGAATATGCACGGTTGTCCTATCAATAAACTTGTACATTAAGCACTACATATCAAAAACTTGAGAACCACTGTCACAGCGAACCTAAAGGAAGGACCAAAGCAAACTCTATATGCAGATGTGTGAACATTCAAAATTTTCAGTCTTCGACAGAATCACCAAATCCCTGAAGAAAAGAGTGAATATTTCTCATCCTGTCTGCAAGTTTAATGCCATTCACATGGGTTAAATATGTGAATTAAAAAAAAAAATAGAGGAGTCACCTCTCAAGCTAGGTTTAGGTTCTACAGAGTGCAATTGGAACACATAGGTGACATTACACTGTTTTAACCCCCAGGCCTAATCCTCTGTTTCCAACTACCATATTGTAAACTGACTTCAACTCCTGACAATCTTAATAACTTTATTTCCAACACTACATTCATCTCTGTGGCTTCAACCACATCTTCTGTTTCTTCATCACTGATGGCCTCTCTCACTTACATCTCTAACCATTACCTTTTTTGATTGCTTTCCCTTAGCTGTCAAATCAGTCTTCAGAACCTGTTGCTCCCAAGTCTACTTCAAGTTTTCTTGCTTTCTCTTTATACCACTTTCAAAAGAAGAGCCGTTTCTGTGCTTTGCTTTCACTTTTCAGCTTTTTCTAATACAAGCTGATTTCTACTGTGTTACTAATCTGAAACCTACATTTCAGTGTTATAAGTGATTTATGAAATTCCTATTCCATAGATCTATTCTCAAGCCTTCTCCTATATGATCTCTTGAAAGCCTTCTATACTGCTGACCTGTGCTTTCTTTTAAAAATTGCATGCTTTGCTTTCAGGGCACTATTAACTTTACCTCCCTCCTCACTGATCGCTTTTTAATTGTTTGTCTCTTTCATATACTCATGCCTTCAATGTGGATAGTCTCAGGGTTCAACCCTCAGCCCTCTTGCTTCGTAATTCTTTCTGCTCTTACTTTTACAATCCCATCCACAGATATCGTCAATGTAATCACTATTCAAATAACAGCAAAATCTATATCTTTAGTATTTATAACTTATAAAACCAAATGAAATGCACATTGGATAGTTCTTAATAACAAACATTTTATAATTCAATATTTAATACAAATATTAAAATTACTGTAAATGACTTCAAAGACCATGTATGAAATTGTGATCTTTCCCTCAAAACCTATCGTCGTATATTCTCTATATAAGGTAATGCTACTATCATCTATCTATTCACTCAAGCAAAACATTACAAGAACAACATCACTCTTCTTTTAGCCCTCTATTGAATAGAATAGCAATCTTCAATTTGTCTGTTTCCATAATGACTTACAAAATGCAAATAGTCTCATTCTCTTATTCCTACTCCTACTTATGATAATTCCTATTTATCTCCTGGCTTATTGCAATAGAGTTTTTTCCCCCTTCTTTCCTCTTTCTAAATGTATAGTGTCTGTTCAAAGTTGTCTTTCTTCTAAAAATAACATAAATTTGGAAGTTATATTACCCTGCTTAAAAATTGTTAGTAATGGTTCTCCACTACCCATAGAATAATATGTCAAATACTTCAGTCATTTTGCAGTCAGAGTGAAGTTTTTATTCCAATGACTTTTCCTATAATTCCTATGGCAAATCACAGGCTGTAGTCACTCAGGCATGCACACTGGTCCTCCAGAATTTTAAACATAATCAGGTATAAAATGGGAGTAGATTATCTCTTACTGTTAGAATTCTGATGATCCATAGTTCATGACTTAGAATACATACTTCAATTGTTTTGAAGTCTTATTCTAATAGACTTCAGACTACTTTTAGTGATTTATGCTTAGATATTGCTCAAATAGTCATTTTTGGAAATAATGAAGGGGATTAGAGAAACTTTACCAAACACCCATGAACAGGGAAAAGAGGGATAGGAGAGGATTTAAAAGGCAATATAATAGTATTTTTTTAAAAAGTGAAACATTTGCTATGTGGGCAACCTGTTAAAAATGAATCTTTTTATCAAATAAAAATATCTTTGTGAAAACATAATCACATTTATTTCTAAAACTCTTATTCCACTTATCAGCATTTCTTTAAGAATCACATTTCTTTTCAGTAACCATCACTACAAGCTTATGTTTTTCAATACTTATTCTTGAACTTTTCAAATACTCTCATACCAGGTTACAAGACCTTCTAAATAAACCACTAGGATTTAATTTCAATTTAAGCCTCAATGATGATGACAACAACATTTTTATAAAACTCTGAGGCATTGAACTCTGCTTCTGATATTGCTGCTCTTAAATTTTACTGAGCTAGTTTCACTTCTAGTGTCTAAGGAGAGAGCTAGGCACTTTTAGATGCTACATTAACATTTTAAGGCTACCTTACTTGATAGCACCATAATGAACTAAAAGCATTTACTGAGCTTATAGACAACTTAGTTTATTCCCTCAGTATAGGATCCTTCCCATGAAAACCTGCTGCAACTGGTTTTATAACCAACAATGGCATCTTACTAATTCCGATTCTAATTACTACAGTTCATGCTGTAAACTGAAAAGTAGACTACAATATACATAATACATGTCCCTTATCACCAATAAACATTAAAAATAACTATCTCACAGTTCTTATTCATTTAGATACATGCTACATACTAGATTTATTGCATTCCAGATCATTCTGATTATTTCCAGAACTCTTCTCTGAGACATAGTAGAAACAACTCTAGTATTTGTTTGAGAAGGTGAAAAGAGATTGCTGCTGTTACTTTTTATTCTGCCATAAATGTATTACCTAATGATTAAATAGAAATTTATAAATCAAAGTGATGTTTTTGCATGCTAAGAAATTTGCTGATAGCCCTATGAACATTCCTTCTGTTATGAGTCACCTTTCCCTTGCTGTATTCAAAATTCTCTCTTTGTTTTTGACTTTTGACAATTTGATTAGAATATATTTCAATGTAATCTTTGGGTTGCTGTGTTTAGGTTCTTTGAGCTTCATGAAGCTGGATATCCATACTCCTCCCAATATTTGGAAAGTTTATAGCCACTATTTCTTTCTGTTCTTTTCTCTCTTCTCTTGGGACTTCCATAACATATACTTGTTTGTTTGATGGCTTCTCAGAGGTCTCAAAAGCTTTCTTCACTCTTTTTCATTATACTTTCTTTCAGTTTCTTTAATTGGCTGATTTCAAATGACCTATCTTCAAGTTTGCTTACTTTTTCTTCTGCATAATTGAGTTTGCTGTTGAAGCTCTCTATTGAATTTTTAGTCCTATCCTGGTATTCTTCAGTTCCAGGATTCTAGTTTGGTTCATTTTTATGGTTTCTATTTTTAATTATACTTCTCATTTTGTTCATGAATTGTTTTTCTGATTTTGCTTAGCTGTCTATGTTCTCCTACATCTCATTGAGCTTCCTTAAGGTGAGTATTTTATATTTTTTATCAGGCAACTCATAGATATCCATTCTTTTGGGGTTGGTTATTGGAGCTTTATTAGTTTCCTTTAGTGTTGTTATATTTGCTTGATTTCCCATGATTTGAATATCCTTCCATTTGTGTCTATGTATTTGAAAGAGCAGACATCTCTTCCAGTCTCTATATGTAAACAGGTAAAAACACTCAGTCCCCCCAGACAACAGGAATTTCTCTGGAATTGCAGTCAAGTGATGTTGGAGCTGGGTCACATGGTTGCTTGTGGGTTCACGGTATGTCTTCAGTTACCAGAGGCTTGGGCAAGTGTGGATCCTGCCTCATATCTGAACATGATGGGACTGCCTCCAGTACTCTGGTCAATAGTAGTGGCACTGGGACAAGGGTCGACTTCAGGATACTCAAACTGTGGGTCTGTTACCAGCTGTAAAGGCAAATATAGCTCCCACCATGTCCTGGGGGGGCTTCTGCCAGGTCTCTCTGCAGACCATTGGAAGGACAGAACCATCACCGGACCATTGCTGACGTGGGTTGAGGGAACCAATGACAAGGCTGCATCAAGATCTGCAATCAGAATGAGGTTGGTGAGGCTGGCACCCAAGGCAAAGGCAGGGATGTCTTTTCCCAGGTTCCTGAGTGCATGGTGGAAATGAAAGGACAAAAGCCAAAGGAGATTGTAGCCAAATCCATAGGGAGTTAGGCTGTTTCTGGGTCTGTAGCTGTGACTACATGTAGTGAGTGTGCCACCTGCATGGGAGCCCGCCTTCTCAAAATAGCCCTCCTTGCTCCTGGCTCCACCTGGGTTTCACTGCCTCCTGCCCAGAACCCAAATTTCCCACAAAGGCACTTTTCTGTCTGGATGGCTGACAAATTGTTGTGGGGGATATAAGTGGGGTCTTCTTATTCACCATCTTGCTGACATCACTCTTCATACTTTTGTTTAATAGTCAATGTTAGATGTCACAATGTAAATTACATCCTAGAGAGATCCTACAGTGTTACTGAATATATATGTGTGTGTGTGTGTATATATATGTGTGTGTGTATATAAATGTGTGTGTGTATATATATGTGTGTGTGTGTGTGTGTGTGTGTGTGTATTTTGAAAATGCTTAGCTCTTCATTTACCATAAGTTAAAGTGTTCTTTCCTATTGCTCTTCCCCACATTTGTTGTGGGTAAAGCCAGACACTATTTAAAAATTTGGGATAGAAACTAAAAACCAATCTGGTTTTTAACTGTGTGCCAAGAGAAAATAATAGAAAGTGGAATTTTTCCCAATCCAATATGTTGATAGACTACCCCCAAAATGGCTATGACAGGTCGAGTGGGTGCCAGGCAAATAGTACAGTAAACAAACATCCTCTAGTGTCACAGTGTATGAAAATACCTCAAATTTTTTAAAGACTAGTAGTAAAATTATTTAAGATAATCTCATGTATATTCCTATATTAGAAGAATGACACCCTAATGATTTGAATTTCAGATTCTGTCACAGGACAGCAGAGATATCATTCACCATTCTGGAATACTTTGTCAAATATTTTAATGAAATATCACAGCAGAGAATAAAGATACACTCATACCTTCTTAGTTTTTATGCTATAAGAGTTGTATGTTGAATAGTGGGGACAAGTTGCTCCTTACAATGGAATTAAATATTTATTATGAGTTTACTACCTCCGACAATTTCAAAATAAAGAGTTTATTCTAAGGTCAATTTGCAAAATACACAAAATCTCTAAGAAACAGAAATCATCCAAGTTACTGAAACCTAGAAATGCACTGTTAATATCATCTTTGGTCTAGATGTAATTTAAATCAAATTATACACACACATACACATACACACACACATAAACTCATACATATGCATATATATGTATGTGTGTATATATATACACACACACACCTTTCTCATTTGAAATTATGTTACAATGACATTTGAATATATACATAAAATACATTTTTAAAATTTAAGATTAATTTAACAATGTGAAAAAATAATATGTATATAACATAGGATGAATTTTCATTTTAATATTGACCCCAGGAATCCAAGATGGGTAGTAGCTGGTTTCATTTTCCTTTTTTAAATGGTGCTCTATTAAATGATTACACCACGATTTGGATATATATTCATGTGCTGACAGTCAGTTGCTTAGCAGTTTATGATAAAATTAAACATATATCTACCCCATGATCAATGAATTACACTTCAATACATTAATTTAAGGGAAATTAAAACATGTGTCCATAAAATAACTACATACGGATGTTGATAGCAGCTTCATTTATAACTGTATCAAAATTAATTACTGATTCCTGGGTGAAATTATCATTTTTAAAAAACAAAATTTTCATTTAGATCCCACTTATAAGTGAGAACATGCAGTATTTGGTTTTCTGTTCCTGCATTAGTTTGCTAAGGATAATGGCCTCCAGCTCCATCCATGTCCCTGCAAAGGACATGATCTTATTTATTTTTTGTGGCTGCATAATATTCTATGATGTCTATGTACCACATTTTCTTCATCCAGTCTATCATTGATGGGTATTTAGGTTGATCCCATGTCTTCACTATTGTGCATAGGGCTGCAACGAACATACACATGCATGTGTCTTTATAACAGAATAATTTATATTCCTTTGGGTATTTACCCAGTAATGGGATTGGTGGGTTGAATGCTACTTCTGTCTTTAGGCTTCTGAGGAATTGATACACTGTCTTCCACAATGGTTGAATTAATTTACACTCCCACCAACAAAGTATAAGTGGTTTTGTTGTTGTTGTTGTTGTTGTTCTTGACAACCTCGCCAGCATGTGTTATATTTTAACTTTTTAAATATAATTTTTTAATAATAGCCATTCTGATGGCTGTGTGATGGTATCTCATAGAAGGGAAAACAACACTGGGGCCTGCTGGAGAGTGGAGGGTGGGAGGTGGAAGGTGGGAGAGGATCAAGAAAAATAATTAACTGGATACTAGACTTAATACCTGGGTGATGAAATAATCTATACAACAAACCCCCATGACACATGTTTACCTCTGCAACAAACCTGTAAATGTACCCATAAAGTCAAAATAAAACTAATTTAAAGAAAATAAAAAACAAAATTAAACAATGTATTATAAAATAATAATTTGCTGTATTTTATTTCAGAGCTTTCTGAATTCTCCTGAATCTTGACTTGAGATTTTACAAAGTAATATTGATCACCTTTGTTACAGTGTAGCACTTCCAATTTGTCTTAACACAATCTATCATACAATCATACCAAACAAATTAATGGAGCTATAATATGGTTCTTTTATTGCTATGTTTAATAATGCTACAATACAGTCTCTTGTTCATAAATATTTTTCTATATTTGTGAATTATTTTAAGATAAATCCATAAATGCAGAATTTATATGAAAAGATAAAGGGATGTTTTATTGAAAATAGATTGGTAAATATTACCCAATTATTCTTGGAAAGCCTTCATCAAATTATTCCCAAACCAGTAGTGTATGTACATTATATATCTTCCACCCCAATAATACTCTGACTATTAAATAGACTTGTTAAACATTTCTACTTTCATCAACAAAGACAATCTATGGTTGAAACGTTAAATTCCTTTTTGTTAATAATGTTATTTAATATGTTATATAAATGTTAAATATATGTTCATGTGTTCCCTGTTCATACTCTTTGCATAGGTTTGCTTGGTTTTAACATTTCCAAGGGGAATCATAATAATATGTAAATATAGTATTTCTGTGAACTCCCTATTTTACACAGCTTTATGTTTTAAGATTTTTCTATACTGATTTAGTTGGGTGTCACCCATTTCTATTATAAATTATATATACACACACAGAGACTCTCTCTTTCACACACACATACACACACACATATACGCACACACCCCAATATTGATTTATTAGTTCTATTATCAATGACATGTAGACATATTCCAGTTTCTCCTATTTTAAATAATTCTACCATGAACTTTCAATTCCATATCTCTTAGTGCTCATATACAAGAGTTTCTCATTAGATGGGCTTCTCATTTCAGTCTCTTTTTAGGGTCTTTTTATGAAAAAATCTTTCATGTGGGTGAATTTTTAACAAACTTGTATTTGCAGTTTGCATTTTGTGTTTTGTTCAAGGATTTCTCCTGAGATTCCATTTCTGGTTAAGATGTGTGTTCATGCCATTATAGCCTAGATTAACTAAAAATTATGTTTGTAAGGACACTGTAGAAATGTGGTTATAAAGAAATCTAAACAAAACAACTTATAAAAAGGGGTGGAATTTTCAAGATCAGATCTATTTAAGTTCAAGATTTTCTCCAAGGCTACACTAAGAAACACAGTGTGATATTGCTAAAATTGTAGATAAATAGAGCAACAGAACAGAAATATTAATAGATAAGTCACAAATAGACCATGGATATGGTCTTAGATTATTGCCAAAGGTACCACAATTTAATAAGTCAATGGAAGGACTTTTCCACAAAAAGTGCCGGAAAGCCTACACATATATAGTTTTAAAAAATCTTTGAATCTTATTTTACTATCCACAAATATTAATTAGAAATGAATCATAGACCTAAATATGAAGGCTAAAACTATGAGGGTTTCTTAAGAAAATCCAGGATAATTTCTTTATGACCGTGCAAAGAGCAAATATTTTATGGGAAAGACTGAACATGCAATAAGCATAAAGGGAAAAGTATTAAAATATATTTCATCAAAATTAAAATGTTCTGCTTGTCTATTGCCAGTATGATGAAAGCAAAAAGGTAAACAACAGATTGGGGAAGGTATTTTTAATGCATCTACATGCAGCAAAGGATTTGTGTCTAGACTATTTAAAGCTCTATTAGCAAATCAACTGGAAAGAACAGATACATCAGTATGGCTGGACTAAAGAATTAAACCATCATTTCACAAAACTAGATATCCAAATATTTAATATATAAAAATATTCCTGTTGTCATTAAAACGAGAATAAAAAATGACTACATACTCATAAGAATTTAAAGTAAAAAGAAAGAAAATGCCAAGTGTTGGCAAAGATGAGGTTTAATGGAAATTTCATACATGACGAGAATGTGAGTAAATGATACAGCCAGCTTTGATAACTCTTTAGCTGATTCTAATATCATTAACCAAGCAATATATTAGCTACCAATATGAATCTCAGATATATGTCTAAAAAACTGAGTGTATGCATTTTAACATGTATGTACACACATCTTTAATTAGAATTGCTACAAAATGAAGTTACCCAAATGTGTATGTAATAGACAACGTAATAAAGACAAAATTTGAATATTCAAACATTTTTTAAAAACTATATGGTATTAAAATAATGAACTACTGATATGTATCATCACAATGATGAAACTACAAAATATTAAGAGAACACACATCAGTTAATATCATTCATAAATGAACAAGAAAGTATTTGTAACACATATAGCAGATAAAGAATAATTCACCAGAATTAAATGATTGCTACAAATCAATGAGCAAAAAAACAAAACAAATTAATTAGTAGAAAAATAAAGGACAAATACTTCATGAAGAGATATTTTATGAAGAAGAAATGCTATCAACCAGCATGCAACTGAGAATTAATTACTATGGCTATTAGAAAAAATATAAAATAAAACATTATACTATTTCACACTGATTTGGTTAGCAAAATTAAAATTTCTTTATGCAGTAAAGTTAAAGATATGTACATAATAAAAGCCAGCAATTTTACTTCTAGGTGTATATGGTAATGGCACTTTTGCAAATATGCAGACAGGGTACTTTTAAGGAGGCTCAGTTCACATATTTACAATGGCAAAATTTAAGTAACAGTTTGTTTCAACTATGAAAGGATAAATAAAATATAAAATTTGATATGAAGATAAAATTTATTTGCATTTCAAAAAATAGAGTTCACTAACTATATATAGATCTAGATCTATCTTAACAAAGACAGATTTGGAAAACAAAATACTCTATGAAAAAAATCAAGCTATAGAGTTATGACTAGACTATTATATTATTAATAAAAAAAGTATGTAAATTTTAAAAGCACATAAAGTTCCTGAGGTAATGTGGAGGGCATCATGCTTAAAATAGATGAAAGTTGAATTTCTACTTTACTTATATTTTCTCTTTCATAAGTAAAAAATGAGATAATTCCTATACAACTAAATTTAACTACTGTCAATTCTGAAAAGCAAGTACAAGGTTGTTTATTATATTGTTTTTTATGCTTTTCTGCATTTACATTTTGTTCAAAATAAAAGAAAACCTTGTAATTTTATTAGAAGTACAGTCCATTAATTTCCTAATTGCATTCAAATAAAGTTTAGTTTGCATAATATTGAACTTTCCAGGCAACTGACAACATGCCACTCTCTGGGGGAATATATAGACACCTGAATTGATTATAAAAACTGCTTATTCCCAAAGAAGTCAAGAGGAAATGGAAAAAGGAATGTAAAAATGTGGCTCAAATAGAAAGACAGTATTACAACCGAATACATCAGTACACATATTAAGTACAAATGAGCTAAATGGTCCACTTAAAGGGCTAACAATTTTGGATTGGATTGGAAACAGCAACAATGATATCATCAATAATCACTATATGTTTACAAGACATAAAATCAGAGAAAGATTAAAGAAAAGTAACAAAGATATAACTGGCAAATTCTAACTAAAATAGGTAAGCAGTAAATAAATACATAAAAAGCTGCTGCAGTGGTAAAATATTCGGCATAGCTGATTTCAAGGTGAGAAACATTTCCTGAGAAAAAGAAGTAATAGTTTTTTTGATAAGAGATCAATCTACCAAGAAAATACCGTCATAATACAGACCTTCAAAATATTTTTAGCATAGAACCTCTCTTCCAAATAAATGGGGGTAATCTGGGCCAGGTTTATCATTCCATTTGAAACATTGAACACATGAAAAATATAAAATCAATGGTTTTCAAGACACAAGACATCAAACAATGAAGAACAGAAATCTCTGAAAGATACAAATTACATATGATCTATAATTTCCCTAGCTTGATGCCTTGAGAGAGTTTCCAGGCTATAGTACAATGAACAGCAATTTAGGCAGAACCCAACAGACACCATGAGGAGAGGAAATGAATCTGGAAATCCAGGTGTACTCCTGTAATTAAAATAATGTCCCACCAAAGAAGTTCCTGTCCTAATCCTTGGAACCTGTGAATATTTTACTGCACATGACTAAAGGAATTTTATAAATCTGATTAAAGTCAAGAACCTTGAGATGTGGAGATTACGTGGATTAGGTGGGTAAGCCCCATTTAATCCCATCAGTCCTTAAAAACGAAGAAGCTTTTTCTTCTGGGGATCACGAAAGAGAACGGGAGAGATGGGAGCATGAGAAGGTCATGATCTGCCATTACTGTGAAGATGGAAGAAGAGGGCCACGAAGCTGAGAATGTGGGCTGAAAAAGGCAAGGAAATTAGATTTCCCCAGAGTCTCCAGAAAGGAATGTAGCTCTGTTGGCGTCGTGATTTTAGAGCAGTGAAACCCATGTTACATGTCTGATCCATGGAAATGTAAGATAATACATTGTGGTGTTTAAACTCATGTAAAATAATAAATCTTGTCATTATTTTTTATGTCAGCAGTAGAAAACTAATAGAGATACCAGCATAGCTAGGGTTTGCAGGGCAGGTTACTAAAACAGAAGACAGTTCCCAGAGAGACAACTGTGAAGAGTATTCAGCTGAGTATGGATCGTCATATATATGTAAAGCAATGGCCCAAATCAAGGGCAGAATTAAAGACAAAGATGTCCAGAGTTCACAAAGAACCAGAAATAGTGTCTGTTCCCACCAGTCAGACAAAAATTTTATGATTCACAGACCACTGGAAAGAATGTTTGAAGGTTTTTGCTTCAGTAGGTGAGTGTAATTAGACCTTCAATTAACATGACTGTGATACTATCTATAAAACAGTATAAGCAAAGACGAAAAAAATCAAACATTTCCAAGTGTCCTAACTACATATGAGAACAAAGACAAAGGGTAATTCTAGAAATACAACAATATCCAGCACCACATTTTAAAGTAACAAGGTAAAACTCATAATGACTGTTAGGCTACTATCCAATTAAAATTTGCTGGCATTTGCAGAAGCTGGAAAACGTGACCAATAACAAAGAGATCAATCAATCAGAACTAACTCGTAACTAATATAGATGCTACACTTAGCAGACATTCAGGCATTAAGTAGTTAACAACTATATCATTGTGTTCAAAATTTCAGTAGGAACATGGGAGATATGAGAAAGACTACAGTCAAAAACGTCTATAGTTGAATGCTACAATTTCAGAGATGAAAAAATACACTGTATGGTATTAATGGTAGATTATATATTGAAGAAGAAAACATTAGTGAGCTTGTATACCAAGCAATATAAACTACCTGAAATAAAACAAAAAGAAAAGAGGGTAAGAAAAATGAAAAGTGCATCAGTGAGCACTGTGTAGTTACAATGGGCTTTAACATCAGTGTAATTTAAGTTACTGAAAAAGAGGAGATAGACAATAGAAAAAAAAATCTTATTGAGGAAATAATGGCTTGGGCATTTTCAAATTTGGTGAGAACAGTAAACGTAAAGGTCGAAAACATTTAAAAAGTTTCATGCACTAGAAGCATGGAGAAAACTACACCAAGGTACGTCATAATCAAATTACTCAAAAACAATAATAAAATCTCAAGAGCAGTCAGAAAGATAACACTTATTATTTTTTGTCATAAGGATGACAGTATGTTTCTTACCAGAAACAAAATAAGTGAAAAGGTAATAGAATTATGTTGTTATGCTATTAATATTATTTACTTTATTAAGCAACATCATCTTGATTTTTCATACCTTTATTTTAGAACAACAAAAATACACAACATCCAATGCTGTTGTCAAAGCAGAGAGGGACTAGGGCTTGAGGCCCTTGTTTCTCGCATTAGACATAAGGACAGGAGGGAAAAACCACCAGATATCAGCAGAGGGAGCCAGGTGGGATGGGCCACTCAAGGCTGTGAAGGAAGCCATGGGGACGCTATACAGAGGGCACAAGGCTTCCAAGTATAAACTCCTAATCTGCTTCCTTTATGTGAGACACATCCTCATCACACTCAAGAGGTGGGAACCTCATCAGGAATGGCAGCACTGGATTCCTCTGCTGCCACTTCGACTTCATTGAAACCTGGACCCAGCCTGATCTTGCAGTGGATGCCACTGGTGTGGGTCTGGGGATCCTTGAGAGAGAAACCAGAAGAGAGCAGTGTGGTTTCAAACAGCAGCACCACGAAGTCCTTGACAGCCTTGCTGTGCTTGTCTGTCTCAGCCTTCTAAAGCAGTGTCTCCACAATGGGGTGTTCGAGGTTGATCTCCAGGAGCTTTTTGGCCATCATGTAGCCCACCATAGAGCTGTCCCGAAGTGCCTGGGCTTTCATGATCCACCCCATGTTGGCTGTCCAGCTGTAGGTGCTGGTCACAATGTAGCAGTGTGAAGACACAAGCCTACTGGAGATAGCCACTTTGTAAATCTTCCTATCGAAGATTTATTTCATGAGCTTGCAGAGGCAGAGGTTCTCAAACTTCGCTTTGCTTTCCTCCATTTTTTCTCCTCATCATCCTCAGGTAGCTTCAGACTCTTCTTGGTAACTGAGACCAGGCTCTTCCTATTAAACTCCTTGAGCTGCTGCATGCAGTGGGCTTGGTCATGTGCACCTCCTCAAAGCCCTGCTTCCATCCTCGCTCCACAAAGCAGAGTTGGCAGCCTGCTCTCTGCTCTCACCAGTGATGTCATAGGTGGACCTCTGTGTCTCCTTCATGCGAGAGACATACTCTGATGGAAATTCCATCTAATCTCCAGACTGGAAGGCACAAAAACACAGCAGCTCAAACAGACATAGCTGGTTAGTGGAGTCCTCATGGGCTCTGAGCTTTAGGTTTTTAGAGAATGCCTCATAGAATTTCTTCTAATTCTCCTTATCTTCTGCCAGCACAGAGAAGAGCTCAAGATACTTTTTCCTTTTTTCTTTTGTTCTTTTGTTTTGTTTTGTTTTTGAAGCAGAGTCTCTGTTGCCGAAGCCGGAGTGCAGTGGCATGATCTCGGCTCACTGCAACCTCCGCCTCCTGGGTTCAAGTGATTCTCCTGACTCAGCCTCCCAAGTAGCTGGGATTTCTGGCATGCACCACCATGCCTGGCTAATTTTTGTGTTTTTAGTCGAGATGGGGTTTCACCATATTGACCTGGCTGTTCTCAATCTCCTGGCCTCAAGTGATCCACCCGCCTTGGCCTGAGTTTACAGGAGTGAGCCACCATGCCTCACCTCAAGGCATTTCTTAACAATTTCTTAACAATGTTTTTGCAAATGACTTTCAAGATTTTTCTGTGCTGGAGCACTTCTTGGGAGATGTTCCAGGGCAGAGCTTCACAATCAATGACATTACACATCAAGTTGAGATACTTTGGTATCAACTCCTCACAGCTGTCCATGGTGAACTCACGATGGACACAGACTTTGACATTGTTCTTTTTCTTCTTCTTGTCAAAGAGGTCAAAGGGAGCTCCTGACAAGGGATGAACAGCAATGCCCTGGATTCCAATTGACCTTCTACAGAGAAGTGCTTGAATGCCAAGTGGACTTCCTAGTCACTAGTGAGGCTTTTGTAGAATTCTCCGTACTCTTCCTGACTGATGCCATCAGAGTTTCTGGTACAGATAAGCTTGGTCTCGTTTAGTTGTTCCTGATGGATATATTTCTCCTTGATCTTCATGGTTTTCTTTTTCTTATCCTTACTGCTGTCATCCTCCTCATCTGAACCCATATCTTCAATCTTGAGCTTTTCCTCATCATCTTTACCTTCCTCTTCTTTCTCTCCTTTCTCTTTCTCTGTCTCATTGTCACTGATTTTCTTCTTTCATTCATTCCTTCTCCAAATAAAGGGTGATGGGATAACATATGAACTGGGATTGCTTCTTCACTACTTATTTGACCTGCCTCTGTTCTAAGTACTGTCTGGTCTTTTTTAAGGTGGAGGATCACTTTGGTACTCCAGCCAATGGGCTCACTATGATCAGCACGTACAATGAAGGAATGCCCCGCAAAACACTGACTCCAAGGCAGGCTGTTCATCATTGCTGTGCTTTGAGATCACAACCACTTTCTCTGCCACCAGGTAGGCAGAATAAAAGCCAACACCAAATTGCCCAGTCATGGATATGAATACACCAGCCTGAAGAGCCTCCATAAATGCTTTAGTACCAGACTTGGCAATGGTTCCCAAATTATTTATTAAATCAGCCTTGGATGTACCAATGCCTATGCCCAGCAAGTCAGGATGTGTTCCTGAGAGTTGGGGATGATGTCAATGTTTAGCTCTTTACCACTGTCGAACTTGGAAGGCTCTCATAGTAAATCTTGTTCAAGGCATCAGATGCATTAGAAATCTTTTCCAAAGGAAAATCTCTTTGTTGGAATAGAAGGCATTGATGATGAGAGACATGAGTTGGGCAATTCATGCCTGAAAAGTGCAAATCTCTACCTCCTCCTCTTCATCAGGCATCATAAAAGGAAAAGGATTATGAGTACTGGAGAGCAAGGGCACTGCATGCCCAAGACGCATGCAGCACCAAGGCTGCACGAGGATGACTACTGGAACAACATATTTGAAATACTGAGAGGAAAAAAACCCAGCACCTTAGAATGTTAAACTCAGCGAACATATCTTTAAAAAATAAAGGCAAAATGAGCACTTATTTTAGATGCCAACCATGAAAGAATTCACCAGCAGACCCACATGAGAAAAAATGTTCAAAGTATGCCTTTAGACAGATAGGAAACGATGTAAGATGAAAGAAGAACATATGAGATAATGTTCTTATTTTAAGGCTCTTGGAAAGATAATAAGCCAATAATGATCGAATGTGAGGTTTATGACATATGTATAGGTAAATATATAATAATAGCATAAGATCAGGAGAGAAGAAAAAGAAGTATACAATTGTAATTTCCTATACTATACCAGAAGTGGTATAATATCTCTTGAAGGAATACTATAAGTCAAACATGAATACTAACAATCCTAAAGCATCACTAAAACCACAAGATAGAGCAAGCACTAATAAGTCACAAAGAAGATAAAATGGAATAATGAAGAGTATTGAATTACTTCAAAAGCATTTATAAAAAGAGAAAAAGGGAAAACAATCAAATAAAAAAACAGATGGGAGAAATGGAAAACAAAATCTAGATGTGAAAGCTAGACTTATCAGCAATTACATTAGCTACAGTTTAAGCATCCCAATTAAAAGGCAGAGATAACCAAGTTGGATAAAAAAAGTAAGATACTACTACATGCTGCTTGGAAGAAACATATCATAAATTTAAAAAATAGACCAAAAGGTGGCAAAATGGAAAAATAAACCATGCTAATCCTGAAGAAAAGAGAGCTGGTATGGATGTGTCTTTATCTGACAAAGAGATTTCAGAGCAATCAAAAAATTCAAATAAAGAAACCTGATAAATTCTTCTCATGAAAATAGATGCCATAATTTTAACCAAAATTTGAGCAAATACAAACATCTTTTTGAAGAGTAATTAATCATGACCAAGTTTTTTTCCCCCAAATATGCAAAGCTGGTTTATCATTTGAAGACCAATGTATTTGCAATATGAACAACCTAATAAGGAAAAAAAAAATTATCATCTTGATAGGTGCAAAGAAAACCAAAAGCATTTGATAAAATCCAATGTCCATTTGTATTAAAAATAAAGCTATCAGCCAATTAGGGAGAAAAATGAACTTCCTTAATCTGAGAATGCACATCTACGGAAAAATCTACATTACACTTAATTGGGGAATTTTCCATCATAGTAGGAAGGTTTTCCCCACTCTCGTGTTATAAAAGAAATCATCCATGTTTAATTCCAGAACTTCTATAGTATTATTTTCTATATTTAAGCTCATATTGTGGAATCTACATTAGAGTATACAATAAAATATCATTCTAATTTCATCTTTTTTTCTAAATAGCTATAAAGACATCATTTTTTTCTAAATAGCTATAAAGACATCATTTATTAAACAGTTAATCTTTTTCCCACTAATTTCACACACCACCATAATTATACACTAAATTTCCATATGCACTTGGGTTTATCACCGTATTTTTCATTCTGTTACATTGGATTATCTGGCTATTTGTGTATCAGTACTACAATATTTCAATTATATGTTTATATTTTTATAATTGGTGGTGCAATGTACACACTGCTCTTTGTTTTCAGTATTTTCCTCAATATTCTTGCCTTTTGTTATTTATCTATAAGAAACTTTAAAACTAACAAGTTGATATTTTGAGTAATATTTTTATTTCAGTAAAAAATGCCTATCACTAATTTGCATTTATGTCTGTGTATGAATTGATTGATTGTTTT
This sequence comes from Macaca thibetana thibetana, assembly GCF_024542745.1. Taxonomy (NCBI): domain Eukaryota; kingdom Metazoa; phylum Chordata; class Mammalia; order Primates; family Cercopithecidae; genus Macaca; species Macaca thibetana. The sequence continues at coordinate 9,664,427 of NC_065586.1, forward strand.
CATTTTCTGCTTAGTTAAAAGACATTGTGAATATCATGTATCCTAGGGACATCCATTATAAAATGAAAGAAAAAAAGTTACTTATGATTTAAGACATCATCACTATACATGTGGGTCAATTTGAATCAAACTATTTAGATGAAAATTCAGGTACTTGTCTTTGAAATTTGACGACACAGATTCTTTTAGATCTGAAGAGGCTTATCTGTTTTAAATAACCAAAATCACTTTTCCACTGAGAGGAACCAGTGTTTAACAAAATACAAGTCTATAGAGTTGTGCAAATTCTGGTTGATATCTCTCTTTATATATATATATTATATATATATATACACACACACAAACACATATATATAATTACTCTCACTTTATTCTTTCATAAAATATTTCTGAAATATTTCTGGTTTGGGATTATTTCACAGGAAAATCATGAATAAATTGTTATGTTCATTGTTGCGTTTAATTCCATATTATTCTGGAAAATATCAAATGAATGATTTTATTCCTTAACAAAGAGTGTTGATTGGACAGGAGTTCTGGGTCATTAACCCCATGATAAGTTTATATTATTCCCAGAAGTATTCTCAGTCTGAGTTTAAACTTCAGAATCACTCTTTAACATCAAGGAACACATTACTTTGTTCTAAATAATAACATTTTCTTTAAAAATATAATGGCTTGAAAATACTAAAAATAGTAACGTAATTGCTTCTTCCTATTTTATGTTACTTCTTAAAGCTTATGATAAATATTATCAAGGTTTAGCTGGACAATTGCAAGAGTACACAATGGTTTTTTGTTGCTCTCTAATTGTTAACAACAGAGGTAAATCAAAATACTGATTACAATGACCAGATTTTAATGAGCAATTGTCTATTAAGAGTTCCCCTCCACTGTTTAAAGACAGACAGAAACTTCACATAACATGATGTGCAGTGAATATTTATTTTTAAAATATAATGGAAACTTAGTTAAATCAACTTCTACCATAGTAAATTTATATTAGTTGTATTCTGTCTCAAGACCATTTAATAATTCCTTTCTAAAAGATGTTAGAAAGGGATAATATTGCTTTATTCTTTTTTTAAAATAAAATTTACTATTTGGAGAAGCTTTAGGTTCAGAGCAAAACTGAGCAGAAAGTAGACTTCCCACATGCCCCTGCCTTCCCCTCACACACAACTTCCCCCTCTATTCATATTCCCCACCAAAGTGGTTCATTTGTTATAACAGATGACCTACATTAGCACATCATCTCCAAAATGCCATTATTTACAGTTGTTATTATAAATTACATGGTTTTTCACAAATATATAATGACAGATATCTACCATAGTATCATACAGAATTCTTTCACTGCCCTAAAAATTCTTGCACTCTGACTATTCATCCCTTCCTCTATGGTATACACATATACCATGGAGTACTATGCAGCCATAAAAAAGAAAGAGATAACGTCCTTTGCAGAAACATTGATGGAGCTGAAGGCCATTTTCCTAAGCAAACTAACACAGGAACACAAAATAAAATGCCACATTTTGTTTTGTGAACAGAAATGTGTAACAAAACAGAAATGTGCAACAAAATGAACAGAAAACAAAATGCCTTATAAGTGGGAGTTAAACATTGAGTACAGACAGACACAAACAGAGGAACCAGGGCCTAGTAAGGGCAGAAGGTAGGAGAAGGATGAGGATCAAAAAACTACCGATTGAGAACTGTGCTTATTACCTGGTGATGAAGTTATCTGTACACCAAATCCCTGCGATATGCAGTTTACCTATATAACAAACCTGTATATGTACCCTCAAACCTAGAATAAAAGTTTAAAAAAAAGTTCCATGGCAAATAATCCCAGTCATAGGTTTCATATTACAAGGTCAATAAGGGGAAATAAAAGACAAGATTCTGACACTGCAGCAAGACTGCAGGCCTAACTCTCTTTTTTAAGGAATAGAAGAACTATAGCAAATAACTAGTTTTCAGATCTTTCAAAGATGACTATTATTGCTGCTTATGTACACACTGGTCTTGACAATCTGGCAGGTCCTTAGTCATTAAACACATTGCTGTGCATGGGTCTGACTTGAATCTTTAATATAGTAAATGAAATAGATCTGGTATTGTAATTCTAAAATGTTGAAAAGTAAGAATATTTTTGAAAATGGCAAAAATTAATATCTTTGTTAATTATCTTTCCATTTCTATTATCTCAAAACAAAATAACCATCCAAAATGCATGGAAACATGTATTTTTAGCAAATAGTAAGAGATTTTTTGATAGACTAGTTGATTCCTGGAAAAAATGTAATAGAGCTGACTTTGTTCTTTGGAAACCATGCATCTTTAAGACAGTTTTAATATAGAAAAAGGGCATGTGTGTAACTCAGAACAAAATCTAGTAAATAGAACAATAGTAGAGATCAGTGACTAGAATATCAGAATCAGATACACTTTAGGCCAAAAAGGTAATAAATTACTTGTAACTTTAGTAAATGTTTCTGATACAATTAAAGCTTATTTTACTCTAGACTGTCATGTGTTACTTAAAGCATAAATATTTTTCCAAGTGGAAAGTATTTAACGAGCCAGGAAAAAAGCAAAGCAGATTCCCAAGTAACTCCAGACTTCCTAAAGAATACAGAAAATAAAATAAAATTAGTGTGTTTTATTCCATCCTGGAGGAGAACTTGCTGAGCAGAAAAAAAGCATTTTTTTAAACCAGTTGTGGGTGTTGCCTACCCTCGTATTTGATTGTTGTTTACAAACTAAAAGAAAATCTATGTTCAACTCATTTAAAGATCCGCTGATGAAGGAGACCTACATATGCTAACTTGACACAAAGTTTATTCACGTACATTATAAATATTGACAAATATGTACAGAATTGTTTTAAAGTTGAGAAAAAGTAATGGGAAGAAAGAAAAGACAAACAGAAAAAACAGCTGAATCTGAGAGAATGTATATAATGAAAACTTGAATATTTACAGTTTTCTTATGTAAAAATTTAAATTTTTTCTCTAAAAATATAAATAAATGTATATGTCAAAGTTAAAATAAAGATTGTTCTAAAAACACATTTGAGAAGGCAGAAAATATTGAAGAGAACAAATAGTAAAACATGAAATATAAGAACATTTGCCTAGTTAAAAATTTTTGTTTTTAGAATAAAAAGGATACTTTAAGACACATTAAGTGTTGAGTAAGATAATTTCAGAAAAAAAGACATTAAGGACAGATTACTCGATGCTCTTTATGAAAAGGCATATACAGATGCTTTTATTCTGTGGATCAAGTTATCCAAGATAGAATAAAACTATATATACAGTTTTTCTATCTATTTATCTATCTATCTATCTATCTATCTATTTATCTATCTACCTACCTACCTACCTATCATCTATCTTTCAAGAATGAATAAATTCCAAGTGCTCAGATATAAAAATAAAGTTTACAACAGAAGAAATGAGAATCATGTTGTAATCAGATTTTTTACTTTGCAATATGGAATGATTTTTTTTCATGGCAAGTTCTTCTGTAACAATAATTATATACCCAACAAAATTATAATTTAAATTTGAAGGAAAATAAAGTTTTGCTCTAATATTAAGGGATGTAGAAAGATTACCATTCATACATATTTTCTCAAGAAATTTAGATAATATTGTAATGCAGAGAAAAACAACAAAAAGAATCCAAAGGTATAATGATAAGAAAAAATAAACAAACTATTAAAAAGATAAATTACTAGCTCACAATAGTGGTAATATTGATAAAGTTCAATGCATTTTTTTTAAATAATTTATTTTAAAAGTATATGAATTTTGTAAAAAAATATTTACCTATAAATATTATTTTAGATAACTTCCACAAAGATATAGGACAAAACATATGTAAACACATACTATGATCTTCAGTTACAAAGACTATGAAAATTAATGTATTTTAATATCATGCAGATGCAGCACACTTAAACCTTTCTCAAGTTAGTAATGTTATTAGGTAATGCACGTGCAAAAATTACTATACACCAATCTTTGTGACTCTCAATTCCGGACAAATTTTAAGAAGTAAAAAATCCTAAATCAAAAATTATGAAAATTATTAAAGCTTTTCAGATATAGCATTAAATTGATTTTGCTAATATATTAAATAATCTATACATTCCGTGTTATATTTAAGAGCTACCATTTCTCATGCCATCTCTAACACACCAGAGGAGTAAAACAGTATCCTATTTAAATTCCTTTTCTTTTGTTACTAGTAAGCTTGTTAAAAATGCATTTACTGGACTTCCTATTCTGGATAAAAAGAGGTAGACACATTTCTCTCTATTTGTTCCACTAAGTACAGGGAGAAACTCTAGACATAATTCATAAAACAAGCACAGGCAGTTTCTGAAGGCTGGAAAAAAGAAGGCAGACTGGTTAGGGGCCTTGGGACTCAAGAAACAACATGACGGCTAGTTCTCTGGACTTTCTTTTTCTTTTGCATTGTGTCTTTCTATGTAGAAATGGACCCTCAGTGTGGAGAGACCAATGGTCATAGAGAAAAAACTCTCAAGAGATGCTTGTTTTCTCTAGCCAACAAACTGGAAAACAGGTGGCTAAGCGGACCCAAACCTTTCGACAATCTTTGTTCCGCTTTAGTCAAAGATTACCATGGGGGAAAGAAACCCACACAGTCACCACTACTCCATTGTCCTCACGGGTGTGGTGTTGGTGTCCCTGGAGGCTAAGTAGGAAGTTCTCACTCCCACTGCTGGCTAACAGCAATGCTTCTCCTGTTCTTTCCAACCAACCGGGAGTGTGGGGAGCAGGCAGCTGGAGAACGGGGTTCACAAAAATCTCAAAATGCTCAAATACATTTTGGAAGACTTCCTATTGAATGTTCTATTACTAACAGAAAATCAGACTCCCCTGCACTATTTCTGTGTTGGATATTTTGTTGATGAGTGTGCAAACTGAATGTTGTGAATTACTAGGATTTCACATCATGACTAGCATTTGGAAAAATAAAGAAAACAGGGGGGTTCATCATTGAGGTAAAACTGGAAGAAACAAGTGTTTCCATATTTGATGCCTCTTTCTGTGGTGTTCTCATTCCATTGTCAGATCCTTAGAGCCCAGAAAGGTCACGGTGCAGAGTGAGAGGACACTGTGCTGTCTCTTGCTTTTTCTCTGTTGGCGATGAGGGTTTCATTATAAAAGTAACATTTCTTATCTACTTCAGTTTCTGACCTCTCTTGACCATGCAGCCATGGCTCAGGGGACAGTAGTCGAGGTCACCAGCACTTACAGCATCCTCTTTGTAGCAGTCTTGAAATACAATATTTTGGGTTACTCTGAGAAGTTCAGAAGCAGGGCAAAGAGGAGCCAGGAAGAAGCAAGCATAAACTGCCTCACTTGACAATCTTCATCTGTCAAAAAAACTGAGCCCAGAAGCTCTTCAAAGACGACAGTGGCAAACCCAACTTTTCCAGTTTCAGAAATTACCATCAGATTGTGCAGTGCCTGGGCCGAGACTGACGTGACACCCTGAACCATTCTGCTGTCTTCCTTTGCCTTTCTTTAGCCAATAGCGATGGATCTGCTATTTACACAGAACAGTGTGGCTGGAATAAAATATTTCTGACTGCTTCTTGAAATCTCAACATTTCTGCCATTAATAAGAAGAGTCATTAAAGATAATCTTTATGTGATGAGTCGAGAATGGTTAAGAGCTGTGGAATTACTTCCGATTCTGAAACTTCTTTTAAAATGTAACATTTTGTTACTTGATGGCAGCTGGATACAGTCAGGAAACCAGCATTTATTTGTAGGGGAGAGAAGAGAGGATGGAGAGAAAAGGAAGGAATTATAAATATATGTGATGGGTAATATATATAAAATGTGTAATAGATTTTTTGCCTTTTCCCCTTTAGAGGAAGAAGAGTGGCAGAGTGACCATCTGTCTGATTTTAAGTAAACTCTCTGTATATTTAAAGGCAGCTGTTTATTTTTTAACCCAATCTAAGATTTTAATAAAAATCAGAGAGTGGGGGGACTAGATCTTCAGCAAGAGATGAGACAACATGTTCATAATATTCTTGAATATCTATGACATCTGTACTTTTCTAGTATCATATGATGAAGTCAGACAGACCTGGCTCCAGATTCCAGTTCAAATAATACTATGTGATCTTAGCACATTAAATAACTTACCTAAATTCAGTTTCCTCATCAATAAAGTGGTTGTAGTAATACCATGTAGCTCACAGTGTCATTGTAGGATGATTGTAGGATTAAGTGCAATGATGTGTGTAAAAAAATTAGTGCAGTTGCTGACACATGTAGACTTTAACAGATATTACTTGTAAATACTAGTAAACTATGTAATATTAGGTCAGTACAAAAGTAGAAAATGATTTATAAAGTCAACCATCTAGCATACAATAACCATGTCAGAGCATATTTATTCTCTTTAAGAAATATATGTTTAATGGTTTTTCCTAAGAATACATGAAATTTGCTCCATCGAGTTCATAACAAACAGACAAATAGTGTGTTCTAGATACTATGTCGGTCTGACTCCTTGTTTTTGTCCTGTTACTAGCTGCATGACCTCAGGTAAGCCACCTGAATTCCTTGAAACAGGTTTCTCACCTGTACATTAACGATCCTGCTTACCTTGCCTACTTTGGAGCTGTGCAGAGAATGCCAGGCATTCACATTGTTATTGCTGTCATGCAGGTCAACAATAAAGATACGGTCTTAATCATGTCTTCTGGGTTTGTTAACTTCTGCTCTGCTGCTCACCCGTCAGCAGAGAGAAATTAAGTAAAGCACTGGAGATAATTCTTCTTGGGTCCTATCTGACTTGCTCTGAACTTCTCACATTAATCTAGAATATTATGGTCCAAGGCTGCTACAAAGAGGATGTTCTAAGTGTGGGTGATCCTAATAGCTCAAACAGAAACCAATCCTAATCTCTAACAGAGAAAAAGCAAGAAACAGCAGTAACACCTCTTGCTCTGTTCAGGTGACCCATCCGTTATCTTAGGATCTGGCGATGAAATCAGTCAGACTGAAATCAGTCAAACGGAGGCATTACAAAACGCTCGTTCCATTTCTTTCTCTCTCTCTCTCTTTCTTTTTGACAGGTCTCCCTGTTTCCCAGTCTTGAGTGCAGTAACATAACGATAGCTCACTGCAACCTCACCCTCAAGCGATCCTCTCACCTCACAGCCTCTCGAGTAGCTGAGACTACACGTTCACGCTGCCACTCCTCACCACTTTTTAAAATTTTTTTTTGTAGAAACAGACTCTCACTATATTGCCCAGGTTGGTCTCAAACACTTCAGCTCAAGCGATCCTCCTGCCTTGGCCTCCCAAATTACTGGGATTACAGGCGAACCTACTGGCATTTAAATCATCTATTATTCCCTTTACGATGAAATTTCCCATTCCTTCTCTCTTTTCAAGTACTGTACTAGTAACAATATGAAAGTCTAAGAATTCACAACACTATGTGTGCAAACTCAGCAACAAAATATCCAGAACAAAAATAATGCTGAGTAGAATGCCCTTCCCTTATTTCTTCTTAGTAACATAACATTCAGTAGGAAGTCTTTCTATCACACTCTCCACACTTCCACAGCTATGGACTAGGGTTACAGTTTATTCTAGCCATTCTGACAGTCTGACCCAAATGGGGTTTTAAACGATGGTCAGTCATTGGTAAATATCTATTCACAGTGAAAATAATTAATGAATGCTCAATAATTCATTACTTATTGTTCAGGCCATCTGCTTTGGCTGAAGCATCTCTTCAGTTAATTTTGCTCTGAGCATCTAACATAACCCGATTTTATAAAGACAACTGCCTTATGTTTATTTGTTATAACTTGACTAAAAATGTCATTCCACTTATGTAATTCTAGTGCTCTTGGTTAGGGCACCGATTAGCATTCTCATTCTGCTGAAGGAAACTGAGGCACTTAGGGAAAAGAAGAAATACGTGAGATTTGAAAAGAAATGAATGAGAGAAATAAAGATAAAATTGAGATGTCCTTTTTTTTTTTTTTTTTTTTTTTTTTTTTTTTTTGCCAGGCTGGAGTGCAGTGCCGCTATCTCGGCTCACTGCAACCTCCGCCTCCTGGGTTCAAGCGATTCTCCTGCCTCAGCCTCCTGAGTAGCTGGGACTACAGGTGCATGCCACCATGCCCAGTTAATTTTTGTATTTTTAGTAAAGATGGGGTTTCACTATGTTGACCAGGATGGTCTTGATCTCTTGACCTCATGATCCGCACACCTCCACCTCCCAAAGTACTGGGATTACAGGCATGAGCCACTGTGCCCAGCCAAATTTGAGATTTCTTGATGTTCACCAATATTGCAAAATGTATTGATTTAATAAAATATATGTGTTAAAACTAATAATTATTGAATGCTGCTTATGACCTAAAAATGAGGCCATAATAAGAAGGCAGTAAGAAGGTACTCCAAATACAAGATTTTTTTTCATAATACATATTAAACAGAATTGTCTTTTCTTACTAACCACAAGTTACCACCACACAAGGTTTTCCACTGCTTCATGCTGTGAGTGTTATAGGTTAAAAGCTGTAAACAAAAGTGTTAATTTTTTGTCATAACACACCTCAGTGTTATCACATCTATTGATTTAGAGAAGCTGATGATTTTTACTAGCAAGAGTCTGGCCTAAAAATACAGGTGTCTTCATTAACAGAAGCTGAGAACACATCCAGTTATCATATTATTTATTCCCTTCTGAATGTACAATTTTTATTTTTATTTTTGACTTTATTTCTCTTGCACGTCTCTTAAATATAACAGTTCCCATAACTGTTCATATTTGACATGTGTGAAAGACACATCTGAAGAGCTTTACAAACCCCATATTCATGCAAGCCTTCTTAAGTTATAATTTCTATAAGGTTATAAAATCTAGCAGTGTAGCTCTTTATTTCATCTGCTATTCATTGATAGCGGGCAAATAGCTAAGTTATTCCAAAAAGTGACGGAAGACACTTACCACCTAAGTGACTTGCTCCCTACTCCATCCTACAGCATATTCTATTCACATGTATGCTTCCCCAAAGACCCAAACTGTTGAACAATAGATTCTCCATGGATCACTGATGATATTCACTGTGATGTTAAATACATTCACATCAAAGGCCTACCATTTAACAAATGTACCTACAACAGATTACCATCTTAAGAAAAACATATTTAATATTATCACAATAAGTAACATATGATGTGGCTGTAACAAGCCATTTACCATAACAATTAGTACATAACATTTATTTATTTATGTTTTTATTTATATATTTATTTATTTATTCATGTATTTTTTTCTTTTCTGAGATGGAGTCTCACTCTGTCACCCAAGCTGGAGTGCAGTGGCGCGACCTCAGCTCCCTGCTACCTCCGCCTCCCAGGTTCAGGTGATTCTCCTGCCTCAGCCTCCTGAGTAATTGGGACTATAGGTGCATGCCACCACACCCGGCTAATTTTTGTACTTTTTTTTTCAGTAGAGATGGGGTTTCACCATGCTGGCCAGGCTGGTCTCAAACTCCTGACCTCAAGTGATCTGCCCACCTCAGTCTCCCAAAGTGCTGGGATTACAGGTGTGAGCCACCACACCCAGTCTATTTATTTAAATTCTTATGCTGTAAAAATAATATGACAATTAGTATATAATATGATAGTTTAGTTTGAGATTGATGGCTGTTTATCAATGTAGTGGTTTTATCATTGATACAGACAATAACTGTATTAGAAGATGGCTATATTTTCTCCTGCTTTGTATAGCAACAGATACTTCCTTCACTAAATATTTCATTCGCATTCCAACCATGCATCAAGCCTAGCAATTAATGCCAATTTGTGAACAAGGCACAGTCCCAGCTTTCAAGCAGCAAGTAATCCTGAATATTTTGACAAACTCCTGATCTCAGTTAAAACCATATTTCTTCTCTTGTCAAGCACCGATAATAAAAATACTAAATTCTACCTTTCTTTAAAATCAGCTGATTCTAAGTATACATTTCCCCTGTGGACCATATCCAAGTATTTGATGGCTAAGTTTGTGTCTAAAATCTATGAAATGTTATATTAGACAATTACACAAAATAAGATTATGATAATAAAATAAAAAATATTCCGAATTATTTTGCTCCTTATAATCTAATACACACACAAAAAGTAAAATGAAATCATATGCTCATGCTGGACAACAATGCTAAATATCCTTAGTTCTTCTTAACACTAATTTTTGTATTTTTAGTAAAGATGGGGTTTCACTATGTAGTGAGACATTAACACTAGACATTCTTTGGTATATTAAGAGTAATTTATTACACTATATACAAAATGCTTGCTTACTTATTCTCTCTTAGGAAATTGAGGACAAAAACAAAAAAACCATACATATTATCATAACCTAGAGAAGGGCTGGTAATGTTTCAGATACTAATACATTTTTGTAGAAAAATTTAAAAATCAATTTTTTTTTCATTTGACCTCTCTTCAACTTTGATAGTTGACCATCTACTCTTAAAAACAACTATTTCCTTGGCTTAATGATAACATAATTTTCTAATTTCTTTGTCATTTGCCTTGGGTAGCACTTCTATCCTTCCCAGCTTTTAAATATGATTTAAGACTTCTTCCAGATATTCTTTATTACTTCATGTTCTCTCCTTGGGAAATTAAATTCTCTCTCATAGGAAATTTTTGACTATATTGCTTCATAATCCCAAATTCAGACCACTCTATTAATCTAACCATTTAGTAGCTTCATTGGCTATACTCAAGTGCTTTGAAAGCAAACAACCAAACACATTCAAAACAATACACTTTCCTCACCAAAACAACCGCACTCCTGTGTCCTGAATATCACTGTTTTAGTCTGCTTTCTGTTACTATAACAGAGTACCACCGACTGAATAATGTACAAAGAAAAGAAATTTATTTCTTATAGTTCTGGAGGCTGAGAAGTCCAACATCAAGGGCCTGCATCTGGTGAGGGCCTTCTTGCTGCAGTGTAACATACATGGTGGAGGGCCTCACATGGTAAGAGGGAAAGAGCATGCCAGCTCGGCTCTCTCTCCTTTTTCTTATAAAGCCACTAGACCCATCATGAGGCCACACCCTGATGACTTTATCTAATCATGATTACCTCCCAAAGACCCCACCTCCAAATACTATCAACATATTAATTTTGGGATTAAGTTTCTAACACATGAAATTTTGGAGACCTATTCAAACCTCCATTTTTTTTTTTTTTTTTTTTTTTTTTTTTTTTTTTTTTTTTAACTTTTAACCTACAACACTCACAGCATGGAGCAGTGGAAAATCTTATATGGTATTACCTTTAGGTTAGTAAAAGACAATCCTATTTAATACGTATTGTGAAAAAAAATTCACATGTGGAGTACCTTCTTACTGTCTTCTTCTTATGGCCTAATTTTTACCTTATTTTAAACATATATAAAGTTTTATAAGCCAGAAACCAGGTGGTATCTTAAAAGAGGTCTATAGTTCACATCTATTTCTGTTTAATCTCATCAAGTTCTATTGATTCTCCCTCTTAAATAGGGCTTAATCTGCTCACCTTCCATGCATATATGACCAGCTCCAAATCCAAACTCCATAATTTATCCTACGGACCACTACAATAGACTTTTAATAAATCTACTAAACTATAATATTCATCTTGCAGCAAGAACACTAAACATATCCAGAATATTTAAAATATAGCATAGATATGTACCAATCAGAAATAAGGCCAGCCATAAATTACTGGTAAAACTGTACTAGAATATACCAACACTGGCTATGATGATATCATTCAAGCCTCTATATAACCTTGTGTTTATGGAATAAGTCCATAGTTACAGAAAATTTTTGGTGTAAGCATTTTCTCAGAATTATTATTCTGATAGGCAAAATGATTGGGACCAGAAGGAGAATTACAATTGAAATCTATCATACTTATTTGTTAATGTGGATAGTCTATGTTCCCCCCAGTACTCATTTTACCTATGGCAGAGACTCTCTCAGTCTTGTTAAGCACTGTAATTTCATTTCCTATAGTGGTACCCAACACTTAGTAAGGCCAAGTAAATAATGAATTACTAAATCAATGACTGACTGAATAAATAAATAAATGATTAAATGGAGGAAGGTTAAAGTTTAACACAATTAAAATCAACAGTATCAACAAATCAATAATCTCACTCTTAGCTATCATTTTATTCTCATCTCCCACCAACTTTCCTATATTTCAGCGACTTAAACTTGTTCACTTTCTACCAAATTCAATGGCTTCACAAGTATTGTTTCTTCTATATAAATTATAACTTCCTCCTTATTTGACTGGCTAACCCCTAATCACTTTCGCATCTCAGTTTAAATGGCCCTTTACATTCTTAACTCAGTTCAGTTCCTTTATTTCCCTATACCTTATCTTTTGCATATTTGTCACAATTATATTCAAATATGCTTTTTGTATAATTGCTTTAATAGCTTTTACCTATCAGGCAGTAAGCCCTGTTTACCTATCAGACAGTAAGCATGTTTACCTCAGCCACAAGATAATGCCTTGCAATAAGAGGGTTTCAATAAGCATTTATTGAAAAAATACATTAATTTAGATGTAATTTAACGTTTTCAAAATAAGTTAGTATATCTATACTGACAATGTTTCAAAGAAATTGAAACATATTTTGTAAATCTACATTTTTTAGGTTTTCCATTGTGGGCAAATATTAGAAAGGAAAATGATTGCAGGAATTTTTCCAGTAGAGAGAACATTAGGTATTTGTTAACATATCTGCATGTGTGTGTGTGTGTGTGTGTGTGTGTGTAAATTAACTGAATATATTATTAGTCTGGTAAGAAAATGAAGGAGATCCTTGGAGGTCAGATATTATAAAAATGCATATATCCATGAAAGAACACAAGCACTGAAGTTTTGTTTTCAAGGAGGCAACAAATAATGTTTACATGTGCATGACATAGGATAAAATCCCTGGAACCTCATACAAGGTGGGAAGTAAACCAGAGAATCACACACACCCCCAAAATAACTAAAAAGCAACAATTTTAATAGGAGGACTAGGAAAAAGCTGTCTCTGGATGCAGACATTTGGGGAATGTTTAACTGACTTTTCTTCAGGGGAAGAAAAAACATTTGGATTTCTATGAGGGCTATGGCTAAAATTTATACTACTACATGTTCTAAAAATCTCTATTACAAAAATTTCATTTGACTTTGTCTGAATTTGTAGTAATCCATGAACTTGACATATATGGACCATGGAATTGGCAAATACAAATTTCCTAGGAAATATCATTTGAATCTAGAGCACAAATACACAATTCCAAAGAGTATAAGTTCAGATTTTTAAAAATCTGTATGTAGGAAATAAGGAAACAATTTGTCACAGACAGGAATGAGCTGAAGCTAAATAACATAGTATCTGGTGTGCTACAACCAAATTTATTAGAAGTAATACACACAATATATAAAATAAGCATATCTTAGCATATTTCCTTAAAGAAATAAAAATATGCATGTATTACAAGAGAAGAAGATAATATAAAGTTAGGAATCATATTTGAAAAAAACAACTAAAACTTTTAGAAATTGAAATATTATTACTGAAATTAAAAAACAAATCAATGGATTAATTAACCAGATGAACCCTCACTGGGAGAAGTAATAGGTAGGCTAAAATATAAGCCTGAGAAAATTAGAGAGAAGGCAAGAGAGAGAGAAAAAAAGTAGAAAAAGATGGAAATTTTGGCTATCAAAGTTAGTTATAATTTCAGAGATGACAGGCTTGCATCAAAATAAACATCCCATATACAACAATTAAAAAATATAGTAGAAATAGAAAATTACAAAAAAAGTTATAAAAATAACCTGAGGCTGCTCTGCCTATTGAGTAGCCATTCTTTTATTCCTTTACTTTCTTATTGAACCTGATTTCACAACACACACACACACACACACACACACACACACACACAAGAAACCTGAAAGGTGACCATAACTATGCAAAAGTGAAAGGAAAATTGGCCACTTAAACAAGAATGGCATTGTTCTATAGTTTTTCCACTGAGGCCACTTCTGGTCTGCACTTCTCAAGGTGCTACCTCCAGCAAAGAGTTGGGAGTCCTTTTTCTAAATTTAGATATCAAAAGAACAGAGATCAGAATTACTAGAGACATCTGAAATTGAGGGAGAAAATCTTGAGAAGAATCCCCATAGGGAATCCTCTAAAACTGGCAAAGAAACCACTCTCAAATCCTTGGGTGTTTCCTAAACTTTACAAGCATTGAGGTAATCCAAGTAGGAGAGCAATAACCAAAAAACCCATAAAGCTCAGCACCTATAAAACTACTGTTTACCACAAAAGGCAGAAATTTGAGTTAGGTAGAGGGGTAAGTAAACACCTTGAACTTGCAGATGGAATTTCTAAAAGGCCTTGTTTTAGGAGTAAGTCTATGTTTTTGGAATAAGGTAAAAGTGATCTGACATAATGGAATGTAAATCCAAACTTTGAGAAATGATCGACCTGTGATTTAAATGTCTGCAAGATGAAAAATGGTAGCCTTGAGAAGATAAAAATGGAATCCCACCCAAATCTCATCGTGAATTGTAGTTCCCATAATCCCCACATGTAGTGGGAGGAACCTAGTGGGAGGTAATTGAATCATGGGGGTGGTTTCCCCCATACTATAATCGTAACAGTGAGTAAGTTCTCACAAGGGCTGATGATTTTAAAACGGGCTTCCCCCTTCACTCAGCTCTCAATCTTCTTCTTCCTGCCTCCACTTCCACCATGATTGTAAGTTTCCTGAGGCTTCCCCAGCCAAGCTGAACTGTGAGTAAATTAAACCTCTTTCCTTTATAAGTTACCCAGTCGTGGGTATGTCTTTATTAGCAGTGTGAGGACAGACTAATGCAATATTTAACAACGTGTCATATACAAGGTCAAGTATATCAATCAGAAATAGCTAAATAAAGATGCAAACAATAGAAAATATAACACAAGATAAAGATAAAAAGTAATCAATAGAAACAGAACACAAGATGATAGTAATGTTAAAAATAAGAAATGAAAACTAAAACATGAAAAGATAATCAAAATGAGTTAAATTTCTCAGCAGAGGCTGGGCGCAGTGGCTCAAGCTTGTAATCCCAGCACTTTTGGAGGCCGAGATGGGCGGATCACGAGGTCAGGAGATCGAGACCATCCTGGCTAACACAGTGAAACCCCGTCTCTACTAAAAACTACAAAAAAACTAGCCGGACGAGGTGGCGGGCGCCTGTGGTCCCAGCTACTGGGGAGGCTGAGGCAGGAGAATGGCGTGAACCCGGGAGGCGGAGCTTGCAGTGAGCTGAGATCCGGCCACTGAACTCCAGCCTGGGCGACAGAGCGAGACTCCGTCTCAAAACAAAACAAAAACAAAACAAAACAAAAAATTATCAGCAGAGATGCAAATAGTTAAAAAATAAAAATTATAGATGTGAAAAATACTGTATTTGATATGACAGTATTAACAGCAGATGGAGAAGAAAAAGTTACTAAACTACAAGATAAATAAACAGAAGTTTTACAATCTGAATAACAGAAGTGGAACAGAAACTCAACAAACTCTAACACAATAATAGGATATCCAATGTTCTAACATCAATTTAATCTGAGTCTCAGAAGAAGAATAAAGAAACAAGGGAACATAAAATAGTATTTGAAGCAATAATGGCTTAATGTATTCATGCAACATCAACCTGCAGATCTCAAAAGTTCAGCAAACCAACAAAAGATAATATCATAAAAATCACATGTAATATCATTAAAATCACACAGACTTATATAGCTTAAAAGAAAGTTCAAGAAAAACCTTTAAAGCAACCAGAATGTTAGGGCAGGAAAAGCAAATTTTATATATAGAGAAATAATGATATGAATTAAAGCTTCCTTTTCCTCACAAACATTGGATGCCAGACAACAATAGGTAAAATCGTAAACGTATTGAAAAAAAAAATACAACTGTTACCCAAAAAATTTATCCAGGAAATAAATAAAAGACACCGTTTACAAGTGGAAATGTAATTAAATTTTTTAAATAATGTTTTAAATAATTTAAAATTTTGTTTTAATTATTTTAAAAATTTTTAAATTTTTTTAGAATAATTTTAATAAAAATTAGATAAGACAGTACAGAGTTCCCATATACACTGTCACCTAGTTGTCCCTATTATTAACATTTTATATATTATGGTCCACATAAAATATACTATGGTACATATAATACAACTAATGATGCAATATTGATACAATATTACTGAATTATACGATGGTACATATAGTACAACTAATGATGCAATATTGATACAATATTACTGAAGTCCACATGTTACCCAGATTTTTTTTTTTTTTTTTTTTTTGAGACGGAGTCTCGCTCTGTCACCCAGGCTGGAGTGCAGTGGCGGGATCTCGGCTCACTGCAAGCTCCGCCTCCCGGGTTTACCCCATTCTCCTGCCTCAGCCTCCCGAGTAGCTGGGACTACAGGCGCCCACAACCGCGCCCGGCTAATTTTTTGTATTTTTAGTAGAGACGGGGTTTCACCGTGGTCTCGATCTCCTGACCTTGTGATCCGCCCGCCTCGGCCTCCCAAAGTGCTGGGATTACAGGTGTGAGCCACCGCGCCCGGCCTCATGTTACCCAGATTTTTAAAGTATTTACCTACCAAGAGCCAATCAAGGATACCAGATTATATTTAGTTACCATGTCTCCTTAGACATTATTTTCTTGGCTGTGGCACTTTCTCAGAATTTTGTTTTTAATGATAGACAGTTTTAAGGAGTATTGATCAGTTGTAGGATGCCCCCTGTTGAAATTTGTCTAGTGTTTTCTCTCACATGTTTCTCAGTTTTGAGAGAGAGGAATGAAGAGGTAAAGAGCCATTTTTGAACACATCATAGAGTTGCACTCTTTAAACATAGTTTATTACTGTTGAAACTAACTGTAGCAACCTGCCCGAGGTCCTGTTTATCAAGTTTCGGTTTCCTGCTTCCCAGCTGCTCTCTTTACCAGGAATTCAGTAGGTAGTACAGTTCCCACTAAAGGAATGGGGAGGCATGCTGCCCCTCCTTGAGTATAGATGCCTACATAAATTAGTTGGTATTCTAACGTTGTGAGACTGGTGCCTTCTTCATTTGTTTCTAAGCTTATTTATATCAGCATGGACTAAGGGATATTTATTTTATAGTTTGTGTTATAATCTAACACTATTTTATATTTTGCTGAAACTATTTTGGCTTTGACCAATGGGAGCTCTTCAGTTGGTCCCCATGTCTCTTTCACATAGCCTTATCAATGTGGGGTTTTTATTTGTTTGTTGTGAACACTTCCAGTTACTTAGTTGTTCAATTCAAGTATAACAGTAGAGCAGTATCAGAACTATTAACCTGTATTCTCATGGAAAACTTTACTGACTAGAATGCAGTCTTTATATACAATTTATTTAGCCATTAGTTTTACAAGCTCAATTAATTATTTTTACTATAACTTTTATTTTAGGTTCAGGGGTCCATGTACAGGTTTGTTATCTAAGTAAATAGTTTGTCATGGGGATTTGGTGTATAGATTAATAAGTTATCTAGGTAATAAGTGTAATAATTTCTTGGTAACATAAAGTCAGTACTTTTTCCCCCACCCCCTGCAGTGAGATGGCTTCATACATTAGTAATAAAGTTAGATTCTCTTACCAGAGCCTGTGCTCTTTTCAGGGATACCTGACCTTTTAATTTTTTTTAAATTTTATGGTTTACATACAATAATGTACACATTTGTTCTGTAATATTCTATGGGTTGAGACAATTGCAGTGTCATTTATCCACCATTGTCATATCATAAGGAATAGTGTCACTTTCCTAAAAGTTTTCTATAATTCACCTATACAATGCTCTCCCATTCATCCCCCAAAACCCATGGAAGATGCTGAACTTTTTACTGTCTGTATAGTTTTGCCTGTTTTACGATGTCATAAAAATGAAATCTTACAGTATATAGACTTTTAACACTGTCTTCTTTAACCAAGTAATTTGCATTTAAGCTACAGCCATGGTTTTTTTTCCCAGCATGATAGCTCACTTCTTTTGATCACGGAATAATAGTCCCTTGTTTAAATATACCACAGTTTACCTATTCACCTTCTGAAAGACATCCTCGTTGTTTGTAGGTTTTAGTTGTTATAAATAAAACTATTATTTATGGTAATAAACCATCAGGTGAGGTTCTTGGGTGGACATAATTTATCAACTCAGTTGAGTCCAATTATGGAATCATGTGGTATATTAGTCTATTCTCATGCTGCTATGAAGAAATACCTGAGACTGGGTAATTTATCAAAGAAAGAGGCTTAATTGACTCACAGTCATACCTGGCTAGGGAGGCCTTAGGAAACTTACAATCATGGCAGAAGGCAAAGGAGAAGCAGGCACCTTCTTCACAGGGTGGCAGGATGGAGTGAGCGCAAGCAGGGGAAATGCCAGATGCTCATGAAACCGTCAGATCACATGAGACTCATTCATTATCATGAGTACAGCACAGGGGAAAACCACTCCCATGATCCAATTACCTCCACCTGGTTCCACCCTTGACACGCGGGGATTATTTACAATTCAAGGTGAGATTTGGGTATGGACACAGAGTCAAAACATATTATTTCATCCCTGGCCCCTCCCAAATCTCATGTCCTCACATTTCAAAACACAATCATGCCCTTCCAACTGTTCCCCAAAGTCTTAAGTCATTCCAGCATTAATTCAAATATCCAAGTCCAAAATCTCATCTGAGACAAGACAAGTTCCTTCTGCCTATGAGCCTGTAAAATCAAAAGCGAGTTAGTTACTTCCCCTATACAATGGGGATACTGGCATTGGGTAAATACACTCATTCCAAATGGAAGAAATTGGCCAAAACAAAGAGGCTACAGGCCCCATGCAAGTCCAAAATCCGATAGGGAAGTCATTAAGCCTTAAAATTCCAAAATGATTTCCTTTGTCTCTAGGTCTCACATCCAGGTAATGCCGATGCAAGAGGTGGGATCCCATGGCCTTGAGCAGTTCCACCCTTGTGGCTTTGCAGGGTACAGACCCTCCTGGCTGCTTTCATGGGCTAGCATTTAGTGTCTGTGGCTTTTCCAGGTGCATGGTGCAACCTGTCAATGGAACTACCATTCTGGGGTCTGGAGGACAGTGGCCCTCTTCTCATAGCTCCACTAGGCAGTGCCTCAGTGGGGACTCAGTGTGAGGGGTCTGATCCTACATTTCCCTTCTGCACTGCCATAGCAGATATTCTTCATGAAGTCTCCACCTCTGAAGCAAACTTCTGCCTGAACATCCAGGTATTTCCATACATCCTCTGAAATCTAGGCAAAGATTCACTAGCCTCAGTTCTTAACTTCTGTGCATCCACAAGCTCAACACCACGTAGAAGCTGCCAAGGCATCAGGTTTGCATCCTCTGAAGCAGTGGCCAGAGCTGTACCTTGGCGCCTTTTCACCATGGCAGGAGCTGAAGCAGTTGGGATGCAGGGCACCATGTCTCACGGCTGCACAGAGCAGGGAGGCCCTGGGCCCAGCCCATGAAACCATTTATTCTTCCTAGGTCTCTAGGCCTGTGATGGGAGGGACTTCTTTGAAGGTCTCTGACATGCCCTGGAGACATTTTCCCTATTGTCTTGGTGATTAACTTTTGGTTCCTTGTTACTTATGTAAATTTCTGCAGCATGCTTGAATTTCTCTCCAGAAAGTGGATTTTTCTTTTATGTTACATCATCAGGCTGCAAATTTTTCAAATGTTTATGCTCTGCTTCCTCCTGAATGCTTTGCTGCTTAGAAATTTCTTCCACCAGATACCCTAAATCTTACCCAAGTTAAAAGTTCAACAGCTCTCAAGGGCATGGGGAAAATGCCACCAGTCTATTTGCTAAAGCATAGCAAGAGTGACCTTTACTGCAGTCACCAACAAATTCCTCATCTCCATCTAAGACCATCTCACCCTGGGCATCATTTTCCATATCACTGTCAGCATTTTGGTCAAAGCCATTCAACAAGTCTCTAGGAAGTTCCAAGCTTTCCCACATCTTCCTGTCTTTCAGAGCCCTCCAAGTATCTACTCTGCTGTTACCCAGTACCAAAGTAACTTTCACATTTTTGGGTATCCTTATACAAGGACCCCACTACCTCAGTGCCAATTTACTGTATTACTCTGCTCTCACACCACTCTGAAGAAATACCCAAGACTGGGTAATTTATAAAGGAAAGAGGCTTCACTGGCTCACAGTTCTGCATGGCTGGGAGGCCTCAGGAAACTTACAATCACGGCAGAAGACAAAGCAGAAGCAGGCACCTTCTTCATGGGATGGCAGGACAAAGTGAGTGCAAACAGGGGAAATGCCAGATGCTAATAAAACCATCAGATCTGATGAGACACACTCATTATCACAAGAACAGCATTGGGGAAACTGCCCCCATAATCCAATTAACACCATCTGGTCCCACCCTTGACACATGGGGATTACTACAATTCAGAGTGAGATGTGGGTGAGGACACAGAGGAAAACCATATCATATGGTAAGGCTATGGGCTATGTTTGTTTTGGAAGAAAATGCTAAACTCTTTCACAGTGGCTGTGTCACTTTGCATTTCCACCAGCAATGAGTAAGGTTTCCTTTTTCTCATCACTCCCCACCATTTAGTGTTGTCAATGTTTTGGATCTTAGCCATTCTAACAGGTGCGTAGTGATGTTTTAGTTTTTAAATTTGCAATTTACTAATGACATAGGATATGGTGCATCCTTTCATATGGTTATTAGTGATCTATCTTATTTGTTGGGATATCTGTTCACATCTTTTGCTCATTTTTTAATTAGATTGTTCATTTTTAATTGTTTAGTTCTAATAGTTGTTTATAAACTTTGAACACAAATCCTACATCATATTTATTTTGTAAAGATTTTCTTCCAGTCTGTGGCTTATCTTAACAGTGTCTCTTACATAGAAGTTTTTAATTTTAATTAAGTCTCGCTAGTGAATTTATTTCTTAGTGACACGCATTTGTATAATGTTCTTAATTCTGTGACATCTTTTGAAGGGTTATCAAGTATAAACTATTTCATGGTAACTCTTTCTCTGATAAAACTTTCTGTATTATCTAGAAATTACTGTTTGATTTTTAACTGTTTATCCAAAATGAAGGTATCTTTAAATAAAATCTCACAATATCAAAATACCTCAAAACAAGTAAATGGAGGCCAGGCATGGTGGCTCACACCTATAATTCCAGCACATTGGGAGACCAATGCGAATGGATCACTTGAGGCCAGAAGTTCGAGACCAGCCTGGTCAACAGGGTGAAACTCTGTCTCTACTAAAAACACAAAAATTACCCAGCATGGTGGCATATGTTTTTAATCCTAGCAACTTGAGAAGTTGGGGCATGAGAATCCCTGAGCCTGGGAGGCAGAGGTTGCAGTGAGCCAAGGTTGTGCCGCCACACTCCAGCATGGATAACAGAGCAAGACTTGGGCTCAAAAATAATAAAAATAAAAATAAAAAATAAGTAAAAATAGTAGTTTTGTTGTCCACTAATTATAAAATAAGAGTGCCTTTAATTTCCACAAATATATTTTATGTTTTTATAAATAAGAAGCTCACAATATTACAGATTTAAAGTGGAATATTATTGGACAAGTAGAAATCTTGTTTAGAAACGAAGCATTACCTCCAGACCACAGCTCCTGAATTCAGAAAATGAAAGTCCAAAGACTGAGTTAGATACCTCTGTGTGTGTTAAGATACAGAAAAAGAACAAAATGTGATGATAGAAACACATTTGCAAAGAAAAAAAAAAAGGAAATACTATAAATAATTGATTAAATTATCAAGAAATGTTATGTGATATCTTAATAAAATTTTCCCAGATACAGAGACATTTGAGACGTCTGTAGAGATCCTTTGAGGTGAAAACTGAGTAATTGCTTAATTCAGGAAAATAAATTTAGGATGTGAATACTGATTTACTAACTCAACGAACCTCTGCAGGTTATCTTGCAGTGTTAAGGGTAAATGAATACAGGGCAAACTTTAAATCTACAGATAGTGCATGGAAAGCAAAATTTGAATCCAAATTAACAAAAATGGTATGAATATAAATAGCAAAGTAGAGCAGAGTTCATGTTTAAGTGTGTGCTAAAAAAAAGGAGGATGTTGCATGTTCCCAACACAAAGAAAGGATAAATATTTGAGATGATGAATATATTAATTACCCTGATCTTACCACTATCATTATACCTATCAAAACATCAATATGCACCCCATAAACATGTAAAGTGATTATATGTCAGTTAAATACAATAAAATAAAAAATACAAAAAAGGAAAAAAGATATGGAATAGTAATGGTATGGGGGTGGTGTTTACAGATTTTTGAATACAATGGGTCATAAACGTATAAATCAGAATTAAATGCAAGTTGTTTCACATTGAAAACAGATTTTCATATCTTTTTTATTATAGATGAATTGATATGAAATACCATGTATTTCTTTCATACTTGTATTTTTACTTCTAAGTGACTCTTGCAATCTAAAATTTTAAAACTACCATCATACTCTGTAAGAGATATACATTAGTTTAACAATTTCAGGAATCAACATAGCAGTTCATTGAACTGAATGGTAAATTTTGGTAAACTATTATTCTTCTATCAAACCCATGTCATTACAATGAGGAAGATGTCTATATGAATAGTGGATGAGGGCTGGACTTCTAACACACATGGGCTTGACATGATATTTCCCCAGAGATACCTTTTGGTAACTGATTTTCATCGGGAGGTTTTCTAAAGACAAAGTGAGACTAGATTTATGATACTGTGCTATGTTTTACTTTAAATAATTACTCATATAATTTATGATTGCTGTTGTTCAGGGATCTTTAAAATGATGGCAGAATTTTTAACTGTGTTAATAGTTGTATAGCAAATGATTGAACTGGCTGAGTATTGATCTACATCAGTTGTTAAAACAGTCCTAAATACCAAGATGATAATGAAGTAGAATAGTTCCATTTAATTTTCATTTCTATAGGCATTACCAGAGGCTAAAGTGTTTTTCCTCTCATTTTAGTATCATTTTATATACTCATTAAAACAGCATAAATGACATTTTAAACCAATAAAAACAGTGTCACAGTTGAACTGAAGTTAGTGAAGTGTTATCATTCATTTATGAAAAAAGATAGTTGTATCAAATTTTCCAAAGCTTGTTTTCAGTCTTTAAATAAATTCTACTTGTAGGGATAATGTTGTATAGTAGACAAGATGTTCTCTTATTTCCCATAAATAAAACTCTATGGTAGGATAAATAAATTACTGAATTGATAGGTTGTAGTAATCACTGTATCTCTCTGACAAAAACATAAGAAAATTGTTATAGGAAAAATAATGAATATATTATCTTTTTCTCCTTTTATATTCAGAGGAATTTTACTAATATGAAAATCCAAGTGGCAAATGTGGAGTGAGGATATTTCTACAAAGTATATTAGCCACAACTCTTTTTCTTCCATCCTAAATCAGTAAATTACCTGCAATAATTCTAAATTGGGAGACCTCAGAGAGGAGTAAGATTATGACTGCTTATGAAGCTACAAAGATAACACAGTCTATAAGAGAAAATTCCAAACACAGATTCCCATCAAGAAAAGTTCCCAGGGACTAATTTCACAGTTTCTCTAAAAAAGCTATGGAACTAGAGACCATCGGCAACACGGCTCACTGCAAGCTCTGCCTCCCGGGTTCACGCCATTCTCCTGCCTCAGCCTCCCAAGCTGGGACTACAGGCGCCAGCCACCACGCCTGGCTAATTTTTTGTATTTTCAGTAGCAACGCGGTTTCATCGTGTTAGCCAGCATGGTCTCGATCTCCTGACCTCGTGATCCACCCCTGTCGGCCTCCCAAGTGCTGGGATTACAGGCGTGAGCCACCGTGCCCGGCCTGGTAACATTCTTAAACTTAAAGTGGTAAGAAATGAAAAATACTAAAAGAAAATTTTGCATTATGTATGAAGTGATTTATTACTTATGTAGAGAAAGAGTCCTCAAATGATATATACTCCAAACAAGTGCGGGTTTTACTCACTTAAATTAGTTCTGCTCAGTGACACCATAAAAATACTGGGGTAAAAAAGGTGATAAGAGCAAAGACAAAGATTTCTGAGACAAGGAGGCTCAAAAATAGATCTCAGAAATGTCTATAAAAAAGTTTTATTTTTAGTTTAGTTGAAAAAATATCAAATCAAGAGTATTAATTTTCTTGTGTTTGACTTACGCATCCCAATAAAACTAGGAGTTATTTTCTTTGTTCTGTGCTCCTCTACCATAAAACATCGCCTCTAGATAGGTATTCATTTATCTTCTTTACTCAATACAGTGTTAGTTTTTGTTTGTTGTTTGAAACTTAATTATTAAAAGTCTTCTATTTTCAAAGCTGTTTTATTTTAATGAGTTAAAAAAAAAAAAATACCCACAGCTTAGGTAGACTTAAGTTGTTGTCCTGGTTCAAGAGAGCAGAGAGAACCAGTAAGACATTTAATGGGAATATCCTAGAATGGCTGAATTATGCACATGCCAAGAAGATGCCAGGGACACCAGCGAAGAAGACTTGAGAACTGGCTTGAACTTTGAATGCATTACTCATCCCAAACAGTTTGAGTGGCAGAAACTGAAAGTATTACATGATTAAGATATTTGAGCATTATTTCAGCCCAAACTATTGGGTGACTACAAAAATTCAGACAGAGGTAAGATACCTAGGTATACAGAGTTAGAAATAAAAGTCCAGAAAAATTCATCAGAGACATCAATAAATGCATATTATGAAGAAGACAGAATTTAAAGTAAAGCTCATGTTACTAAACAAAACAAAAACAAAATTGAAAAAATCTCAGAGAAAGGAAAACACAAAATTCAGAGTTCCTACAAGACATGATTTTAAATATTCAGTTATCTAGAAACTACTAGACATGTAAAGAAATGAGAGCATGGCCCACATTCAGCTAAACAATAGTCGATAGAAATTGACTTTGAATGAAATCAGATATTGGGTTTTGCAAATTACCACTTAACATCAAAGAAAATAAATTTGAAGAAATAATGGCTAAATACTTTTCAAATTTTATGAAAAACATTCATTGGAAAATTCAGGATTCTCACGTATCAAGTACTATTGGCTTACAGTTTGCTAAGGCCAGCATGACTTTCCTAAAGGCTTAATGTTGGAGCACTGTATTCATGAAGTTACTCATGCTATCATCCTCCCTCTATAGAAAATGATAATAACCTATAAATAAAGTTGCTTTAAGCTTCAGTAATATGTCAAGATTAAATTATCACAAGAGAGGAAATGCTGCGGTGGGTGTAGGGGGCGGGCAGGGGACGGGGCATGTGAAATGAAACAAATAAGAGGGGGCATGTGAAATGAAACAAATAAGAGGGCTTAACTTCACCCCAGGACTGCAAATCTCTGAAATGATTCAATATTTATAAAAATACATTTTTGACGTTATTTAATTGCGTACTAAAAGAAATCAATCAACACTCTTCAGAGATTCATAAACAAAATCTAGAGTCTTTATAATATTATATACCCCATGTCTAGGATACTATTCGAAGTATCTTGATACATGGAAACACAGTATAGTGTGACCCATTTGAAAAGGAAAATACAGTCAACAGAAAATGACACTGAAATGACACAGGTATTGCAATTAAAAGTTAAATATTAAACAGTTATTTTAATTTAAAAAGTATAAAATAAAATATAAATGTTAAAACTAAAAATACAGTAACAGAAATAATTGCAGCCTCAGAAAGAGAGAAAGAAATGAGGTAGAAAACATATCTGAAGGACTAAAGGACTAATGATCAGAAATGTCTGCAACCTAGGGAAAGATTTAAATTTTCTTATTCAGAAAGTTCAGCAAATCCCAGGTAGAATAAATATAAAGAAAAACCTCAGCACATCATAATCAAACTGCCAAAAATCTAAAACCAGTACCAGAAAAAAATGCTTTATATACAGGAAAACAATGATTTGAATATCTGTAGACTCTTTAATCATTAATTCCAGAAGATAGTGAAATAACACCTTAAAAGTCCTGAATGAATGAAAAATGATAATAACCTAAAATTCTGTGTTCAGCAAAAATACTTAAGGATTAAGGAAAACTAAATCTATTTTCCAATGAAGGATCACTAAGCGTATGCTTCAACTGAAGACTTGAACTAAAATAATTAGTAAAGGAAATTCTTCAGTCTGAAGGAACATCATCCAGATTAAAAATGTTATCTGGGAAGAAATGAAGAAACTCAGAAATAGTAAAAGTTGAGTATATCTAAAAGGATATTTTTCAATTAGATTCTATAATACACAAATTACTGCTTCAAGCAAAAATTAAAATAATGTAATTTTACATTTTATATATATATATAGATATGTGTCAAGACATATCCAGATATAAATAACAATGAGAGCACAATTGGACTATATAAATGGTTTTTATATTTTCAAGTCATTTGGTAGCTCTAAAAAACCCTGAAAGGTTAAGAATATATAGTTAATCACTAAAACAACTATTAAAATATTTTAAATAACTCAAGAGAGAGAAATTTAAAAATAAAATTCAGAAAATGTTTATATAATCTAAAAGAAGTTTTGGATAGAACAAAAGTGGAACAAAAGCAACAGCAGAGAGAAAAAAACAGAGGGAGATGCAGAAGATGGTAGAGCTCAATTAACTATATAAGCAATTACATTAAACATTAATGTATTAAGAACTCCAATAAAAATTCAGAAATTGTCTGATTGAATAAACAAGAATCCACAATCTACTATTTTCAAAGATAACCTCTAAATGTTGCATTAAATGTACATTGAAAGATAATGAATGAACAAAGTAACATCATGCAAAGAGGAAGTGTAATAAGACTTGGGTGGTTATATTAATATTATATAAAAGAGACTTTAAAAGAAAGTACATTACCATGGATACAGACGAATATTTCTTACTTATAAAAGGGTCAATTTATCAAGAATATGTAAAAATCATAAATATATGTAAGCATACTAACAAAAAAAAATGAATAAAGACTGAGAAAGAAACATAAATAATTTCATGATTGTAATGGATATTGTGTCACCACTCTCTCAGTAACTAATAAAACAAAAATCATCAGCATAAACATGAATGTTCTGAACAATACTGTCAGCCACCTTGAACTGACATTTTTAGAACACTATGCCCAATAACTTTGGAATACAATCTATTCAAGCCTACATGCTACTTTCAGGAAGACAGTTTATAAAACAAGTCAATACATTTACAAATACTGAACCTACACAAACCGCCTATTAATAAGTTAAGCCACACATTTTTATATAATCTATTGTTCAAAGATGATTACAGGAAAATTAGAAAACATACCAAACGGAATCATAACAAAATATTACCAAACTTTTAAATGAGAAATTAAATGACATACATTTATATACTCTACAGATTAAGGAAGCAATTATCGACCCAAACAAAAAAGATAAAATCATAAATTTTTAGACAAAAAAAACCATATTTTGTAGGCCATAGAAAGCAACAACTTTAGAAACAGTAAGTTATGCACTACCAAATTAAAAATAGTTCTCATCGAAGGACACTATTAAAATTAATTGGCAAATCACAGGCTAAAAGAAAATACTGGCAAAAATACATTTGATAAGAAACTCATATAGATGATATATAAAGTTATCCTGTAATCAAACAATAAAAAATGAAAAACCAATTATAAAAGAGAACAAAACACTGAATAGGTGCTTCATAAGAAAAAGATATATTAATACAAATAAGCATGGATATGAAGTAGTCAACATGGTTAGTTTTCAGGGAAATACAAATTAAAAACCACAAAACGATTCCAATATGCATCTACCAAATGGCCAATTTTTTTTTTTAAAAAAAAGATGTATAATGCCAAATATTGGGAAGGATATAAAGCAAGAATAATTTTAATACATTGTTGAGGGGAATGTAAAATGATACAATCACTTTGAAATTAGTTCTGACAGTTTCTTGTGAATTAGAATATAACCTTCACTGTGACCCGGTAATTCCAATCCTAGGGCTTTACCCAGGAATGGTAAAAACCCATGTCCATAAAAGGAGTTTTAAAATAATGTTTATATCAGCTTTATTCATAACTGCCAACATTTATAGACAGTAGTAGAATCTATACTGTATTATAGTCATACAATGGATCTCTACTCGGTCATAAAAATTAACCAACTGTTGATACACCCAGCAACATTAACAAGCTTCAAAGCTACATACTGTATGATTCAATTGATAAGAAATTCTAAAACTGGCAAAACAAATATAAAAATATCAGAACACTGGTTGCTTTTGGAGGTTGATATCTGAGATAGATTGGGAAGAGGTATGAGGAAACTGAGATTATAATAATGCTCTACTTCTTGATAAAGATTTGTGTATTCAGGTATATGCATTTTTAAAAATGCAGTGAATATACACCTAAGATTGTCTATTTCGTCATATGTAAGTTGCATATTAAAAGAAGAGCTCTAAAATGTCTTCTAGTTAATGATATTCATGCTTCCATATTTAGGGAGATGTATACAGATGTTTGAAATTTACCTTGAAATTACTTAAAATTTCAAGACAGAATGATGGGTGGATAAAAGAATGAATTCGTGTTTTGATATGTGATAAAATGTGTACAATAAAATGTTAATGGTATAATATAGCTGTCATATATATGAGTGTTCATGTTAATATACTGTCAAGTTTTTGTCAGTATTTTTAGAAATTGTATTAATAAAATATTAAAAATAATTTAAAACTGCCTTGTTTGATGAAAGCATCCATAAACTACCAAGATGAAATGCTTTTCTGGGTTTTTGGAGGCCATGGCCCCAAATCACACATTGTAATCCCACTGACTGCCTCTCCACAGGTGTATTTAATCTTCGAACTTCTTCATGTGTCATTTGTGAGAATAAGTTGGATCCTGGCTTTCCCACGATACTATAATGCCTTCATTCTGATGCAAGACTATGAAATACACTTTCGTGTTTCACTTTCTCATTTGTGTCATATTGAAAAATATTTTAATTAACATGATGCAAAAGATAATACAGCAGCTAGAGTCAGACAATAATGAACTCAAATGTGAGTTAAAGCTTATCTAACTATCGAGCTAGGAGGTCAAGGGCAAGAAAATTTCTTAAATTCTCATTCTCATTTTGTGTGTGTGTGTGTGTGCACGTGTGTATGTTTAAGATTTAGACCGGGCCGGGCGCAGTGGCTCAAGCCTGTAATCCCAGCACTTTGGGAGGCCGAGACGGGCGAATCACGAGGTCAGGAGATCGAGACCATCCTGGCGAACACGGTGAAACCCCGTCTCTACTAAAAAATACAAAAAACTAGCCGGGCGAGGTGGCGGCGCCTGTAGTCCCAGCTACTCGGGAGGCTGAGGCAGGAGAATGGCGTGAACCCGGGAGGCGGAGCTTGCAATGAGCTGAGATCGCGCCACTGCACTCCAGCCTGGGCAGCAGAGCGAGAGTCCGTCTCAAAAAAAAAAAAAAAAAGATTTAGACCGAATGCAAGAATGCCATTCTTACAGAATAGTTGTAAAAATTAAATGTGATAAAATATAATAGCACCTTGTTTAACACCTAGCATATGGCAAGTATTCAACACATTTTGTTGCCTTTCCTTCATTATTTCATAATGTAAATGATACTTATTTACATTTTCAGACAGGCAGTAATTTTCTTATGTGCTATAATAAATACTCATATCTTTTAATCTATCTACTACTGTTAATGATGTAGACAAACAATTATGTATTTAGAATGGATCCTCACAATATAAGGGTATCCTGTCCCTTTAGTCAAAGAATAACAAAGAAATTATACCTTTATGAGACATTTTCATCAACATGGCAATACCAGTACCAAGTCCCCATGGAGAATGCTATCGCCAAATCCCAGCATAGCTTTGAGGAAACAGAATGTAGAAATGAAATGTGATAGAAACTCTACTAATAGCCTCATCATTACATTATTAATGTGATGTATTTATCAGACTAAGGCAGATCTCCAGAGATTACAGCACTGTTTAAGAAAAATAAGAATCTATTATGTACTTAAATGAATCTTTTATTCTTTCCATAGAACTCTAGATTTAGATTACATTGCCGAATGCTTTTTGCCTGGTAACGTGAGTAACATAATTAGGTACAAAGCACTCGGTGCGGAAGTAACAGTGGAGAGGCAAAGGAACCTTCTCAACCCCGGGGAGTGTTGTATTCGGGAGTTAGACGAAGCCTGCCCTTCTTTCTGACTAAGGATGATTCATCTATACCCATTTCTCTTTGGACATGCACCTAGAACCTGCAGAGGAATATGCCCTGTCTGGTTGGTCACCTGTATGCAAATGAGGCCACATTTCTCCAACTCATTTGATTGTGGCACACCTATGATGGACACTTCTGCACACATTGCCCCACTCCCTCTGCTTTTCTTTCTCCGGAGCTGAGAAATGCTGCTCAGCCATTTCAGGCAGAGAGTGTGGAGGGATGGAAGAAGATGTCGCTCATGTGGTGTGTAATGAGACCAGGGAACTCCATGGTCATACCCCCTCATGCCCTTGCTTCAGGGTGAAGTGGGTCCCCTGGTCTGTTCTGTGTTGCGTGGGATCCCGTCATTGTGGGTCAATCATTCCTCACATCCCTAGAGAGTGAAACTGGTTGAGGCTCTGCTGGCAGGAAATACAAATCCATAGCTGAATAGATAGAATAGTTATCGATCACTGTGAAGATGAACCTCACAATAGAGTTGGCTTGCCTCCACATGGCCGGTTGGTTTTCTCAAGGAGCAGTGCTATGTCAAGGGCTCGGCTTTTCTGTCTGCTCCCAAAAACAGGTAGGATGTTCAAGGGCAGCAGTAGTTAGACAGATCTTGGTAAGTGAGAATCCATGCCGATGGGCCTGTGAATAGCCTTCTGCTCTGCCGTTGTGGCCACACCTTCAGGAGTCCAGAGTTTCAGTTCCAGGGTGGCCAATGATGAGGACTATGTAATGTTAACCAGTGAAGCATTTTCTCTACTTGGTGTTCAGTGCCTCTTTCATGGTGAACCCTCCCGGGTGGACATTAGCATGAGATACATTTCCACGCCTTTATCCAAGTCCTTCTTGTTTAATATCCTACTCCCCTTCCTATAGGCCCCCTAATCAGCTGGTGAGGATGCTGGCAAGGGGCAACGAATCTGTGTATAACCTCAAGCCGTTTCTTCCAAATAAAGCTGATGACTTATACACTGTTAGAAGCCTTACCCATTGGTAAGTTTTGCCCCCTTTACTGTTTTTCAAGATTACCCTTATCCCTGAGAAGCCTACACAGGGAAAACATGCTCTTCTAAATGGTGGTGGATCTCTAGGTCTGTCAGTGACATATGCACCCCAGCTTGGTCTCTTGAAAGAGATTAGAACCATGCATTTTCACGGCTACCATGATATCACTTACAGATGATTCATATGACCCAAGAAATTTTAAAAAGTAAAGATTTAAACAAATTGGAACAAAGGGAAACTGGGGTGAGTATCATAAGATGAAACTGAACATAAGATTAGTAGGCAAATATATGTCATAAAATCTTGTGGATCAAAAACATTGCTTTGAGACTTGAATATTTGATAAAAAGAAGAAAATATCATTTATAAATAATTTAGTTTGTCCAACAAAAAATATATGTAAGTGCTTCAAAGGAATTAATCTTTTCCTAAAACTGTGGGATGAGCTATTATCCAAAATGAACAGCATGTGCTATAACCATATTTTCTTTCTTTTTTTTTTCTTTGAGACGGAGTCTTGCTCTGTTGCCCAGGCTGGAGCACAGTGGCCGGATCACAGCTCATGGCAAACTCCGCCTCCCAGGTTTAGGCCATTCTCCTGCCTCAGCCTCCCGTGTAGCTGGGACTATGGGCGCCCACCACCTCGCCCGGCTAGTTTTTTGTATTTTTTTAGTAGAGACGGGGTTTCACCGTGTTAGCCAGGATGGTCTCGATCTCTTGACCTCGTGATCCGCCCGTCTCGGCCTCCCAAAGTGCTGGGATTACAGGCGTGAGCCACCGTGCCCGGCCTTATAACCATATTTTCAAAAGAGCTGGCTGTGGAGTGACAAGTTACGCTTGCCAGATACCAGGAATTCGCACTTCTGTTGAGTAGTAGTATACAGGTAGCATAGTTTTTATAGTATGATTTCAGCAAATGATAGGACTTAAAGTATCTAAAGAAATGGATTATCCTAATTATCCTACAAATTGTCTTCCATGAACATTATTGAGAAATACTGTGCAGCTTTTTTTTTTTTTTTTTTTTTTTTTTTTTTTTTTTTTTTTTTTTTTTTTTGAGAAGGAGTCTCGCTCTGCCACCCAGGCTGCAGTGCAGTAGCACAATCTCTGCCCACTGCAACTTCTGCCTCCTGGGTTCAAGCAATTCTCCTCTTGTAGTTTGCATTACAGCTAAAGTACAGTAGTCCATGCTGTCAATTAACAGAATATATGCCTGACTTTGCCGACAGCAAAGCAAAACCATGCCTGAGATACCCCTCCAAACTTGGAAAAGTTGTTGAATTAGTTTGGGCAAGCAGAACCAAAACTCGCTCGGAAAGGAATGCGAACTTCACACCAACAAACTGACCAATGGGCAATTGAGGCCTCCATGTTTTCTCTCCTTGGGGCAAGATTGCAATGATGTTAACTCGAAATGTGTTCCAGTGCTACTAAACTCATACTTGAATGAAGCACCTAGAGAACGTGTAACTTCCAATAATGCACTGTCCGGGTTTAATGCTTTAAAATAAACAGGTCATAAAAAGAACTCCCAGGTAATTGAATGGATTGATTTGTTCTGTGGAGTTAACTCTACGATGAAGGACACTTACCAAAAAATTATTTTGACCTTGGAATACTTCTTTTTAAATACTTATTTCTAACAGTCATTATGTAGAAGTGCCAGTGATCTCTTCAAGCTACCCCTAAATTCTGATAATAAAACCAGATCATCTAACTACTGTACAAGTGAGTGCTTGGACTGATTCTGTTTTCTAAGGGGACAGAGAAGGATACTTAGCTCATTTAAAAGTGGAATCAAATCATTAAGTAAGTGTGTAAAATAAGTTAGTGGAGAAACACATCTCGCTTTATTCCAAATGGAGATTATTATCCAGTACCCTAGAAAATCATTCCAACTGACCTTGATTCTTGTGGTATCATTGGGGCACTATTTATTTAGCATTGAAAAGTAAAAGTTAATGTGAACTCACAGTGAATTTTTCAACCAAAGCCATGATAAAATTATGAACAGAAACCTGCCATTGACTGTATGCCTACTATGTAGCAGGAACTGTGTTGGCCACACGTGGCATCTCTTTCTCAACAATACCATGAGATAATTAATCTGGCACCTATTGTATAAAAGAGAAACTGGAAGTATAAGTAATGTCTTTCCCTACTCTTGTTCCCAATGTGATACAGCTGGAAAGTGAAAGACCCAGGGGCCCAATTATATCTGGATCAAAAGTCCTGTCTTTTTTTATAATCCACTCCTATTATTTCCATTCCAAGCCTTCATAAATATGAGGACATTTGTAGGCAAATACATCATTTTGCTTAACAACATGACTAAATGTTTCTAACTATGTATTATGGTCTCTGCTATGGGCATTACTTAATTTCCCATAGATTGCCCCATTTTGCAATAATTTCATTATCATGATGGCATCAGCTTCTGCCCTTCTTGCTAAAGTTACTACAGTCTTTTCAGGCCAGAAGAAAACCAAAGCCATCAAATAGAATATTTTTATCTCAAGACATTATATAGGTCATATAGATATGGACGTCCATCTCAATCAATATCAGCTATGGCCTGCTGCTTTCCAAAATAAGCCAACTTCTGTGAAATCTCTCTTACTCGCCACTCTCTGTAGAACTGCCAGTAGCAGCTGTTTTCATCACTCTAAGTGAAACTACATTTTATTCTTCCTGTAAAATCGTTTAAATGACTCTGATATTCAAACAATGCCAAAGCATTTCTCACCAGTCATGCTCATGGTATTTAATTAGAATCTCCAGACCCTCTACCTTGACATACTGTTCTTCTTGCAACAGACATGATTAAAGAAGTTAAAACGTGCATTGAGAGACACACTACACCTTACCAGCCAGTATTGTTTGTGTAACTTCTACAAGTTTTTCTCATTCTATTTGGAGCTCAGAAGAATCTGGAAAGATCACTATGTCTGCATGGTCTTTACACTTGCCTAATAGTAGCAACTAGTTACGCTAGTGAACTTACTAAATGCATATTTTTATTGATAATTTCTTTTATGATGATTTTTTTCATGATTCATAACAATTGTGCCTGTTAATATAATATTTGGGTTTGTCATATGCATATGCACTCATTAATCTGTTTCATTTCCTATGGTATGTGTTTGATGATGTCTAAGCCTGTGGGATTTGCTCCTCCCCACAAAGAGAAAGGTATAACTTCAGGATTCCATTCTTTATTTTGGCTTATTCCCTAACCGCTAATAGTCAAGTGCAAGTACTTGAAAGTTGCAACTTTCGAACTGCTTTGAACATTGGTAGGCTTCCAATACATATAGAATATGTATAGTGAAAAATGTTTCAAATAGTAATTATATGAATGCCTTACGTGTAGGCATTTTATATGTTATATATAAACAAACATTCATTTCTTACAGAAATGATAAATTATGTAAATATATGAATGTATATAAGTTATATAAGATACAAATACCATTCTACTTCTGTAAATGAAGAAAATTAAGCTCAGATAAATTAAATAACTTGCCTAGAGACACAAATCCAATATATTTTGAATCCAGGAATATAGCCCATGACTGTTTTACTCTAAAGCTTCAAGATAAATCAGAGCACAATGATAGTCTTCAAAATAATGTCTGCACAGAGGGTTACAGCAAGGATTAAAATAGAAAAGGCATATAAAACTTTATTCAAAATAAAATAATAGTATTCATTTTATATGAGTATTTATGAATGTCACTATAAGCTTCTTAATAATTTTGCAATTGCAGAGATAAGATATGTAGAAAATAATTATTTTATAACATAAAACATATTAGCTTTACAAAACACAACGTGTCACCTGAGTTGAAAGAAGGAAGGGAACATATATGACTGGGGAAAATTATGCATGAAGTAACCTTGGAGGTGGGTTTTGAGTAGATACGATTTCAAAAGGCATGGATACAGAGCATATACAGACTTTCCAGAAAGCAAGGGAAATTAATTAGTTATGTTTCCCGTTGGCTAATTTCAATAATTTATAGGACATTTCAATTCCCCTTTGCCCTCCAGCATGTTTCATCTAAATAAGTGCTCTTTAACACTGCTGCTTATTAACAATCTTAACAAAGAAAAGAATTCCAATTTATTATGGATGTGGAAGACAGAAATGACAACAACCCCCAAGGCAACATTTCCAACGCTGGAGAAAAATACAGAGAACATATGCTTTCTCTCTAGGATGGGTGTGATCTAACATCTAAAACTAAAACCCTTTTAACAAGTTTGTGCATCACAGCTAGCTCCACGTACCCCTTGTTTTCCCATCTGAGCATATGTAGGGAAGGGGCTAAAGAATTAGGTTACATCTCAGATTTTCATCATAGTGTGATAGATTTGCAGCAATCACAAAGCCCTAATTTAGGGTCAGGGCTCTGACTTTTTATTATGCTCCAGATACACGTCTCCTTTTGTCTGTAAGAACTGAATCAGTCTCTCGCTGTTTCTCTCTTTCAATAGATCATAAGTGTGGGGTTAACATTAATTGGATTAATTTCCCTGAAGACTTAGAATCGACTACCCTACCTTACCTGAAGTGCCATATTTAATAGAGCTGATCATATTTCAAGCTGGAATACTCTGTTGAGAAACGCAGTCCATGTGAGAGTTGTAAGTTGCAAGTAAGAGAAATGGAGAACATGGGAAAGGCAATGGGAAGACATGAAAAGGTTTTGAGTCAGGGGAATTCCTAATTAAAACGTTGCAATAGGAAGATTAACCTGACACCACAGTTTAATTATCCTTGGAACACAGAGGATCAGGAGGTGGTGGGTTGCACAGCCATATGAATACTCTTGGGAAAGACTGCCAACAGGATTTAGGTTAGTCACAGTGGGGCAGGGAGAAGCACATGATGCTATGCATCCAGCTTTCCCTTTCCTTTCCCTGCCCCTTTTACGGAGGAAGACCCCCCTATGCTATGCCCAGTATTTCAGTCACTCCCTGAGCAGCAAATCTATCCACTTACTATTTTTGATCTGCAACTCACTCTTCTGCAAACTCTTAACATTAGCTTGGTATGACCATTTGTGTTTTTTATTTCTGTACCAAGCCATAGACATGTAGATCACTGTCACAACAAATGTACACTCTTTACCTTCAACTGGACCCACTTATAGAAGAACTTATGTTTAGTGTCCTCAGCTCCCTTTCTCAAACTCCACAATGACCGTTTCTTCTGCAACCACTCTCTTCTATACCATTATTCCCATTATCTCCCACATTACCATTAGCCAGTGACCCTAGATTTACTTAATAGAGGAAGTAGCTACCATCTGTCAAAGCTTCATTCATTTTTGTATCCTGACTACAAATGAATTTTTACCACAGTGGTCTCTTTCTTCTTATTACTAAAAAATAAAACAATTTTCTTTCCTCCTTCCAAGCAAATATTTCGAATAGGACTCGCCTTTGGCTAAGGATTTGAGTAAGTTCTTTCATGTGGTCCAGAATGTGCAAGCAAAACTTTTTATTAAGAAAGATATGGCTCAGTACAGGGAGTCATTCTTCTGCTGGGCACCCAAGTGGCCCAATTATAAAAGCTGTAGGGGCAGAGAGGAAGTCAGAAGACAACAAACACTTTGATGCAAAACACTGTACTCCATTGGAAAGCCTTGTAAAATATTAAAACACTGAGCGGATAGAAAAAGATGTCTCTTCTAATGAGTTTGGGCATTATTATCACTGAGAAAGTTTATCCCCAATGAAGACAACTCTGTGACATGTACATGTGCGTGTGTGCACGTGTGCGCGTGTGCGTGTGCGTGCGCGCGTGCATGTGTGTGCGTGTGTATGCGCGTGTGTCCGTGTGTGTGTGCGTGTGTGTGCGCGTGTGTGCGCGTGTGTGTGTACGCGTGCGCGTGTGCGTGTGTGCGCGCGTGTGCGTGCGTGTGCGTGCGTGTGTGCGCGTGTGTGCGCGTGTGTGTGTGCGTGTGTGTGTGCGTGCGCGCGCGTGTGTGTGTGAGATTCACAGGTCCCAACAATCAGAAAGGAAGAGAGAAACTTCTATAACATATGCCATGAGAAGGCACATATCAAGCTCACACCCACACACAATTGCTATTGAGATGCACAGTGTCCACACACCACCCCTCTTCCCTTCACACCTATTTTTCCATAAATGATTCTTCCAGATTTGGAGTGTCAAAAGTAGCAACTCCTATACTCACTATGTGAATGACCCACATGTAAGGTCACTCAGCTTGAATACCAGAGACACAGAGAAGGGTCTTTCTTGAGGATGATATTAATCCCTATGATGATGGGGAGAAGTCTGTTAAAAGGTGACTGCATGGATGGTGTCCCACCTGGTAATGATGAGTGAACAAGTATTTCTGAGAGGAGACACGCAGATGGAGGATGTGTTAGGGACTAGGCTGTGCCCACCAGAGGGCTCTCTGTAAAGACACTGAATTTCCAAGGCATGGCTTCTGAACAACAGGAAAAGTCATGCTAATGATAGCTTCAAGAATCTGTTTTCCTTTTCCCATACTGTAATTGATCCAACAAATGTTGTATTTTCATACAGCCTTTTGTGGTGCAGATGTGAAGAATCAGTGCAAAGGCTGCTTGTCTCACATTTGCTTCTTGGTTCGCCTCTTGGCAGGGGCTCCATCCTATCAAGGCGGGAATTTCAGGCCACGAACAGCAGTAAGGTGAGTAATGTGCCCTGATGGAGGTGGGAATACTTGGGGGGAGATGGAAGGGGCTACAGTGGCGAAAGTTTAGAAGAAATGATAAGTTCCAAATGTTTACTATTCCCTAGCAGAAGGTAAGCCAGGGGAAGGCAGTGGGCCTCTATGTCTGCACTCAAGCTTTTCTCTCACATAAGGGACACCTTTCCCCACAGTCCAGGCCACCTCACCTCTTGCCAGAGTCCTCATTGTACTTCATTACTTCATAAAAACCACCATATATTGGGAGGCCAAGGCAGTGGATCACGAGGTCAGGAGTTCAAGTCCAGCCTGGCCAACATGAGGAAACCCCGTCTCTACTAAAAATATAAAAATTAGCTGGGCGCAGTGGCAGGGGCCTGTAATCCCAGCTACCTGGGAGGCTGAGGCAGGAGAATCTCTTGACCCAGGAGGCAGAGGTTGCAGGGAGCCAAGATCGTGCCACTGCACTCCAGTCTGGGCAACAGAGCAAGACTCTGTCAAAACAAAAAACAAACAAACAAAAAAAAAAAACACCATATATTTTCCTTTCACTTCTTTTTATTTTACATGTGAACAACTGCACTTCTATTCAATTGAAAAATTATTTAAAAAAACAATAATTTTTAAAAAGGAGCTGTAGCTTCTTTTCTGCTGTCTGCAAACACAATTTCTATAAGAATTGCCTGTACCACTCAGTCTCCTCCAAAAGGAAAGGGAAAGAATGAGGAGAATCACAATCAACTGAGCAGGTATTTTTTTCTTTTCAAATCTACCCCCATAGTGAGGGGCCATAAAAGATAAAGTGTGTGTGTGTGTGCGTGCAAATGTAGGTGTCTGTGCACATATAGGTGTGCATTCAAGTAACTTGTATCAGGTCAGGGATTTGATCCAGGTTGAAAAGATCAGTCATTTCTACCAGTACTTCAAATCCATTTATTCTTCAGCCCATCACAGCCAAACTTTTTTTTTTTTGTCTTAAATCACTCTTGCTAAGATCAACCAGAACCTTTGATAACCCCAATAAGTGGTCTCTTCTCAATCTTTATTTTGGTTCAGGCTCCTGTGTTGACCATCTCTCCCTTTGACTTCCTCATGGCAATCACAGCAGTGTCGTTATTTGGAATGATAGGATTTGAAGTCAGCCAGGCTTGGGTTGAAAGCTCGGCTCACTTCTTCACAATGTAATCTTGTAGCATGACCATTAGGACTCCATTAAAAATTTATTTGATACAACCAACTTTATATGGGTTGTTATAAAGGTTAAATGAGAAAACACACACATATCATCACACACACACACACACACACACAAAGTAGGTTATACTTCGCTATAATTAATAAGATTCCTAAATCTCAATGGCTCTACACAACCATGTTAATTTTCTATCTGTGCTACATGTCTAATGGCCGTCAGATGAGGAACTTTGCTCTGCGCAGTCATTCAAAAACCCATGGTGACATTGTCCTTCCATCTTGTGGCTATACCCCTTGGGGCACTTGGCTTTCTCAAAGGCAGGAGCAAGGAAAGCCAGAGTAGAAGAGCAAATGGTCTGTTAACTACTTCAGCCCTAAAGTGACACATATTACTTGTGAATATGAAGCAGTAGTATTCAGTCACACTGTCCCACTGAATTGTAAGGGGGCTAAGAAATTCTACGAAGCAGGTAGAATGTTTGGTGAACAGCACTGTTTTTGCCTCAAGGTACTCTTGTGATCATTAATTTTGGCTCCTCTCCCTTTTAAGTAAAACACATTGGAGATCCTCAACTTCTCCCAGGGATGACAAGCCAAAGTCATACATTCATGTCGAAAGGAAAGTTTGGGATCTCTGGGGTAAGGTCTAAGTTTCACTTATTTTGCTGAGGATCACTAAATTTTTAAACAAAAGAAAAATAAAAGGAATATCTGCACTCTCCACCACAAACATGTAATAGTCCAACAGGGGTAAAAGCTCAATGAAGACTCCAATGTAAAAAGGAGAGATGCACAGAAGTCACTGAATTGTAGCAAATTCTGAAAGAATGCTGGGTAGATATTTTGAAGCTATCTTCAAGGAAATGGGGCATGTTCCTTGATTAGGCTCCAATTCCGG
This sequence comes from Macaca thibetana thibetana, assembly GCF_024542745.1. NCBI lineage: Eukaryota > Metazoa > Chordata > Mammalia > Primates > Cercopithecidae > Macaca > Macaca thibetana. Next base: position 9,704,732 of record NC_065586.1, read on the forward strand.
TTTCTGAAGGGACTTCCCATTTTCCATTATTCTTCACAGCTCTTGCAGCATAAATAGGGTGAGTCTTTCTTGGCCTCTGGCTCCTTGATAACAACTGAGATATTCCTGAGGGATCTCCTTCCTCTGGGCTGTGCCTAATTACAACATGAGAAACACTGGCAGCTCAAATATACTTTTAAACTTGAGTATTGCATTTTGGTGTATGTTTTGTTCTATTTGTTCTGTGTGTATAGATCCTCATATATATATATAGATCCTCATATATATATAGATCCTCATATATATATACACACACACGCACACACATATAAACGTACTATATAAACTAATAAATGATATATATATACCTGATATCTGATATATATATATATGTAAATATAATAATACAACTCTCTCAAAAACATAATAACTTCATTTTCTCACCAAGGTGCAGTAAAAGGAATTGAATTTACATCTTCACCTGAAAAAATTAAAAACTCAGACATGGCCAGGTGCAGTGGCTCACTCCTGTAATCCCAGCATTTTTGGAGGCTAAGGTGGGTGGATCACAAGGTCAAGAGGTAAAGACCATCCTGGCCAACATGGTGAAACCCCGTCTCTACTAAAAATACAAAAACTAGCTGGGCGTGGTGGTCCGCGCCTGTAATCCCAGCTACTCAGGAGGTTGAGGCAGGAGAATCCCTTCCCCCGGGAGGCTGAGGTTGCAGTGAGCTGAGATCATGCCACTACACTCCAGCCTGGCGACAGAGTGAGACTCTGTCTCAAAAAAAAAAAAAAAGAAAGAAAAGAAAAGACAAAGAAAAAACTCAGACACTTTTTAATACTTTGGCCATCAGGTAACGACAATAGTAATTCCTGAGATATGGGAATACGCGATTTCAGCCCTATGCTTCCCCTCATTTACGCATAGAGACAGCTTCTTGGCCTCAGTTCTGGAAGGGGAAGCCCAGTCAGACATGACGCCCTCTCACAGTGGAGCAGATGAAGATGGGAGTCCAGGGATCTCAGGGAAGCACAAGATTGAAGGGCAGGATTCTGTCGAAGAAAGACTTGTCAGGAAAGAACTCTGGATAGCCACAGAGCTAACCCTCACGTCTTCAGCTGTGTACTGAAACCGTGAGTTCAGGAAAAGATGCAACTGAAACGATTTAAGGAATAATCGCAGAGCTCAAAGAGGGCCAGAAGTAGTTTCTTTTCCCACCAGCTGAGATAGAAATCCTCATTAATTAATGGGGCATAGGTGGAGTACTTAGCAAGTTGGGAAAATTTTCCAGATAACCACAGTTCGGGACAAATCTTAAGAATATTTACAAAAATACAAAAATATCCAATACTCAATAAGAAAAGTCTTTATCTGTCATCAAATTCAAAATGTTCAGGCAAGCAAAAATATGACTATAATGAGGATAAAAATCAATGAATCAAAATTTAACATTGAAATAATGAAGTATTGATAAAGGATCGTTATAAATGTATTTCTTTCTTTCTTTTTTTTTTTTTTTTTGAGATGGAGTCTTGCTCTGTCGCTCAGGCTGGAGTGCAGTGGCACAATCTCGGCTCACTGCAACCTCCACCTCCTGGGTTCACGCCATACTCCTGCCTCAGCCTCCCGAGTAGCTGGGACTATAGGCGCTCGCCACTATGCCCGGCTAATTTTTTGTATTCTTTAGTAGAGATGGGGTTTCACTGTGTTAGCCAGGATGGTCTCGATCTCCTGACCTCATGATCCACCCGCCTCGGCCTCCCAAAGTGCTGGGATTACAGGCGTGAGCCACCGCACCCAGCCTATAAATGTATTTCTATGTTAAAGATGTTAGAGAAAAGATTGGGATATAAAAAAATAAAGTTTCTAAAGATGTGAAAACTGTAATGCCTAATATGAAAAATATACTGGATGAGATTAAAGACAAATTAGACATCACAGGAAAAAAAAATTCCTGAATTTAAAGTGAGAGCAATAAAAACTATTAAAATGAAACACAGCAAGAAATAAAAGAAAATGAACAGAGCATCTCAGAGCTGTGCAGAAATTTCAAGCACCACAATATAAACATAATCTAAATCTCAAAACAAAAAGATAGATGGGGATGTAGAAAACTACTTGATAAGCCAAAGATCCAAAGTTTGGCAAATCCCAACCACAAGAAATATTAAGAAAATTACATCAAGGCACTTTCAAATCAAGTTTCTTAAAACTGGAAATAAAGAAGAAAAAAGCATCTATGAAAGAAAAATTAATGGTATATTTAAAGCAAAAGATTTTCCACTGGAAACCATGTACGACAGAAGAGAGTGAAGCAAAATCTTTAAGCTGTTAAAGGAAATTATTGTGAACCTAGAATTGTAGTATATACCAAATGAAACATTTTTCAAAAAAGGGTGAAATAAAGATGTTTTCAGACATGCCCAAGCTAAAAGTTTTAATATTATCCTGCCTGCACTACAAGAAATGTTAACAGACATACAGCTAAACAAAATCAGGAAAATAATACATTAACAAAATTAGAAGTTCAACAAAGAGATAAAAACAGTAAAAAAAAAAAAAAAATGGGACTGGAGAATACATAACTAATATAAAAAATTACTACAGGGATTCACAAGCAGATTTAATCAAGAAAAGAGAATCGAGAGGCTAGAAGGCAGATCATGAGAAATAATCCAGTCAACAAAAAACAGAAAAGAAAAAGAAAATGGTGAAGAAAGCCGAAGAGACTTATAGGACGCAATCAGGGTAACCAATATATGCGTTATAAAGTTCCCAAAAGGAGAACAGAGAGAGAAAAGAACAGAAAGCCCATTTAAAAAAAAAAAATGGCCCCAAACTTCCCAAATCTAGAGAGGACAACTGACATGTAATTTCATGAAGCACAAATGTCTCCAAATAGTTAAACGTAAAGAGATCTGCATAGGGACACAGTATAGTCAAATTGTCAAAAGTCAAAAACAAAGAGGAAAGTTGGAAAGCGGAAAAAAATAAAAGCAACTCCTCACATATGAGCCCTGCATAAGACTGTTAGTGGATTTCTCAGAAGAAACCCTGCAGGCCAAGACAGAGTGGGATGAACACTCTTCCCCAGACAAACAATCATTTAAAAAGTTCATCACCACTAGACCTATGTTAAAGGAAAAGCTAAAGGGAGTTTTTCAACTTGAAATAAAAGGATACTAATTAGCAACATGAAAACCTATGAAATGATAAAACTCACTGGCAAAAGCTAAGTATTATATATGATTAAATACAGAATACTTTATTTAATTAATTTATTTTATTTTATTTTTATAGACACAGGGTCTCACTCTGTTGCTCAGGCTAGAATGTAGTGATGTGACCATAGCCTTGAACGTCTGGGCTCAAGCAACCCTCCTGTGTCAGCCTCCTCAGTAGCTGGAACTATAGGCTGCAACATCATCATCATGCTTGGCTATTTTTTTTATTTTTACTTTTCTAGTGATAGAGTCTCTGCATGTTGCCCAGGCTGTTCTCCAACTCCTGGTCTCAAGCAATCTTTCCACTTTGGCCTCTCAAAGTGCTCGGATTGCTGGTGTGAGTCACAGTGTTCAATTTCAAAACCAGAATAGTTTAATAATGTAATAATGATGCATAAAATATTTTCAATTCTAGCATAAAAGCTAAAAGACAAACATATTTTGAAAACTACAATGATTTATAAATGGACACACAATGTAAAAGGTAACAACAATAACAAAGTATGGGAGGAGAAATAAAAGTGTAGAGATTTTGTATATGATTAAAGCTGTTATTGGCTTAAAATAGACTCTTATAACTAGATGATATTTTATGTAAGCTCCTCGGTAAATACAAATAAAAAACCTGTAGTAGAGAGACAAAAATAGGAGGAAAGAGAAATCAAAGTATATCCCTCCAAAACATAATCATATACTCACAAAACAAGACAGCAAGAGAGGAATAAAACCAACAACGGAACTACAATAGTCAGAAAATAACTAACAAAATGAAACAGGCTTTAAATGTAAATGAATTAAATTTCCTAATTAAAGTGCATAGAGAGTAGCTGAGCGGATTCTAAAAAACCAACCACATACTGCCTACAAGACTCACTTTAGTTTTAAGAACACATCTACTGAAAACAAAGGGATGAAAAACAGTGTTCCATGAAAATGGTAACGAAGAGAGAGCCAAAGTGGCTATTCTTATATCAGACAAACTAGATAAGTCAAAAACTGTCATAAAAGGCAAAAATGTTACTATATATTGATAAAAATGTCAATGAAACAAAAGGATATAGCAATTATAAATATATATGTAGCCAATATTGTAACACCTAAACATGTAAAGCAAATATTAACAGATCTGAAGGGAGAAATAGAGAGCAATATAATAACATTAGGAAATTTTAATATTCTAGTTTCAATAATAGATAAATCTTTGAGATAGAAAATTCTTAAGAAAACAGTGGATTTGAAAAATGCTGCAGACCAAATGGATTGAACATTTCATCCAACAGCAGTGGACTACAAATTCTTCAGAAGCACACACAGAACATTCTCCAGCATAGATCATATGTTAGGCTACAAAACAAGTCTTAAAAAAATAGGAAAATTGGATTTGGAGCAAATATATTTTCTGACCCATGGTATAAAACTAGAAATCAACAGGTAACTGACTCTATAAAGCAAAAATAATAACAATGTGTTATAAGATTTATAACATACATAGAAATAAAATGCTTAACAAGAGTAGTACAAAGGTCAGCAAGTTAGAGTTGGATGTATTAATACATTTGCTATAATATTCTCGTATGTAAAATAGTAAAAGCACTTAAATGTTAACTGTGATAAATTTAAGTTGTATACTAAAGCCCTACAGCAACCACAGTGGGGTGTGTGTGTGGACTTAAAAAACTGTAGCTAACTGACCAACAAAGACGCTAAGAAAATCATTTTAAAAAATTAGCTAATCCAAGATATAGAAGAAAAAAGGAAAAATTGAACAAGAACAGATTGTTTAGATAAAAAATAGCAAAATTCCAGATTTAAATCTAGTCATATCAATAATCATATTAAACAACAATTGTCTGAATACCTCAATTAAATGGCAGTCATTGTCAAATTGACTAAAACAGCAAGACCGAATAAAATGTTGCCTATAGAAAACCAACTTAAATGTAAAGACACGAATACAATGAAAGCAAAAAGAATTTAAAAAGAGAATTATAATGTTGAGATTAATTTTTAAAAAATAAGCGGGAATAACTTCACTAATATGGGACAAGGTAGATTTCAGAGTAAAGAATATTACCAGAAACAAAAGGGCCATATCAAAATGATAATTCATTAAGATGATATAATAACTCTAAATAATTGTACACCTAATGAAAGAGGCATAAATCACTTGAAACAAACAGTGACAGAACTGAAAAGATAACTAAAATCCACAATTATAACATGATACCTTGATATCACCCTCTTAATAGTTGATTGATTGAGTATACAGAAAATCAATAAGAAAATAAATGACTGGAACCATACTATGACCTAACTGATGTTTACAAAATACCCCACTCAGCAGCAGAATTGATTACTTTTTAGGTATGTACAAGACATTTACCTAGACAAATCTTATTCTGAATAAGAAAACAAGTCTCAACAGTTTAAAAAGATTGAATTTATAAAAGAATACTTTCTGACCACAGTGGAAATACATAAGAAAAATATCTGGAATGTCCCTAAATATTCAGAAAAGGAATAGGAAATGTCTAAATAATCTGTGAGCCAAAAAAAGATATAAATAAGAAAATTATAAATTATTTAAATCAGTACAAAATGGTAAACACGATATACCAAACCTTGTTGTATGCAATGAAACAGTACTTAGAACATTTATATCACGAAATGCTATATAGTAAAGAAGATTTCAAATAGCCTAATCTTCTCCCATAAGAAACAAACAACTAAACACACAAAAATAAATCATTAAAAACAGCAAAGCAGAAAAAAGGAAATAATAATGAGCACAGCAAAAATTATGAATAATCAATGAAACAAAAATTGGTTAAGTGGTATACATTAAATAAACTAAAAAATCTCTAGACATACTAATGCAGCAAAAAAAAAAAAATAGGTACAATTTTCAATTTACTGAGTGAAAAGGTGACATCACAATAGAGCCTACAGATCTCAAATGCTGGAGAAATATACTGAACAGATTTATGCTATTAAGTTTCTTCAATTTAGATGGTATGAACAAAGTCCTTGAAAGATGTCAACTACCAATGCATGTATATATAAAGTATATATGTATATATAATACACATACATGTATGTATACATCTATGCAATATATGATCATATATATTCATGTGTGTGTAAATATAACCTGAGTAGCTTCATATCTATTAAAAATTTGTATATGTAATTTATAATTTTCTGGTGGTAACTATTCTGGGACCACCAGAATATTATCTTCAAGATAAATTTAACCAACCTTGAAGGATTAACACCAGTTATGTTCAAACTATTCCATAGAATTTAAGACAAAGGAATATTTCCCAGCACATTCAATAATATTTAAATAATTATCATATTAGATGGGTACAGTGGATCATGTCTGTAATTCTCACACTTTGGAAGGATGAGGCAGGCAGATTACTTGAGGCCAGAAGTTTCAGATCAGCCTGGCAACATGATGAAACCCAGCCACTATTAAAGATAAAAAAAAATTAGCCAAGCACAGTGGTGCATGGCTGTACTTCCAGCTACTCAGGATGCTGAGGTGAGAGAATCGCCTGAACCCAGGAGGCAGAGGTTGCAGTGAGCCACAATCATGCCACTGCACTCCAGCCTGGGGGACAGAGTGAGACCCTCTCCCAAAAAAAAAACCATCATGATTATTATATTGAACTCAATTGAGAACATTATAAAAAAACAAAAGTACAGATCAATACTCCTCATGAACATAAACACACACACACACACGTCTTAACAAAATTTTGGGAAATTGAATAAAAATATATAAATAAGGCGATTTAAACATCTAAGTAGTGTTTATCCCAGGAATTCATGGCTTGTTTAACGTTAGAAAATAAATAGTGTATCATATGAGCAGAATAAAAAGAAAAAATAGCCAGATCATATCAATATATGTAGAAAAGCAATTGACAATATCTAACATCTATTTCTAATATTTAAAACAAACAAACAAACAACATCTCTTAGTAAACTAAGATCAGGTAGAATTTCCTTAAGTTGGTACAGGACTACAATGAAAAACTCTTTAGCTAACATCATACTTAATTTTTAAAAGCCCCTAAAATAATGAATAAAGTAAGGATGTCCATGCTCACCATTTCTATTAAAGAATGTCCTGGAAGCTTTAGCTACTGCAATAAGGCAATATAAATAAATATCCAAAAATGAACTTTATTTTATTTTTATTCACAGACAACAAAATTGTTTCTATAGAAAATGCTAGAGAATTCACCAATAACCCTACTACAACTAAAAAGACTGAGTTTCACAAGTGTGCAAAACAGAAACAACAGTAACATACAAGAATCCATTGTATTTCTATATAGTGACAATGAACAATTGGAAATTGAAACTTAGATAACATTTCCAATAGCATCAAAATATGAAATACTTATGAATAATTCTGGTGCACAGTACCTTTATATTGAAAACTAGACAATATTTCCAAGATAAACTATAGCATATACAAATAAATGAAAAGTATAACACGTTCATTGACTGAATAGCTCAATAATGTTAAGATATTATTTCTCCAGAAATTCATTTCTACATCTTCCTATAGAGTACTTTGTAGAAATTGAGAAAGTGATCTTAAAATTGATATGGAAATTCAAAAAGCAAAGAGTCAAAATAATTTTGAAAGACATGAACTGTTTGAGGACTCACACTAACTAGCGATTTGTAAAGCTACAGTAACTTTTTCTAAATGTGATATTGGCATAAATATAGAGAAATACACCAATAGGACAGAATAGGGAATGAAGAAAGAGCTATATACTTATAATTTCCCTTGATTTTTGTCAAAGTTACAATAGTAATTCATGCTACTTTTAGATATTTACCTAAAAGAAGTAAAAGCATATTCCCTTATATAGACTGGTACATGAATATTCACAGTAACTTTATTTGTAATCCTCAAGTCCTAATAACAGCCCCAACAACAGGCTAATACAGTTTCTGTAACACAGTAGTTGGTGTGTTGGGCCATCCCTATTCCCCCTGCAGTACCAGGACACTCATTTCAGTTCCCTAAGCTACGGCCTGCTGAAGCCTCACAGCTGAATCCACACCCAGTAACTTCCCTAGGCTTAGGCTAAAGGTAACTGCCTAGTCCTGGCATCAGCCTACATTTAAAAACTGGCTGATAAAAGAGGGCAAAGGGTGAGCACCTTTGCCTCAACTTCGGACAACCCTGACAGCCCCCTAAACTCCAGGACTTCCCACAAGAGCAGCTGAAGCCTAGGTTGTGAATGCATCTTATTCTTCATCTGCCCAATCCTTTCTTCCATCCTTATTTTGTTTCTTAGAGGATTTTCCCAAATAAATCTCCTACATGCAAATATATCTCAGGCTCTGTTGGAAACATGGCTCTCAGCCACCATGCATCAAGAATTAATGGTGCGCACTTCACTGCCTCAGCTCAAGATGATGTGTGTCATTTCTACTTAGAGCCCACAGGACTAGTCTCCCAGCTCTGACTAACAGCAAGTAAGATCGAGAATGTGAGAAAGAAATGAAACGTTCAGTAAGCCTCTGCTTACCCTTCACTTCCTTGTGTCTAGGGACAATGACTAATTCCCTGTTGTATCCCTAGTACTTAGTGAAATGTCTGGCATTAGCCAGTATTCAGTATATTCCCATTGACTAACAAATTAAGAATTTTAAGAATTGTTTACCTATTGAGTTTAGTACAAAAAAAGTTTCCAAAATGACAGTGAAGTTGCATTACACATTTATGTAATTGAAAAAAATGGTGTGGAAAAAAGAATTTATTTTTAAAGAAAATATGAGGAATCTTCATTTTAAATCTGTAGAATCGAGGCACTGGAAGGCTAACTGGATAAAAATAGTGCAGTATATGTTAGGAGAGAGATCAGGAATTGAGGTTAAATTACCAAAAGAGGTGATAATTGCAATGATGATGGGTGTATACAACTGTCAAAGTTACAGAACTTACAAAAGCTGCTGGTTTAAATGTATTGTTAAGTGAACCAGATGCTTGTTCTCTCTATTGGTAGTAAAATGTGTTAACTATTCAAAAATAAAATATAATTCATCTCTCTTAAAAATGATGAAGTACCCTTGAGGATAGCTTCATCAGATACATAATATTTATGAAAAAAATGATTTATCTTTAGCATTCCCTGATTACTATCACTTGACTGGGCTCACTCCCTCACTTGGCATGTAAAGTACTCGTTCTTTATACCAAAGCTAATTTGTGCTTGTTTTTATATTGCTGGGTAAAATGTTTTAAAACAGTGCCTGTATGTATGCTATCCACCCAAAACAATTTGGAGTTTCTAAGACGCAATTTTCTATTTTTCTTACTTTCATTCAATTTAATTTTGTTTAAAAATTATACTGGGCTTACTTAATGCCAGACACTGTTCTAAGTACGTGGCAAATGTTTTCTCACTTAATTTTTATAATAATCTTAAGAGATGTGTACTATTATTTTCTCTTCCTGATTAACAGATGAGGAAACTGAGGCATGGGGTGATTAATTTGCCCAAGACCACAAATCAAGTGATGAAGCTGAATTCAGGCACAAGCAGTCTCACCCCAAGCTCATGTCCATAAATACCATTCTTTGTATCCTTTCTATGTGTGGGCCGTCAACTGCATGACCATCTCTGATGAATCTAAAGGAGCCTAAGGATGCCAAGAAGAGCTAGTCATACTCTACCCTTGAGGATCCACAAGCTTGTACCATCCCACAAATCACTGCAGTGTTCTCTACCCAAAAGAGAACGAAAGTAGCCTACAACTGTCTTTTAGCTTCTTGTAACAGACCCATTAATTTCACAGAAACAGTATTGCATTGCTATACACATAATGAGCAACACTAGCTAACACCCTGCTTTCTCATCAAATTATATCATAACAATGTCTACTTTTTTGAATTTTATTTTTGAAATAATTTTAGATTGACAAAAACATCGAAAAAATACACTGGTGGTTCCCATATACCCCTTTCCCCAGTGTCCCATAATTGTAAACTCTTGTATCCCATAGTACAAATAGCAATATAAATAAATTAATGTTGATTGGTATGATACAATTAACTAAACCATGGACTTTATTAATATTTCATATATTTTTCCACTAATAGATTTACTGCTGCTGTTCCAGGTTCCAATTCAAGATCTGGAATTGCCCTTCATTGCTAGTCTCTTTAATCTCTTCCAATCTGTAAAAAAATCCAGTCTTTAGTTTTCTTTTATGAACTCAACACTTTTGAAGAGTAGTGGCCAGTTAATTTGACATATGTCTTTAATTCAGGTTTGTTTGATGTTTTATTATGAAGGTTGAATATTCATTATTAACAAGAGTACCACAGAAGCAATATGCCTGTCTCAGTGCATCACATTAGACTGCACATGTCAATATGTCTTATTACTGGAGAACTGTGATGATCAAATGAAGGTGACTTTGCCTTAGTTTCTTGATTGAAAATATACTACTTTTTCATTCGTAATGAGTAATTTGAGACTATGCAAGTATCCTGTTTCTCTTCAAATTTTTGCTTACTAATTTGCATCCCTTGGAGGCTCCTACCCAAAATAATTACTACCCCAGTGTTCTAGTGGTGATTTTCTTTCTTTCTCTTCCTTCTTCATTTATTTGTTGGAATTCTTCATAAGAAAGAGCTGTGTATTATTCACCACTTATTTATTCATTCAATTTATTTATTTCAGTATAGAATTTTAGATATTTATTTTCTCTGGAGGTTATAACCCATTACTACTACTACTATAGTTTGTGGTCCAAAATGTTCCAGTTTTTAAAACTGAGAACTCTGTCAGGTTTTCTTCCTTGACCTTTTGACATGCCACCTATCTTTTTTTTGGAGCATATCCTTACTTTCTGGTACCACAAGATGCTCCAGGCCCATCTGCTATTTTTTTCTACCCCACCTCTGGAATACACCACTTCTTCAAGATTGCTTTTATTGGTATTTGAGACTTAGAAACAGAGATCTTGGAATATGCTATGCTCAATGCTGCAGAGTGTCATTATTTCTAGGCTCTCTTAGTTGATAAAGCTTAGGAAATAGATGTCTGTATAGTAATTCAGGCTTACATATACACCCATATGTATTTCCTATCTATCTATCTACCCATCTATCTTCTATTTTCCATCCATCCATCATCTATCTATCTATCTATCAATCTACTTATTAAAAATAAATCAAGATAATTCTGATGCCTCCAATTCAAATCAAATATCAAGAGTTAATTCTAGCCTTTTCAAGGATGTTGGAGCTTTCTCCAAGAGCAACAATTTTGGCTCTAATTGCTACAATATATTTACTTAGTTGTTCTACCCAGGGCCTGCTAGTTTTAGAATTGCTAACTCATACACCTGTGAACTATTTTCTAACTTGAATAGAAAATCTATGTATTGTACATTTTGACTTTAGTCTTAAATCACCCAATCAAAATCCTTTTTTCCAGTGTTAAGTAAGTTCTTTTATTTCCCTACATACCTCTTCATTGTATTATTCTCATTAATATAGTTAGTTCATTTGGTTTGGTTTGTGTTCCATTTTCTGAATAGAGTAAAATCACTCTTTGTGATATATAATTCTACTGGTTTCAACAAATGCACAGCGTGGTGTATCTACTATCACAGTCATGATTCAGAACAGCTGGATCAACCCAGTAAATTCTCTTGTGCTGTCCCTTTATGCTGAATCCCCCATGCACTACAATTTGTGAATATCGTTGATGCTTCTTACTGTTTTCCATCCTATAGCTTTGCCTTTTCCACAATGTCATATAAATTGAATCATACAGAATATAGACTTTGTTTACGGCTTTTTTTCACTTAGAAATATGCATTTAATACTCATGATATTTTGCATAAATCAATAATTTGTTCTCTTTTTGATTGCTCAGTAGGATTCCATTGCATGCATGCATAGTTTGTCTATCCATTCACTGGGTGAAGGCTATCACGATTGTTTCCAATTTCTAGTAAACATACATAAAGCTGTTACAAGCATTCAGAACTCTGAAAGCGCACAGGTAAGAGACAGCCTGATAAAGGAATAATTTTGTTACAAGAATTTGCTGAACTAAAAACTCAATATTTGCAAAGGAGGAAACAATATCAGAGATTTTCATTGATACCTAAAGCTACAGTGAGAACGAGAGAGAACTGGGATTGGAATTGACAGTTTCTTTGAGACACTGGCTATGCAGTGGCTGTATAGGCCATGTGAGTGGCTATACAAGTCAAACTAGGCTCAAAATGTGCAGTGATAGGGACTATTGCTTGTGATCACAAATTTTCAAATCTTTCATTTTCTTCAGTTCTGGCAGTTTCCCAGCTGTACTCCTGTTGCTAAGTGAGTCACTCTGAAGCTCTGAGGCTCGGAGCACTAACGTGGAGCACAGTGTTGTTTTGAGAGTCATTCGTGAAATAATAACCAATGTTCATCAGCACAATCAGTTCTATGAGCATCTAAAAATCAGAAGTCTGCTTAATTAACGTGTGTTTCCCCAGGTGTATATGAATTGAGAAAATAGTATTGTATCTGAGTCGATAAACACATTAAGCAGCAACAATTATTGGAATGAGAACATTAAGAACAATGCAGTCTTAGATCCAAAGTTACACAAGCCCATCAGAGTTCCAACTATTCACAAATGAGAAAAATTGAAAAAGCTCATGCTGGTATGTATATGTCACAAATAATTTGCAAATACTTTATTTCAGAAATCTTTCCTATGGTTTCCCTCAAAACCCTATTTCATAAACTTCTGTTAGAATAGGACTTGAGATGCATTTAGAAGAAGTATAGTTTCTTTGGCTTTGTTTCAGGTAGAATAGAAAGAAATACCAGATATGACATTTAGAAATCGTCTATCTTCAGGTGTGAAGAATTATTTGGGTTAATTTTTTAATTGGTAATTTAATGAGATTAGGGATATTAGCAGCAAAGTGATAATTGCAAGGCATTAAAATTGTGGAGAAACAAGCTTCTGAAATACTTAAAAATGAAATGAATAGTCCTGCAATAATTTCCCCCTCTGATATTCAGGAAAGAGATAGATAATCAATAGTCTGTGTTTGACTTTCTCCTCACCTGCCTCTCAAAATATCACAGGTTTTCTCATCACAATTGTATTTCACAGCAAGGGTGTGAAGATAAGTGAGTTACCATTTGTAAAACACTTCAATGTCAGAGGTGCTATACTTAAAGATAGTGAGAAAGTAGAAAGAAAATAGGTGACAACTTGCTGAAAAATCTGTCATTGTCCATTTATGGATAACTTCAGGGTGGCTCATGGTAAAATCTTCACCCAAAGGTATGTGAATCTATTTGCACAAAGTAGCATGTTGAGTATTGTACAAAGCACGCTAAACACCTTTTAAGTCACTCTTTCAAAATGGCAACAGTCTCAGGGAGGAACATACACAAGGCTGTGCTGCTATGTTGATCTAGCTAAGACAACTGAGAGAAAAAAAATATGCAGGGTAAAATAAACTTCCCATTACAAAAGCAACAAAGAAAAACACAAGTTAAAGTTTCCTACAGGTACTGCAAATTTAATGGGTCTAATGCAGTTTTTGCTTGTTCTCTAAGGTTCATATCTTCAGTAATGACTGCACTCAACCATTCAGTCTTCCAAATTAGAATGAAAGACTAAGCCATGACTCCTTTTTCTTGCTTTGACCTATCAGCCACTAAATCCTGACATGTTTCCCTCTAAGTCTTCATAAGAGATATTGCTATACTCTTTTACAATTTCTAACAACTCCATAATTATTTTCTAACTGGCATCTTTGCCTTTAACCTTGTTTAATCATCTGTATTAGTCAGGGTTCTCCAGAGAAAAGAGATCTAATAGAATATAAACGCACATAAAAGGCACATTATGAGGAGCTGGCTCACGTAGTCATGGAGGCTGACAAGTCTGCTATCAGGAGGACCAGAAAGCCAGAAGTGCCATTCAGTCTGAGTGTGAGAGCCTGAGAAGCAGGGCAGACCATGATGTAAATCCCAGCTGAAGAACCAGAGGAGAAAAGATAAGATGTCCTATGGGTGTCAATGTATGTGTGGCAGGTCTCTTGAAGACAACATACTATTGAGCCTTAATTTTTTATCCAGCACGCTACTCTGTGCCTCTTAAATGGGGGCATTTAGCTCATTTACATTAAAGGTTAGTATTGATATGTGTAGATTTGATGTGGGTGATGAAATAATCTGTATAGCAAATACCCATGGACTTGAGTTTACCTATATGACAAAACTGCACATGTACCCTTCAACCTAAAATAAAAGTTAAAATAAAAAGATGAGA